>NW_027465867.1:275000-575000 GCF_049634645.1 Pelodiscus sinensis | reverse complement strand
AGCTGCCCCAAAGCAGCCCCCTTATTTCCTCAGATGGAGCAGCAGCAACAGCAGCAGGAATGGTGGAGTCCAGGCCTGCAGCAGTGAAGAAAAGAGGGGCCAGGTAGACTCCCAAGAAGATGGATGGGGGGGTTCATCGCCCTGCCCCAGGGAAGGGGAGTAGAGGCCCCCACTCACCCCCTGTAGTGGGGTCTATTTGAAAACATGGGATGGTGTTTTCACCTTCTAAAAGCCCCTCCCCAGCCTTATGGGAGGGACACTGGACCCATGTCCAACTAATTGCTTGGGACAAAGAATGAATAAAGGATCAAGGAGTGCGGGTTAGAGGTTCAAAATAAGGGAGCCAGATGGGGACACCGAGCAGAGAACCCCGGACAGCACCCACTGCTCCTCAAAGCTGTCAATGGAGCCAGTGGACGCCGCTCAGAGGAACTCTGCCCGGATACGTGACACAAGGGAGGAGCGGAAGTAGGCCCCACAGTCGCAGAGAACCCCCTCGTCTAGCATCCTCCTCCTGGTATTGTAGATGGTGCTCTTAGCTAGGGCCAGGAGGAGGTTGACGAGGAGGTCTCGCGACTTTGTGGGGCCACGGATAGGGTGTGCGTAGATGAATAGGTGGGGGGAAAAGTGCAGCCAGAACCTCAATAAGAGGTTCTGGAGGAGCCGGAACAGGGGCTGCAACCTGGCGCATTCGAGGTAGGCGAGCGCCAGGTTCTCCCTCACGCCGCAGAAGGGGCAGGTGTCTGGAATGGGGGTAAACCGCGCCAAGTACACGCCCGGGCTCACGGCTCCATGAAGGAGCCGCCAACTGATGTCCCCGATGGGCCGCGGAATCAGATCGGAATAGACGCTGGCCCACCGGGGTTCCCCACCCTCTACGGGTCTTAGATAGTCCCGCCATTTGGTATCAGGGCGGGACACGAGGGTGGGGAAATGCAGGGTGTGGAGCACGAGCGTGTACAGATGTTGCCTTGGCGCTGCTTGGAAACAGACCGGCTGCAGATTTTGCAGCCGGCTGGGGGTCCAGGGGTGGGGAGGCCGGGGTGGCCCGTGGAACGGGGGCCCAATAATAAGGGACGGAGGCTTTGCAGGAGGGGAGGGGCGGGGTGTACCCTCTCGCAAGGACCGCTGCAGGAAGTCGAGAGCGGGCCGCGGCAAAGCCGCCTTCACCTCCTGGAGTAGGCGCAGAGGGGTTCGGGGGGTGGAGAGCCCCATGCGCCGAGCGAGCGCTCGGGGATCCACCCAGTCCCCCCTGTCGTAGTCCAGGAGGTCTCCGACCATGGTGGTTTCTGCCAGGATCAGCCTCCGGCGCACCGAGGGAGACTCCGCCACCTGCACGCACAAGGCTGGATTGTGGAGCAGGGGCTCCGCGAGGAGGTCTGCCCCCTCGGAGGCCACAATGGACCTGGTCGCCGAGAACAGCTTCCAGGTCTGGAGGAGGTCCTGGTAGAATTCCGGCAGCTCTGAGAGGTCTCGCGGAAGACCCCTCGGGTGGATAAAAAAGAGCTGCCGGTCGTATCGGAGCCCTCGGAGGCGGCGGAGGAAAGCGCGCGCCAAGGTGCCCCATGCCGGACTACCTGCACTGAAGAGGAGTCTCTGCAGGGCCTGGAGGCGGAAGGTCCGGACCTGGCTGCGTATGCAGACCAGGCCCTGACCCCCCTCCTCCAGGGGGAGGGACAGGACCCCTGCAGAGACCCAGTGCAGTCCTGGCCAAAAGAACCCCAAAGCTGCCCTCTGGAGCTTGGCCAGGACCTCCGGGGCTGGGCGCAGGGTGTTGAGCCGGTGCCAGAGCATGGACAGGACCAGCTGATTGAGCACCAGCGCTCTCCCGCAAAGGGAGAGACACCGGAGCAGCCCTGTCCATCTCCGCAGCCGCTCACCCACCCTGGCCTCCAAACCTTGCCAGTTTTCCGGCGAGGAAGGATGCGTGGCGGATAAATAAACGCCCAGATAGAGCAGCGGACCCGCGCTCCACCTGATGGCCTGAAGCGCGGGTGGGAGGGAGCCGGCCCGCCACCCGTCCCCGACCACCAGGCCAGAGCTCTTGACCCAGTTGACCCGGGCGGAGGAGGCTGCCGAGTAGACGGCTTGGCAAGCCTCCACCCGCGCCAGGTCGCCCGGGTCCTGGACCACGAGGAGCACGTCATCGGCGTACGCCGACAGGACCAGCCGCAGCTCCGGCTCCCGAAGCACCAACCCTGTCAACCTCCTACGGAGGAGACAGAGGAAGGGCTCGATCGCCAGAGCGTACAGCTGGCCCGACAGCGGACACCCCTGACGTACCCCCCGCCCGAAGCTGACCGGCTCGGTCAGGGTCCAGTTGAGCCTGACCAAACACTCCGCGAGGGCGTACAGCACCCGGAGAAAACCCACAAACCAGGGCCCGAAGCCGAAGGCCTGCAGGGTGCCCAGGAGATACCCGTGGTCCATCCTGTCGAACGCCTTCTCCTGGTCCAGGGACAGGAGGGCGAACGACAAGCCGTCCCTACACCCGAGCTCTAAGAGATCCCGGACCAAATACAAGTTATCAAATATACTACGGCCCGGGACGGTGTAGGTCTGGTCGGGATGGATCACGTCCGCCAGCACGGACCGCAGTCGCAGCGAGATGGTTTTCGCTACGATCTTGTAGTCCGTGCTGAGGAGCGAGACGGGACGCCAATTCCGTAGGTCACGGAGGTCCCCCTTCCTCGGCAGTAAGGCGAGCACCGCTCGCCTGCACGACAGAGGGAGGACCCCGCTCTCCAGGGACTCAGCCCAGACGGTGACGAGGTCCGGGCCGAGGACGTCCCAGAACACGCGGTAGAACTCCACGGTCAGCCCGTCCATGCCCGGGGTTTTGTTGTTGGGCATGAGACGGAGGGCTTCCGAGAACTCGGCCAGAGTGAGAGGCAGCTCCAGCCGGTCTCGGTCGCCCGCGCTGACCGTCGGGAGCTCGGTCCAGAGCGCCCTGCAGGCGTCGGCTTCGGTCGGATCCGGGGAGAACAAACTGGCGTAGAAGGCCCTGGCCCTTCCACGCATCTCCACCGGATCCGTGAGGGGGGTGCCGTCCTCCGCCAAGAGGCAGGTGACGTGCTTTTTTGCCCCCCTCCTTTTCTCCAGGGCATAGAAGAAGCGGGAGCCGCGATCCATCTCCCGAAGGAGGTGGATGCGGGATCGGACAAAAGCGCCCCGGGCCCTGTGATCTTCCAGGGCTCGGAGCTCCTCCCGCTTCTCCCGGCACGCCTCGCGGAGGAGTGGATTCTCGGGGCGGACGCCAGGCGCCTCTCAAGCTTCAAGACCTCCCGCTCCAGCTGCTCTATCGCCGCATCCCTCCGCCGGCTGGCGCCCCGGGAGTAGTCACGGCAGAAGAGCCGGGCGCGCACCTTCCCCACATCCCACCATCGCCGCGCCGAGGGAAAGGCGGGCCGCTGCCCCCGCCAGGCCTGCCAGAACTCCCGGAAGGACGCCACGAAGCCCACGTCCTCCAGCAAGCTATTGTTAAAATGCCAATAGGCCGGCCCCAGCCTCTCCGAAGTCAGAGAGGCCTTCACGGACACCAAATGGTGGTCCGTGAACGGGGCCGGCCGGATGCTGGAGGAGTGGGCTCGTGCCAGATGGAATCGTGATAGGTAAATGCGATCCAACCGGGAGTGGCTCGACCGTGTTTTCCCCACCCGGACGTAAGTGAAGGTGGTACTGTCGTCCGGGTGGTGGTCTCGCCAGACGTCCACCAGGGAGTGATGTTCCACGATCTCCCTGAGGACGTCCGCCGCGGCCTGGCAGTTCGCGAGTCCTACACGGTCCCGGTCATCGAGGGTGGTGTTGAAGTCCCCGCCCAGGACCAGGCCCTCGCGAGGATCCAGAGTGCCGAGGAAGGTGGCCGCCTGCCGATAAAAGGTGACCTGGTCCGGGCCCGCGTTCGGGGCATAGACGTTGACCAGGTTCAACGTCCGCCCCTCCACGCGGGCCCGGACGTGCAGCAGGCGGCCCGGGACAACCTCGGCGGTCCCCAGCACCTCGGGCCGTAGGGCAGGGGAGAACAGGGTGGCCACCCCGGCCGAGTGGGCGCCGAGGTGGCTAAAATACACCCCGTCCCCCCACTCCAGCCGCCAGCCAGCCTCGACGGCTGGAGTCGTGTGGGTCTCCTGCAGGAAAGCCACCGAGTACCCCCCCTCCCGAAGGAAGGAGAGCACCCGGTTCCTGCGGAGACCCGCCCTACAGCCCCGGGTATTCAATGTTGCGAAGATGGTAGAATTCATAATGAGGGCTGGGGTAGATCCTCGCGGACAGGCGAGTCGGCGGCCTCACGCAGGCCCCGCAGCAGACCGCTCCCCGACCCGAAGGTCAGGAGAGCGTCCCGAAACCTGCGGGTCTGACGGTGGGCCGCGTCGTCCTGCCTACTGGTCCCTCTCCCCTCCTGCAACAAGGCTCTAGTGGCCTGGAGGATGGAGTGGAAGTCCCCCCAGCGCTGGAGGGCGAGCTGCACCTTTCCTTTCGCCCCGCGGTTATCCGCGAGGAATTGGCGCAGCTCGCCCTTCAGCACCGAGGGGGAACCAGGATTCTCCTCTGTCCGGGCCCCCGGATAAAGCTCACGGGCCACGGAGACGGACAAACAGGGATCCGATCCCCGACGCGGCGCCGTTACTGCTGGCGCCGCGCTGCCCGCCCCCGACCCCGGCAGGGAAGGAGGCGGCGGAGGGAACAAGGCAGCCCCCAACGGGTTGGGGACCGGGGATACAAAAACGACCCCCGAAGGGCCGCCAGCAGCTAGCGGGAACGAGACGGCCCTCGCGGGGGTGGCACTGGCGGATGTTTGGGGGGGCAGTAGGGACGGATCGGGCAACATGACGGGGACCAGGATGGGAAAAGAAGGGGGGGACGGCAAGGGAGGGGTTACCTCCACGGCAGAGCCGGGGGGAGGGGTAGGTTCAGGGCCGGACAGTGGGTCGGGGACAGGGAATGGGGCAGAGGTAGGGGTAGGGAAGGGATCGGGAACAGGGGAGGACTCGGGGCTGGAGATGGGTTCGTAAAGGGCGGAAGCGGGAGTAGGGGGAGGATCGGGACGTGGGAGGGAATTGGGATCCTGGACGGGGTCTGGGAAAGGGTCCCCTGTGGCAATCCCACCGGGCTGCGGCGCCTCCCGAATGGGAAGTTGGGGGTCGGGAACAGGAAGGGGGCCCGCGCCGACGCCGGGCTCAAGTGGAGAGGCAGGTGTTAATGCCTCGGCGTCGGCCTGGATGGCATTTTCTGCTGGGCCCCCAACGGGAAAGGGGGATGACTGCCCCGCCTCGGTAGCTGGAGAGGGGGCACCCCCAACCCCGGGACCCGGCCGCTCGGCGGCATCCGTTCCGGCGCTCGAGTCGGCCGGGCCAGTGGGTAATATCAGGGGCGCCCCGAGCGTGAGGACGGGGTCAGCCACCTGGGACATGGGATCGGGGAGAGGAGGGGGCGGCGCCATAGAGTCGCCGCCCAGACCGAGGCCCGCTGGCGGAGGGTCGTCCTCCCCCTGGGTGAGCAGGGTCAGACCCAGGGCCTCGATCTCCTCGAAGATGGAGCTAAGCTCCATCCCCTCGGCCCCGGAGCCTTCCCCTCCGGCCGCCAAGGCACCAATTACCTCGGCGGGGACGGAGGGGGTCTCAGTTGAACCCAGGGCCGGGGGGGCTCCATCAGAGGCCTCCTCGTGGATAGGCTCCTCAGGGGGGACTCCATCGTCCCCCCTCGCTGCCACGGCTTCCTCGGCCGGCGCCTCCTGCTGACGCTCGCCGGGGGGGATCATGACAGCGCTGGCCCCCCTCGGGATCTTTCGGGGGGCCTTCCCGCCCTCCGTATCGGAGGGGGGAGAGGAAGCCCGCGGACGGCGGGCTTTGCGCTTCCCCCGGACGAGCGTCCAGTCCTCCAAGGTGGAGGTGGAGGGCTGGTCAGCAGGGGCAAGGCCGGGGGGCACTTTTGGGGTTCGGGGACGTCGTTGTGGCAAAGGAGGGAAGGAGGGGGATACCTCCACCCGGGGAGGGCCCTCTCCCTCGCCCTGCGGCAACCGCGCCACCCTCTCCTCCTCGGGCCCCGCGGTGACTGACCGAATAGAGGTGGGGCCCGCCTGCCCGCTCGGGCACGCCAGGGGGGACGCCTCTGGCTCCCGAGCAGGGCCGTCGGTTGGAGGAGGGGCGGCCGCGGATCCCGGACTACCAGGGGGGCCGGCGGTGGTGAGGCCGGCGCCCTTACGGGCCCCGGGGGGCCCGGACGCCTCCTCCGACCGGGCCAAGGGACAGTCCCTCCGGACGTGCCCCATCGCCCGGCAGAGGAAGCACCGGGTCTCCCCCGAGGAGTAATGAATCCGATAATGGGCCCCCTGGTAGGGCACCAAGAAGGACCCCTCGAGCACCTCCCCGCCACGCGCCGCCGGCAGCAGCTGAAGCTGTACCTGCCGGCGGAAGGATAGGACGTGGCGGAGGGCGGGGTCCTTACAGCCCAGCGGGAGAGGGCTGATGGTCGAGATGGGCTTCCCCAGGGTGGAGAGGGAAGGTAACAGGGCGGCATTAGGGAGGAAGGGCGGGACGGAGGTGAGGACCACCCGTACGCCCAGGTCCTCCAGAGGTTCGAGGGGCACGTGCACGCCTCCCACCGCCAGGCCCCTCTCCACCGCCTCCTGGGCGGCGGCCTCCGAGGCAAGGAAGAAGACCGCCTTGCCGTACATCTTAGAGGCCGCCACCACGGCCGAGGCCCCCACCACCCTCGCCATCGCCCGCACGTAGGTTTCCATGTGGGGCGAGGCGGCGACCAGGAGGCAGCGGACGCCGTGCCTCCTGGTCATGGTGGGAAAGGGGCCGCGGCCGCCAGGGATGGAGCTGGAGGCGGCAGTCGGGGCTGATGACGGGGCACGTGGGGGGGCGGCAGCGGCCACCTGGGCGTACGCTCTGGGGGTCTTGATTGTGTCACCCCCAGAGCTGGTGGAGGGGACAGCAGGGGAAGGAGGGGCTGTGGAGGGCGGGGCGGCTTTGGCCGCGGTGGATTTGGCCTTCGGGGCCGGGCTTTTGCCCTTTTTCTTCCCCCCGCCCTTTTTTCCGGCCGAGGTGGTGGTTGCTCCCGTGTCTGAGGGAGCGGCGGCCGTGGCGGCGGCGGAGCTCGGGCCTAGGGTCGGGAGGTCAGCCGCAGCGGTTGTCGGGCCTGGTGGTAGCGAGGGGGCCATGGTAGGGACTGCCTCCATCATGGAAGGGGGGGGGGGTAGGAAGGAGGCACAGATAACAGGAAGGGGAGCAAGGGTTCACCGCTCCTCCCCACCAGACAGCAGGCGAGGGAGGAGGGTGTCTGAAATGGAGGGGGTGGGAGAGAGGGAGGGTGCTGGTTTTGGGGAGGGAAACTGAAGATATGGGGGGGGGGAGAGGAGTTAGCAGCCTCACCTCCCTGCTGAGACTGTAGCAGAGGAGGAGGGCGCTAATACAGGGGCGGGGGCACGCAAGGAAAGGGGAGGGTGGGGGGGCGTATAATTGGGAGGGAAGGGGAGAAGGGGAAAAGGGGGGGGCAACTACTCCCTCCCGCCGACTGGTTGCTGGGAGGGAGAGAACCAAAAGGGGCGGATAGAGCAGGGGAACCGAGGGGCCAGCAACCACTCCTCCCCGCAAGGCTGGAAGCGGAGGAGGAGGGCGCCGGCAGGGCAGACAGGGGGCAAGGTAACCGGTACAGGGCGGGGGCCGGCTCCTCCGGCTGCACTGGGATACGGGGGGGGGGGGGGGGGGGGTTGTGGGGCTGTTGGGGAGGTGCAGTGAACAAGGGGGCTAACTAAAAAGGGGGGGCACAAGCGCTCAGGGCAGGGAGGGGGCGAGGCAAATCGGGTGGTGCTCAAGGGCTGGGGGGTGGCTGGGGGGGTGGGGAGGGATAAAATAGAGGCAAACAACAGCTGGGTGGGGCGGGGCACACACTCTTGGGCTGGCTGGGGCAGGGGCGTGGCAGATGACTTTGGGAGCAGGTGTGGTGGGTAAGTGGATTTGGGAAGGGAGGGAAGGAACCAAACTAAGCTAACAGGGAGGGGCAGGCAGTGGGGGAAAAAACCAAGCTGCTGGGGTAGGGTGGCCCCCCAGCCAGATGTAGCTGAGGGAGGGGGGCCAAGTCCAGAAGAGGGGGGAGGGAGCACACCCACGAGCGCTGTGTGGGGCTCAACCTCGCCCACCGCTGCAGCAGAGTCCCAGGTGGAAGGCAGGGCAGCAAACCCCACTAGGGGGAGAAGAGGCAGTCCAGATGGTAAGGGGTGGTGGAGGGGGCGTTGGGGGTGGTGGCAGCGGGTGGGGTGGGGGGGCAACTGGACTGGGGGGAGGGCTCTGAGCCTCTCCCCCAGCCCCCCTTTTAACAGTTCAATTCACCACCACCCCGGAGCGGATTGAAAAGCTCAGTTTGTGAACAAACCCCCTCCACAGTTCTCAGTGGTTTCCTCTTCTCCCCCTCAGCGGGGTTCAGCAGGAGCAGCAGGCAGGCGGCAGTGGAAGGCCTCCGGGTGGTAGGTGCTGGTGGGGTGGTCCTCCTCCTCTGGAGCGATGGTGGAGGGGAGAGGGAGGGCAGCCGGCAGGCCCCCCCTCTCCCCCCAGGCAGCAACGGCAGCAGGTGGCGGTAGAGGTGGTAGCGGTGGTGGTGGTGGGGTGCAGTGACGTCCGGGAAGCAGGCCTCAGCAGACGGACAGGCAGGGAGGCAGCTGGGTGGGGAGGGCTCCGGCTGGTGCAGGAGCAGGAAGCAGGAACCAGCGGAATGGGGGGAGAAGGAAGAGGGCAGCCCCTGCACCCCGCTGCCTCGTCTCCTTCTCGCCAGTGGAGTGTAGGGGAATGGCACCCACTGAGCCCGAGGCGGAGGAACCCCTCGGGCGGCCATTTTGGGCCCGGCCTAGCCCCGCCCCCTCACCTGACCGGAAGTCAAGGGGCGGGACTAGGACTATAAGAAGGCTGCCTGGGAGCTCAGTCAGAGCCCAGCCTCCGAAGGAGCCGGAGGCCCGGCTGGAGCTCCTGCCTGGGGAGGCTAAGACCCGGGCTAGGCCGCCCTCAGCCACCTTCCCAGAGGCCGGCCAGGGCCTCCCTGCCTGGGCTACTAGGGCCTGGCCTAGCCCGCCAGCTGAACCACTCGTGGACCCAGAGGACGGGACCGAGCCGCTGGACCAGCTGGACCCCCGGTGGGTACGGGAACGCCGGGCCGGACAACCCCCGCGGGACACTACAGAACCCCGACCTCTTGACCCCTGGATTGGGCCGCCGGCCCCTGCGGAGACGACACGGACTTCAACTCCCCGACAGGCCGCTGGGGCTACAGGTACTGGGGAAGGGGGAAGGGGGAGACAAGAAGCGGCCCAGGGGGTAGCATGGGCTGAGAACAGCCCTAGGCCAGCAAGTTGCGGGCTGGAGCCCCTGCTGAGCCCGTAGCAGCTGAACGGCTGCATCCAGGGCCCCTGGGCCGGGGCGCAGTGGAGTGGGTGGGCCTGCGCCCCCTGCCACCCACTAACCAGGTGGCAGTCTCCCACCCCCTTGCCACTGCTGCAGCTACACTGCCTGCCCCGCTCATGAACTAGGAGCTCCTACAGACCGGTGGGTTTGTTTGGGGCCCGCCTTGCGTTGGGGCCTGGCCGCCAGTTGCTGCCCTGCCCTGCTCGAGGGCCTGGGCGTCCGCATGAGGGTTGCACCCGGCCACGATCCGGATCGGACCTTTAAAGGGCCAGGACTCGGACTACTGTAAGGCACGGTGGAGCCATAGGACGGACTAGCCATCCACTGTACCAGGGCGGAGGACCCGCCTCCTAAAGGCCTGCCGGCCTACAACGAACTTTCCCCCGGAAGGGGACAGCTTAAAGGCTATGGTTGTCACTGCCGGAGGGCAGTGACCAAAAGGGCGACGTGGCGACGAGAGCCACCCGCCACAGATGGTGGAGAATGTGGGCACTGTGATCCCGACCCTGACGTAAGGGACGGAACGGGTGCCTCAGTTTGTCAAAAAAAAAAAAAAAAAAAAATCCTTAAATTCCTTACACCCCCCCCCCCCCCCCCCGGCCCTGGGGACTGTTTGCCTAGCGGACCGGGAGTTTTCCCCCCCATTTCCCCAAAACAGGATGGAACTGGACCGAGTGGGGAGAGCAGTGGCGGAGCGCCAGCACCAACAGCTGCAGCAGTTGGCTGCTCAACACTGGCAGATGGCTCAGCAGTTGATACAGCAGCTGGGCCTTCAACTCCAGCATCTCCAAGCACTCCAGCAGCAGGACCTTCAGCAGCTGTTCAGTTGCGGGCCCCAACCTGCCGAGCCAGGGCCGGGACCAGCCCAAGAGCCTGCCTACCCGGCCGGGGGGACATCACCCCCAGGGGAAGGGCCGGAAACCCTGCCTGAAACCTGTATGGGGCAGAGGGACGGACGTGGGCCCAGGGGTTCTACGGGGCGGAGGTCGGGGGCGCCGACACCCGCCAACCCCTACACTCTGCCGGTCGACCAGGGGGAGTTGCTGATCCAGGCACCGAAGGACTCCGAAGGAGTAGCCGTCTTTCTGGACTCTGGCTGTATGCAGACCCTCGTCCGGCGGGATCTCCTTCCTGAAGACCTGAAGCCCGAAGGGGAGCTGTACCTGCGGTGTATACATGGCGATGTGAAGGCCTATCCCCGAGCAAAAGTCCGACTCACAATCCGAGGGCGGTCTGCCGAGATGGTTGTAGGGCTCGCCACGACGCTCCCCTACCCTATCATCCTGGGAAGAGACTGGCCCGGATTCGCAGACCTAGTGCGCGAGGTAACCCCCAGGCCTCCGGCTGACCGGGAGAGAGTGGAGACCGAGCTTCTGGGAGAGAGACCACCAGAAGATCAGTCCAAAGAGGCACCTGAGGGTGAGCAGCCTCGTGGGGAAAGGGCAGGTGAGGGTCCCGATGACCCCCGGGCCCCGGCAGAAGCCAATGCCCAGACCCTTACCCTGGCCGACTTTCCGCGGGACCAGAGGGAGGACCCCACACTGAGGGCGGCCTATGAACAGGTGGCCGCGGTTGATGGTACCGTAGTAGACCCCCGGAAGGCAGCCCAGTGGCCCCACTTTGAAGTAAAAGGCGACCGCCTCTATCGGGTCATGCAAGACCCCCGGACCCAGGAGGTCAAGACCCAGATCCTTGTCCCTGGCTGTCATCGCCGGGCGGTGTTGCGACTGGCCCATGACATTCCTGCAGCTGGCCACATGGGGACAGAAAAAACGCTGGCGAGAGTACTGTCCCGGTTCTTTTGGCCTGGAGTATACCAGGAAGTTCGGGACTACTGCCAGTCGTGTCCAAATTGCCAGTTAGCCTCCGACTCAGGAGTGCCGAAAGCCCCGTTAGTCCCCCTCCCGGTGGTGGGGACCCCCTTTGAAAGGGTGGCCATGGACCTAGTCGGCCCGCTGCCCAAAAGTAAGGCGGGGTTCCGCTATATCCTGGTGGTAATGGACTATGCCACCCGGTTTCCTGAAGCCATACCGCTGAGAAACACCTACGCCCGAACCATTGCTTCGGAGCTGGTAAAAATCTTCGCTCGGGTGGGGCTTCCCCGAGAACTCCTTACGGACCAAGGGACTAATTTCACATCACAACTGTTCCGACAGGTGTGTACAATACTAGGGATACATAAACTACAAACGTCAGTATACCATCCCCAAACCGACGGCTTAGTGGAGCGGTTCAACCGGACCTTAAAGGGGATGTTAAGACGGTTTTCCCCAGCAGAACTGCAACAGTGGGACCTGTTACTGCCTCCACTGCTGCTTGCGGTCCGGGAGGTGCCACAAGCGTCCACTCAGTTTTCCCCTTTCGAACTCCTATATGGATATCGTCCTCAGGGGATCCTGGATCTCGTGAGGGAAACGTGGGAGTCGACCCCTTCAACGTCACAAGGCCTCCTGCAATATGTTTTCCAGCTCCAGGAGCGATTGAGACAGGCCGGAGCCCTGGCTCGGGAAAACCTACAACTAGCCCAGACCGCCCAAGAACGGACCTATAATCGACAAGCCCAGGAAAGAAGTTTTAAACCAGGGGACCTGGTGGTACTTCTGCTCCCCTCAGAGGAATCCAAACTCCTGGCCCACTGGAAAGGGCCCTATGAGGTCATTCGTCAGGTCGGGCCGGTGAACTACGAGATCTATCAACCGGATCGGAAGAAGAAAACCCAAATATTTCATGTGAATTTCCTGAAGCACTGGCGAGAACGGGAGGCCCTGATGATTACCCCCTACCCCGCGGAGCCCCCTTTAGGGCCGGAAATACCTGATCTGAGGGAAGAAAGAGAACCACAGCTGGGAAATACCCTCTCTGCAACCCAGGTGAAACAAGCACGTCGTCTCATAGAGGCATTTCGAAAGACCTTCACAACCCAACCCGGCTGTACTGGGGTAATAACACACACCATTTGGACCCCTCCAGGCCAAGTGGTACGAGAAGGCACTCGGCCTCTCCCCCGCCGGATGCGGAAGATAGTCGAGGAGGAAGTCCAGTCGATGCTGCAACTGGGAGTGATAGAGCACTCCCAGAGCGAGTGGCGTAGCCCAATCGTCTTGGTGCCAAAGCCAGATGGCAGTGTCCGCTTCTGCATCGATTTCAGGCGAGTAAATGCAATTTCAAAATGTGATGCCTACCCCATGCCGCGAACAGATGAACTGTTAGAACGCTTGGGGAGAGCCGACTTTATAACCACCCTGGATCTTACAAAGGGTTATTGGCAGATCCCCCTGGACCCCGAATCAAGAGAAAAAACTGCCTTTTCAACTCCTTCGGGATTGTTCCACTTTAAAAGGATGCCGTTCGGACTCCATGGGGCCCCTGCAACATTTCAGAGAATGATGGACCGCTTGCTATCCCAGCACACGGCATATGCGGCCGCGTACCTAGATGATGTGGTAATTTACGGCCAAGAGTGGGAGGAACACATCGAGCAGGTAGCGGCCGTAATGCGGACCTTGCGGGATGCTGGCCTGACCGCCAATCCCACGAAATGTAAAATTGGCTGGCAGGAAACCACCTACCTCGGGTACCAGCTGGGGCGGGGTCTAGTCCGGCCCCTAGTAGGGAAGGTGGAGGCGGTCCAAAACTACCCGACACCCACCACCAAGAAGAAAGTAAGACAGTTTTTAGGATTGGCAGGTTACTATCGCCGGTTTGTGCCACATTTTGCAACTCGAGCCGCGCCTCTCACGGCGCTCCTCAAGAAAGACAGTCCTCAAAGGATCAGGTGGTCGCCCGAATGCGAGACTGCTTTTCAGGACCTAAAAGCCGCTCTGTGCAGCGCGCCGGTTCTGTTCAGCCCCGATTTCTCCCGGCCCTTCATTGTCCAGACGGACGCGTCAGACTGCGGACTGGGGGCAGTACTGTCCCAGGAAATTGAGGGAGAAGAACACCCAGTGCTGTATATCAGCCGAAAACTATTCCCCCGAGAGCGTCGCTACGCCGCAATCGAGAAGGAGGCCCTAGCAATAAAGTGGGCCATCGAGGCGCTGCGATATTACCTCCTTGGAGACTCTTTTATTCTTTTCACAGACCATGCACCCCTGCAATGGCTCCATCAGATGCGGGACACCAACAGTCGCATCATGAGATGGTACCTGTCCCTCCAACCGTATGTATTCACAGTGAAACACCGAGCGGGGAGGGACAATGCAAATGCCGATGCCCTGTCCCGCAGGGAGGAGGAGCAGAAGCCCAGTCCCGGAGATCGGGAGCTGGACTTAAGGGGGGAGGAGTGTAGTGGGGTGGAATGGCCACCCACTGAGCCGGAGGCGGAGGAACCCCTCGGGCGGCCATTTTGGGCCCGGCCTAGCCCCGCCCCCTCACCTGACCGGAAGTCAAGGGGCGGGACTAGGACTATAAGAAGGCTGCCTGGGAGCTCAGTCAGAGCCCAGCCTCCGAAGGAGCCGGAGGCCCGGCTGGAGCTCCTGCCTGGGGAGGCTAAGACCCGGGCTAGGCCGCCCTCAGCCACCTTCCCAGAGGCCGGCCAGGGCCTCCCTGCCTGGGCTACTAGGGCCTGGCCTAGCCCGCCAGCTGAACCACTCGCGGACCCAGAGGACGGGACCGAGCCGCTGGACCAGCTGGACCCCCGGTGGGTACGGGAACGCCGGGCCGGACAACCCCCGCGGGACACTACAGAACCCCGACCTCTTGACCCCTGGATTGGGCCGCCGGCCCCTGCGGAGACGACGCGGACTTCAACTCCCCGACAGGCCGCTGGGGCTACAGGTACTGGGGAAGGGGGAAGGGGGAGACAAGAAGCGGCCCAGGGGGTAGCATGGGCTGAGAACAGCCCTAGGCCAGCAAGTTGCGGGCTGGAGCCCCTGCTGAGCCCGTAGCAGCTGAACGGCTGCATCCAGGGCCCCTGGGCCGGGGCGCAGTGGAGTGGGTGGGCCTGCGCCCCCTGCCACCCACTAACCAGGTGGCAGTCTCCCACCCCCTTGCCACTGCTGCAGCTACACTGCCTGCCCCGCTCATGAACTAGGAGCTCCTACAGACCGGTGGGTTTGTTTGGGGCCCGCCTTGCGTTGGGGCCTGGCCGCCAGTTGCTGCCCTGCCCTGCTCGAGGGCCTGGGCGTCCGCATGAGGGTTGCACCCGGCCACGATCCGGATCGGACCTTTAAAGGGCCAGGACTCGGACTACTGTAAGGCACGGTGGAGCCATAGGACGGACTAGCCATCCACTGTACCAGGGCGGAGGACCCGCCTCCTAAAGGCCTGCCGGCCTACAACGAACTTTCCCCCGGAAGGGGACAGCTTAAAGGCTATGGTTGTCACTGCCGGAGGGCAGTGACCAAAAGGGCGACGTGGCGACGAGAGCCACCCGCCACACCCCCACAGCTAGCAGCCTCAATAGCTACCTGGGGGGAGAAAGCTGCCTGCAAACAGCAGGAGAGAAGAAGAGGGGGCCTGGCCCAGAATGAAAAACAGCCAAGGCTGCCCCCCCACACACACACACACTCTTCCTGGAGAAGGGCGGGGAGCAGAGTAAGGATTGTGACAGGGTCAGGTCAGAGGGCTCAGCAGCCTGTGACACTCTGGTAGAGGCAGGTATACAGGGCACTGGATAAGTGGTTTTCTCATTCCAGAGTGAACTACTAGAGCCTGCTGCGGACCCCCAGTCACCCCCTCCCAAATTGTTCACAGACCCCCATCTAAGCCAATTCTAGCTACTATGTACACTTCGTTAAATGAAAAAGGAAATGTAAATAATTAACATTTAAAATGATGCATACTCATTTCTGACATCACAACAATTCGATTGCTCATCTCATCACAACAAATTACCACAACAATTGGGCCTACATAGCAACAAATAATAAACTTTTGGCTTACCTAGTGAGATCCCTGGTGTTGTTTCATTGACTTCAGAGACTGGATGTCAGGTTGGATCGATGACAGTCTCAGTCATAGCTTTGAATCAACACAAAGCCTACTGTGGTGTTTGGTCTTTATTGCCATGAGAGCCAAGAAAGCTGCTTTGCACATATATGTTGTGGCAAAGGGCATGAGAAATTGTGTGGCCCTCTTGGACAGCTCTGGATACTCGGCGGTGACATGAAGACAGTACTCAGTGAGGAACTTTTGTGAGAAGACCAGCTTTAAAGTGTTGTCACAAGACATTTCAATTAGGCTGTCTTGCTCTTTTGATGTTAAACTAGCAAGGGTGTCACTGTTAACGCATTCAAAGGGATTTCTACTCCAGTCATTTTTGGTCTCTGTGGGTTCAAAAGCACTTGATGGTAGCAGCAGATTTTTATCCCCACAAGCTTGGTTTTTAAGATTTGTGGGGGAAGCTTTATACCAAAGCCTGGAAAGATAAGGTTTTGGGGTTGCTTTTGTGGGCCCCCACTTCTGCATTCATCGTGCCAGAGTGGGGAATCAGCCTTGACACCTCCCCACTGTGTTCATACCTGACAAAGACAAGAAGTTGTCAGGTTTGCGATGTCAGTTGTTTCATCCATTTGTAGTGCATAAAAGCGAGTCTGGCGTACTCTATTCATCAACTGGTCCATCACATTCTTGGCCATTTCCTCAATTCTGCACTGAACTGTATTATTTGACAGTGGGATCAGACTTATTTGTTTGCATGCCCTCTCCCTAAGCATAGTATTTACAATTGTCTTGGCTGCCGGTAACATTAGCTCCTTGCTGATTGTGTGTGGCTTTCCTCTCTTGACTATTAGTTGGGCTACCCAGTAGGAGGCCTCCGTTGCCCTTGTATTGTCACTACCCATTACCGTCACTATCATAATCTTTTTGCTTTCCTTGAACTCGGTAAGCTTGTTTTGAAAAAAATCAAGAGGCTTGGACTTGTATTTGCCATGCTTCTGTGTTAGGTGAAGGTTGGCTGGTTTTAGGGTTTCATTTGCTAGCACCTCATAGCAGAGGATGCACGTTGGTCGCGGTTCATCCTCACTGCTGCACCAAGTAAATCCAAACTTTAAGTAGACAGCGGAGTATTTTCTCATTTTTTGTTTACTTATGTCTGTTTGATTAGACATTCCACTTGTGGATGCTTCACTCTGCTCATCAGTCTCTTTTCTCTCCAGCGAGTCTGATTTCAGCCACGGATCCATGTTTAACGTATGGCTAACGTTTGTACGCTTCTAACTGTCGCAATTGTTTTGTCACACAAAGGCGCCACAACATAGATTTTTGGACAGCAATTAATAACATTATTGGAAGATATTTCATTTAATAATAATAATTGATTGTAACTTTACAATGTTACAATAAGGGCTCCGCTATTTTGAATTTATTTCGAAATAGCAGTTTGGCTGTGTAGACACTAGGAAAGTTATTTCGAAATAAGGGCTGTTATTTCGAAATAACTTTGCTATATAGACATACCCTGAGAGTTTCTCTCAACCGGTGGTATGTGTACGCAAGAGAAGTCTGGGGGGGTACATCAAGACAACTGAAAATTGGAGAAAACTGAATTTTTGTTTTAAGTTTTGCAGCGCTTTATTACTTTTGTACTTTTTACACCCAAAAATTTCATCTCCTGCCCGGCTACTCGTATGTTATCAATCAGCAAACCTCGGTCAAATCCGTGAGCTCCTTCAGTCCCTCGGCTGTATTACGTTACATGGATGTATGGAATCGGCCGAGTGGTGACGAGTGGTGTTATCGGCAAACTCCACTCATCTTTGGCATGCCTCGCTACTCAGTAGCATCAGTAACTGCCAGCATTCATAGTGGATGGACGCAAACAGTCAAATATTATGCTTATTGCTATCGGAAGTAAGTGATACAATTGCTATTATTACAATTTTAGTTTAATTTTTTATAATTACAACTGAAGGGTTTAAAATGGACTGATTTCTTGTGAAAACAAAGAATAAAACTGCAGATTTGGAAGAAGGTAGTACATAGGAAACTGTGTCAGAAACATTTGAGGTGGGAAAACCTGTAGTGAAAAAACCACGCACCAGTGGTGGAAGTGGAAATTCTTCTGAGATAAGAAAAAAACGCAGTTACAATTTTGAATATTTTAAATTCGGGTTTACTACAAATTGAAGTTGTAGGAACAGAATCTCGACACTGTATGAAGCAAGCAGGAGGGTTTATTAACACACAGCGCTAGTGGAGTGTCACTTTGCTTGTTAGGCTTGGTGAACACTGCCAGACAATAGGTTACAATGGATTATATAGGATGCTGATGGGTGGAGGAAGCAATGGGGGGGAAAGATCCCGGCCCCCCTGGATAGGTGCTAGCTGTGAGGCAAAATGAGAGCAATAATCTAAAAGATTACATAGTGTTTTCCGCCCATAGTTTACAGAATACCTTATATATAGTTAAACAAGTACTTAAACAAAGCAGACATCAATTGTCAATTATGTCTGTCAGTGTCAGTATGGTGTCTTTGCAGGGATGTGATCCATTGGTGTTGTTCCTGGGGAATTAAAGCAGAAGGCAGTAAAGGTACAGGACAATTGTGTATTGTGATAGTGCTATGTCCTGTCTCTCACCCGTAGGGCCTTTTCCCTGGAATGTGATTGTCTGGGTAGTTATCTCTAGGATGACCTTCCTCCGATGGGCTAAGAAGGGGGAGATCATCTTCTACTCAGCTGTATCTTTGACATGTGTATTTGTAGGCCTGTTCCAGACTTAAAAATAGGGGTTATTAACAGAATATCATAGCCTGCCTCAGAAATTTTTACCCTACAGAAGTGTACCCCCTTTGCCACTTTGCATGATTTGCTGTGAGACTTTAGCTAACCACTGTATGAAACTATCTCTGTTGAAACAACACCTTAATACAAAGCATCCTACATTAAAGATAAATCAATTGAATATTTTACAAGCAGTAGCAATGGTAGATCGACAAAATGGTCTCATTGCTCGATTAAAAACGATAAACTCTTCAATAAAGTGGACTCGTATCATTCATAGAGAAGCACTGGCTTCAAAACAGCTGAATGAAGATTTAAACTCTGTGCTAGAGATTGCAGTGAAGACAGTTAACTTCATAAAGTTACGGGCTCTAAATTCATGTCTTTTTCGGTCACTATGCCGTGATATGGGATCTGAACATATTACTGTATTCTTCATTCCAATATTCAATAGTTGTCACGTGGAAGATTGTTCAACCGTCTATTTGAGCTAAAGGCTGAAGTTGCAGTTTCTCTCAAAAATCAAATCAGAGTTAGTACAGTATTTTCAAGACGAATTATGGATTTGCAGATTAGCCTACCTTTGTGACATATTTCATAAAATCAATAACTCGAACCTACAGTTACAAGGTTCAATACAAATATCGTAATCTTGAATGGTAAAGTACAAGCATTCAAGAAAAAAAATAGCATTCTGGAAAAATAATGCTTTATCTGGACATTTTGTCTCATTTCAATATCTTTTGGAATTTTGTATGGAAACTGAAATTATTTTGTTATGAATCATAGAATCATAGAATACTAGGACTGGAAGGGACCTCGAGAGTCATCAAGTCCAGTCCCCTGCCCCCATGGCAGGACCAAATACTGTCTAGACCATCCCTGATAGACATTTCTCTAACCTACTCTTAAATATCTCCAGAGATGGGGATTCCACAACCTCCCTGGGCAATTTATTCCAGTGTTTGATCACCCTGACAGTTAGGAACTTTTTCCTAATGTCCAACCTAAACCTCCCTTGAGCAGTTTAAGCCCATTGCTTCTTGTTCTATCCTCAGAGGCCAAGATGAACAAGTTTTCTCCCTCCTCCTTGTGACACCCTTTTAGATACCTGAACACTGCTATCATGTCCCCCCTCAATCTTCTCTTTTTTAAAATAAACAAACCCAATTCCTTCAGTCTTCCCGCATAGGTCATGTTCTCTAGACCTTTCATCATTCTCATTGCTCTTCTCTGGACCCTCTCCAATTTCTCCACATCTTTCTTGAAATGCGGTGCCCAGAACTAGACACAATGCTCCAGCTGAGGCCTAACCAGCGCAGAGTAGAGTGGAAGAATGACTTCTCGTGTCTTGCTCACAACACTCCTGTTAATGCATCCCAGAATCATGTTGGCTTTCTTTGCAACAGCATCACACTGCTGACTCATATTCAGCTTGTGGTCCACTATGACCCCTAGATCCCTTTCTGCCGTACTCCTTTCCAGACCGTCGCTTCCCATTCTGTATGTATGAAACTGATTGTTCCTTCCTAAGTGGAGCACTTTGCATTTGTCCTTATTAAACTTCATCCTGTTTACCTCAGACCATTTCTCCAATTCGTCCAGGTCATTTTGAATTATGACCCTATCCTCCAGATTAGTCGCAACCCCTCCCAGCTTGGTATCATCTGCAAACTTAATAAGCGTACTCTCTATGCCAATATATAAATCGTTGATGAAGATATTGAACAGAGCCGGTCCCAAAACAGACCCCTGCGGAACCCCACTTGTTATACCTTTCCAGCAGGATTGTGAACCATTAATAACTACTCTCTGAGGGTATGTCTACACTACAAAGTTAGTTCGAACTAACGGACGTTAGTTCGAACTAACTTTCCTAGGCGCTACACTAGTGCTCCGTTAGTTCGAACTTAATTCGAACTAACGGAGCGCTTAGTTCGAACTAGGTAATCCTCATTTTACGAGGATTAAACCTAGTTCGAACTAGCTAGTTCGAACTAAGGGCTGTGTAGCCCTTTAGTTCGAACTAGTGGGAGGCTAGCCCTTCCCAGGTTCCCCCTGGTGGCCTCTCTGGGCACAACCAGGAAAACTCTTCTCCTCTCCCCCAGCCCCGGGCCCTTAAAGGGGTAGACTCTGGCCAGACGGCACTAGAGTCAGCCAGCCCTGCCAGGAGTCTCTGCCCCGAACCAGTGGCTGCAGGATGAGCCAGGCAGCCAGTGCCAGTGAGATGTCCCCTGCCCAGTCCCCCAGCACCCAGGGGCCAGCCAGGGGCCGTAGATGGCGCGCGGCCTCCTGGTCTAGTGCGGAGGTCATGGACCTCATTGAGGTTTGGGGGCAGGCCCCCAACGTCCATGATCTCCGCACTAGGAGGAGGAATGCGGCCGTCTATGGGCGCATAGCAGCCGCCATGGCCAGCAGGGGACACAGGCGCACCCAGGAGCAGGTAATAAAGTGATTTGGAAGGTAATAAAGTGATAGGGAATAGCCAGCATGGGTTTGTGAAGAACAAGTCATGCCAAACTAATCTGATAGCTTTCTTTGATAGGATAACGAGCCTTGTGGATAAGGGAGAAGCGGTGGATGTCATATACCTAGACTTTAGTAAGGCATTTGATACGGTCTCGCATGATATTCTTATTGATAAACTAGGCAAATATAACTTAGATAGGGCCACAATAAGGTGGGTGCATAATTGGCTGGATAACCGTAGTCAGAGAGTTGTTGTTAACAGTTCTAAATCCTGCTGGAAAGGGATAACAAGTGGAGTTCCGCAAGGGTCTGTTTTGGGACCCGTACTGTTCAATATCTTCATCAATGATGTAGATATTGGGATAGAGAGTACGCTTATTAAGTTTGCAGATGATACCAAACTGGGTGGGGTTGCAACTTCTTTGGAGGATAGGGACATAATTCAAAATGACCTCAGCAAGTTAGAGAAATGGTCAGAGGTAAACAGGATGAGGTTTAATAAAGAGAAATGCAAAGTGCTCCACTTAGGAAGGAACAATCAGTTCCATACATACAAGATGGGAAGCGACTGTCTAGGAAGGAGCATGGTGGAAAGGGATCTAGGGGTCATAGTGGACCACAAGTTGAATATGAGTCAACAGTGTGATGCTGTTGCAAAAAAAGCAAATATGATTCTAGGTTGTATCAACAGGTGTGTTGTAAGCAAAACTCGTGAAGTCATTCTGCCGCTCTACTCTGCACTAGTTAGGCCTCAGCTGGAGTACTGTGTCCAGTTCTGGGCGCCACATTTCAAGAAAGATGTGGAGAAATTGGAAAGGGTACAGAGAAGAGCGACGAGAATGATTAAAGGTTTAGAGAACATGACCTATGAAGCCAGGCTTCATGAACTGGGCTTGTTTAGTTTGGAAAAAAGAAGATTAAGGGGGGACATGATAGTGGTTTTCAAATATCTAAAAGGGTGTCACAAGGAGGAAGGCGAAAATTTGTTCCTCTTGGTTTCTGAGGACAGGACAAGGAGTAATGGGCTTAAAGTGCAGCAGGGGAGGTTTAGATTGGACATTAGGAAAAAATTCCTAACTGTCAGGGTGGTCAAATATTGGAATAAATTGCCAAGGGAGGTGGTGGAATCTCCCTCTCTGGAGATATTTAAGAACAGGTTAGATAGACATCTGTCAGGGATGGTGTAGACGGAGCTTGGTCCTGCCTTGAGGGCGGGGGGCTGGACTCGATGACCTCTCGAGGTCCCTTCCAGTCCTATTATTCTATGATTCTATTAAAATTAAACAGCTGCGGCAGGCGTACGCCAGGGCCACAAGGGGCGGCGCCGCTGCAGGGGCTGCCACCTGCCCCTACTTCACTGCCCTCCACCAACTATTGGGGGGCGGGTCGGTCCGTGCCAGCCCGGGGGACAGCGAGCCGGGACCAGAGGGCCCTGACCTGGGCACACCAGAAGGGTCACCGCCAGCAGTGTCATCCAGGGAGACCGTACCAGGTAAGTAGTTTGAATTAAGTAGTTCGGGGAGGGAGGTGGGAGGGAGACCAGAGACCGCGCGCGTGGGCCATGCCTCCCACGGATCACGCAGACACCTGTGCACGTGCGAGCACATGCCATGCCACCCTTGGGCAGGTGGCTCCAGCTGCGTGACACCCAGGGGCCATGGCCCAATAGGCACATGCGTGTGCAAAGAGACGTGACATGCTCCCGACCCCGGGGCAGGACCCAGCAGGATGCTTTCCCTTCACATGTCCCCTCTACACGGAGGCAGGGGACATCTCCCCCTCCCCCCCACCGCCGCGGCCACACTATACATGGCACAGGGACATGGGTGCGGTCTTGGGGCAGCTCCCTGTCCCGGGGAGAGCCAGACATCCTGACCATGGCCTCTGTACAAGCACAGCGGCTGTGACGGTGCAGGACATGGTCACCCTCATGTTGCGGAGTGGGGGAGGGGGCTGGGCATCATCCTCTGCGTCCCCAGGGAGAACTGACCCCTTCTCTTCTTTCTCTACAGCTGCACCAGCTGCTCGTGCAGGGCGCACCCCCCCGCCCGGGACATGCTCCCGCACCCGCGGCCTGCTCCGGACCGCCAGCACGTAGCAGGAGTACCGGGACCAGCACCTGGGGGCCCTGCGAGCCGTGCACCGCACACTGTAGGCCTGGATGCGGGAAGACCTGCAGCTCCGCCACAAGCTGCTGGCTGAGCTCCGAGGGCTGAGCACCAACCTGCAGCTCCTGCTGCAGAGCATGGTGCCCCGTGCTGGTCCTGCGCCTGCTGCCCCCCCAACTGCTGTCTCTCCTCCCACTCCTGCCCCCCCTCCCACCTCTTCCTCCTCAACCCCCACAACCTCTTCCTCAATGTCCACACCCCCCACCTCAACCTCCGCATCCTCCACCCCATCCCCCCGGGGACACCGAGGCCCCCTCCCTCGCCGTACTGGGAGGCGGTCGGCCCGGCGAGACCCCCACCCCTGATCCTTCAGTTTCCCCACCCCCTCCTTTCCCTTGCTTCCCCCTTTCAGCTCCCTCCTCCCAGTTTTCCCCCTCCCCTCTCCCAGCCTCTCTCTTCCCCTCTCCCACCTCCTTTTCCCAGTTTCCCCGAGTTTTGTTAAATAAACAGAGTTTCTATTTTTGAACACGTGTCCTTTATTTTGTACATCAAGAAGAGGGGCTAGGGAAGGGTAAGTGGAAGGAGGTGAGGGAGGACTGGGGCACGAGCCCCCGATGGGGAGGACTGGGCTGGCTCTGCAGGCTTCTGGGGGTGGAAGCTCTCCTGCCGCCCCCCAATTGACCCGTCTCCCCAGATGGCAGCCTGCGGCAAGTGCAGCCGGTCTGATGGCCGAGTGGTGTGATGTGCCCAGTGTGGGTAGTCTGGGCATTCCAAGCCAGGACTGCTTTGCAAGCGGGGCACCCCTGAGAACTGTCTGTCCAGGGTGGGGGTCGGGTCCCTTTAAGCGCAGCCCTGGGCTAGCCTGAGACAGCATCTCCACGCTCTAAGGCCTCCTCTGATGCCCTGCCGGCACTGCTTCCGGCCATCCTTAAGCCCAGTTCAGGGTCCACTCTGTGTGGACATGCTAGTTCGAATTAGCAAAACGCTAATTCGAACTAGTTTTTTAGTCTAGATCCGTTAGTTCGAATTAGCTTAGTTCGAATTAAATAATTCGAACTAAGTTAGTTCGAATTAACGTTGTAGTGTAGACGTACCCTGAGTACGGTTATCCAGCCAGTTATGCACCAACCTTATAGTAGCCCCATCTAAGTTGTATTTACCTAGTTTATTGATAAGAATATCATGCGAGACCGTATCAAATGCCTTACTAAAGTCTAGGTATACCACATCCACCGCTTCTCCCTTATCCACAAGACTCGTTATCCTATCAAAGAAAGCTATCAGATTGGTTTGACATGATTTGTTCTTTACAAATCCATGCTGGCTGTTCCCTATCACCTTGCCACTTTCCAAGTGTTTACAGATGATTTCCTTAATTACTTGCTCCATTATCTTCCCTGGCACAGAAGTTAAACTGACTGGTCTGTAGTTTCCTGGGTTGTTCTTATTTCCCTTTTTATAGATGGGCACTATATTTGCCCTTTTCCAGTCTTCTGGAATCTCTCCTGTCTCCCATGATTTTCCAAAGATGATAGCTAGAGGCTCAGATACCTCCTCTATCAGCTCCTTGAGTATTCTAGGATGCATTTCATCAGGCCCTGGTGACTTGCAGGCATCTAACTTTTCTAGGTGATTTTTGACTTGGTCTTTTTTTTATTTTACCTTCTAAAACTACCCCGTTCCCACTAGCATTCACTATGTTAGGCATTCCTTCAGACTTCTCGGTGAAGACCGAAACAAAGAAGTCATTGAGCATCTCTGCCATTTCAAAGTTTCCTGTTACTGTTTCTCCCGCGTCACTGACCAGTGGGCCTACCCTCTCCTTGGTCTTCCTCTTGCTTCTAATGTATTTATAAAAAGTCTTCTTGTTTCCCTTTATTCCCGTAGCTAGTTTGAGCTCATTCTGTGCCTTTGCCTTTCTAATCTTGCCCCTGCATTCCTGTGCTGTTTGCCTATATTCATCCTTTGTAATTTGTCCTACTTTCCATTTTTATAAGACTCCTTTTTTATTTTTAGATCATGCAAGATCTCGTGGTTAAGCCAAGGCGGTCTTTTGCCATATTTTCTATCTTTCCGACGCAGCGGAATAGCTTGCTTTTGGGCCCTTAACAATGTCCCTTTGAAATACTGCCAACTCTCCTCAGTTGTTTTTCCCCTCAGGGTACGTCTAGACTACATGCCTCTGTCGGCAGAGGCATGTAGATTAGGGTTGTAGGCAAAGGGAAATGAAGCCGCGATTTAAATGATCGCGGCTTCATTTACATATACATGGCTGCCGCGCTGAACCGACAAACAGCTGATCAGCTGTTTGTCGGCTCGCGCGCTAGTCTGGACGTTCCCCCTGTCGACATCAAAGCCCTTTGTCGGCAGCCCCGTTATTCCTCGTGGAATGAGGTTTACCGGGGCTGCCGACAAAGGGCTTTGATGTCGACAGGGGGAAAGTCCAGACTAGCGCGCGAGCCGACAAACAGCTGATTAGCTGTTTGTCGGCTCAGCGCGGCAGCCATGTAAATGTAAATGAAGCCACGATCATTTAAATCGCGGCTTCATTTCCCTTTGCCTACAACCCTAATCTACATGCCTCTGCTGACAGAGGCATGTAGTCTAGACACAGCCTCAGTCTTGATTCCCATGGGACCTTACCTATCAGCTCTCTGAGCTTACCAAAATCCACCTTCCCGAAATCCATTGTCTCTATTTTGCTGTTCTCCCTTCTACCCTGCCTTAGAATTGTGAACTCTGTGATTTCATGATCACTTTCACCCAAGCTGCCTTCCACTTTCAAATTCTCAACCAGTTCCTCCCTATTTGTTAGGATCAAATCTAGAACAGCTTCCCCCCGGTAGCTTTTTCAACCTTCTGAAATAAAAAGTTGTCTTCAATGCAGTCCAAGAACTTATTGGATAGTCTGTGCCCCGCTGTGTTATTTTCCCAACATATATCTGGACAGTTGAAGTCCCCCATCACCACCAAATCTTGGGCTTTGGATGGTTTTGTTAGTTGTTTAAAAAAAGCCTCATCCACTTCTTCCACCTGGGTAGGTGGCCTGTAGTAGACTCCTAGCATGACATCACCTTTGTTTTTAATCCCTTTTAGCCTAACCCAGAGACGCTCAACACTTCCGTCTCCTATGTCCATCTCCACCTCACTCCAAGTGTGTTCATTTTTAATGTATAAGGCAACACCTCCTCCCTTTTCCCCCTGTTTATCCTTCCTGAGCAAGCTGTACCCTTCCACACAAACATTCCAATCACGTGTATTATCCCACAAAGTTTCTGTGATGCCAACAATGTCATAATTGTACTTATTTATTATCACTTCCAGTTCTTCCTGCTTATAACCCATACTTCTCGCATTTGTGTATAGGCATCTAAGATCCTGATTTGACCTTGCTTCCCAGTTCTGCCCTGACCCTCCTTTCTCTCTGCCATTGTAGCCCACGCTCCCTCCCGTTTCCGACCCATCTCCCAGGTCTCCATGTTCTCCACTTACCTGTGGGCTTTGCTCACCTGTCCCCGTCTAACCTAGTTTAAAGCCCTCCTCACTAGGTTAGCCATTCTGTGTCCAAATAGGGTCTTCCCCCTCCTCGAAAGGTGGATGCCATCCCTGCTTAGCAGTCCTTCCTGGAATAGCATCCCATGGTCGAGGAAGCCAAAGCCCTCCTGGCGACACCATCTTCGCAGCCAGGCATTCACCTCCAGGATGCACCTGTCTGTGCCTGGGCCCCTACCTTCGACAGGAATGATTGAAGAGAATACCACCTGTGCTCCAAACTCCTTCACCCGTAGCCCCAGAGCCCTGTAGTCACTCTTGATCCGCTCAGTGTCACACCTCGCAGTATCATTTGTGCCCACATGGATGAGTAGCATGGGGTAGTAGTCAGAGGGCCGGATAATTCTCGACAATGCCTCTGTAACATCTTGGATACGGCCCCCCGGCAGACAGCAGCTCCCGAGATGAAATGTCAGGGTGACAGATGGGCGCCTCCGTCCCCCTCAGAAGAGAGTCTCCGACCACCACTACCCTCCGTTTCCTATTCGCAGTGGTGGCAGCAGACCTCCCAGCCTTGGGGGTACGGGGCTTCTCCTCCTCCGGTGTATGGGGTGATTCCTTATCTCCCGTATAAAGAAGAGCATAACGGCTTCCTAGTACCACGGCGGGAGGGTTCGGAGCAGGGGTGGAGCAGTGCCTGCTGCCAGAAGTAACCAGCTGCTACTGTCCACCCTGAGCCGTCTCCTTCTCCACCAGCGGTGTGTCCACAGTCCTGTGTACCAGGACAGCCACCTCAGCTGTCTCCTCATGAACACGGTCCAGGAATTTCTCATGAATGCGGGTGCTCCTCAACCTAGCCACCTGCTCCTGTAGCTCTGCCATCTGCTGCCTGAGAGATTCCACCAGCAGGCACCTGTCGCATTGGATGATCTCCCCAGCCTGGATATCAGTAAGTGGGAATTGCAAGCCACAGTCCCTGCAAAACCACACCAGGATCTGGGTAGAGGCATCCATGCTCGGGTGCTCTGTCTGGCTACAGGCGCCGGTGGAGGAGACAGAAGCAGTGCTGGCACAGGTGTTGCGGGTCTTCCTGACCATCGTAGGCCTCCCTCTGTCAGACTCCCTCTCAAACTCCCCTGTCTGCAGTTCCTGTCCGCTTTTGGATGATGCTGAACACAGGCAGAAGCTTTGGATTTTGAATCCGTTTGATGACAATGCTATTGAGAAAGCAGGGATTTCAGAAGAAATGAAGGAGCACAGAGAACTATCCACAGTGACTCCAAGATCTTTTTCTTGAGTAGTTGTAGCCAAATTTTTCCCCATCATATTGTATGTATAGTTGGGATTATTTTTTCCCATGTGCATTACTTTACATTTATCAACATTAAATTTCATTTGCCATTTCGATGCCCAATCACTTAGTTTGGTGAGATCTTTTTGAAGCTCTTCACAGTCTGCTTTGGTCTTAACTACCTTGAGCACTTTGGTATCATCTGCAAATTTTGCCACCTCACCGTTTACCCCTTCATCTAGATCATTTATAAATAAGTTGAACAGGATTGGTCCCAGGACAGACCCTTGGGGGACACCACTAGTTACTAGCTAATACGGTCTTGGGATGCATTAGGCGAGGTATTTCCAGTAGGGATAAGGAGGTGTTAGTGCCGTTATACAAGGCATTGGTGAGACCCCATTTGGAATACTGTGTGCAGTTCTGGTCTCCCATGTTTAAGAAGGATGAATTCAAACTGGAACAGGTACAAAGAAGGGCCACTAGGATGATCCGAGGAATGGAAAACCTGTCTTATGAAAGGAGACTCAAGGAGCTTGGCTTGTTTACCTTAACCAAAAGAAGGCTGAGGGGGGACATGATTGCACTTTTTAAATATATTAGAGGGATAAATACCAGGGAGGGAGAGGAATTATTTAAGCTCAATACCAATGTGGACACAAGAACAAATGGATATAAACTGGCTATTAGGAAGTTTAGACTCGAAATTAGGCGAAGGTTTCTAACCATCAGAGGAGTGAAGTTCTGGAACGGCCTTCCAAGGGAATTAGTGGAGGCAAAAGACCTATCTGGCTTCAAGATAAAGCTAGATGGGTTTATGAAGGGGATGGTTTGATGAGATAACATGATCTTGGCAATTAATTGACCTTTCACTATCAGTGGGAAATAGGCCAATGGTGGGAAGATAGGAGTTGCTATAGAGAACTTTTTTCTGGGTGTCTGGCTGGTGAGTCTTGCCCACATGCTCAGGGTTCAGCTGATCGCCATATTTGGGGTCGGGAAGGAATTTTCCTCCAGGGTAGATTGACAGAGGCCCTGGAGATTTTTCGCCTTCCTCTGTAGCATGGGGCACGGGTCACTAGCGGAAGGATTCTCTGCATCTTGGGGTCTTTGAACCATCATTTCAAGGACTTCAATATCTGAGATATAGGTGAGAGGATTATTCTAGCAGTGGGTGGGTGAGATTCTGTGGCCTGCACTGTGCAGGGGGTCAGACTAGATGATCAAAATGGTCCCTTCTGACCTTAAAGTCTATGGCTGTGTCTACACTGGCACCCTTTTCCGTAAAAGGGATGCTAATGAGACACTTCGGAATTGAAAAGTAGGAATAAGGGATCTTCCGGAAAAGGGCTTATTTTCCGGAGAATCGCATCTACACTGGCACTTTTCTCTGGCAAAAACCCCGAGCCGGAAAAAAGCAGCAGCCATGTAAATGCAAATGCCGCGGAGGATATTTAAATCCCCCGCGGATTTGCAATTCCGAAGTGTCTCATTAGCATCCCTTTTCCGGAAAGGGATGCCAATGTAGACACAGCCTATGAGTCTATGAGTTACCTCTCTCCATTCAGAAAACTTATAATTTATTCCTACCCTTTGTTTCCTGTCTTTTAACAAGTTATCAATCAATGAAAGGACCTTCCCTCTTATCCCATGACAACTACTTTACTTAAGAGCCTTTGGTGAGGGATCTTGTCAAAGGCTTTTTGGAAATCTAAGTATACTACAGCCACTGGATCCCCCTTGCCCACATGTTTGTTGACCCCTCAAAGAACTCTAGCAGATGAGTAAGGCATGATTTCCTTTTACAGAAACCATGTTGACTTTCCCCCAACAAATTATATTCAACCATGTGCCTGACAATTTGATTCTTCACTATAGTTTCAACTAATTTGCCCGGTACTGATGTTAGCCTTACCAGTCTGTAATTGCCAGGATCACCTCTAGAGCCCTTTTTAAATATTGGCGTCACATTAGCTATCTTTCAATCATTAGGTACGGAGGCCGATTTAAAGGATAGGTTACAAACCATAGTTAATAGTGCCACAATTTCACATCTGAGTTCTTTCAGAACTCTTGGGTGAATGCCATCTCGTCCCAGTGACTTGTTACTGTTAGGTTTATCAATTTGTTCCAAAACCTCCTCTAATGACACCTCAATCCAGGACAGCTCCTCAGATTTGTCTCCGAAAAAGAATGGTTCAGGTTTGGGAATCTCCCCAATATCCTTAGCCGTGAAGACTGAAGCAAAGAATGTATTCCGCTTCTCTGCTATGACTTTATCATCTTTGAGTGCTCCGTTAGCATCTCCATTGTCCAAGGGCCCCACTGGTTGTTTAGCAGGCTTCCTGCTTTTGATGTACTTAAAAAACATTTTACTATTACTTTTTGAGTTTCTGGCTAGCTATTTTTCCAACTCCTTTTTGGCTTTTCTTATTATATTTTTACACTTAATTTGACAAAATGTATGGTTCTTTCTATTTTCCTCACTAGGATTTGACTTCCACTTTTTAAAAGATGTCATTTTATCTGTCACTGCTTCTTTTACCTGGTTGTTAAGCCACGGTGGCACTTTTTTGGTTCCCTTACTGTGTTTCTTAATTTGGGGTATACATTTAAGTTGGGCCTCTATTGTGGTGTCTGAAAAGTTTCCATGCAGCTTGCAGAGATTTTACTTTTGTCATTGTACCTTTTAATTTCTGTTTAACTAACTTCTTCATTTTTGTGTATTTCCCCTTTCTGAAATTAAATGCCACAGTGTTGAAAATGAAAGGTGAATATAAACAACTGAGTAACATGGCTCTCACAGAACTCCTCCCATTCGCATCAGCCTATTTATGTGAGGCAAGTTTTTCAGCTAGGACTGAATTAAAACCTAAATTAAGAAATCGTATGTCTCCAGAAAATGATTTAATTGTGGCCCTCAGCAGTTTGAAACCTAGGTTTGAAAATTTGATTTAATCCAAACAAGCTCAAATTTCTCATTAATTATAATTGTATTGTAATTTTATTGATCACTGTTCATTGATGTTTGTATAAAAATATATACATGTGTGTATGTATATGTATGAATAAAAAAATTGGACTTACGTTCATCTAATTTTTTTTATTTATCCTTTTTGCACAATCATAAGTACGATGGCAAGTTTTTTGCCTATAGGCAATTTCTTTCAACCAGCCAGTTACAATTAAGTTGTTTAAACAAAAATTAGTGTGTCTGAAAATTGTAGGTACTTAAAATTGTAGATACTTAAAATTGTAGGTACTTAATTGTAGGTACTTAAAATTTAAAAAAAAGGGGGGGGGTGATTTATTTAAAAAAAAAGGTTGAGAAACACTGTTCTGAGATGTCCGTTTCTTTCCTTGCTACCAAGATTTTGAGACCCAACATGATTTTTGAAATAAAAGAATTTGGCATTTACATAGTAGTTCAATGTGCATAGAAGCCTTAGTTCTGATTACCAATTCTGTGAATAGCTATGGTGGTAAAAGTCCTATTTAAGGAAGTTGACACTTTTCAAGGGCACTGAATTTATAGAAAAATAAAAAAACAGGATCAAGTAGCTTTGTATTTTGTGATAGAGAAGTTTGTTAAAAGCTTTTAAGAGAAAATATGTATTGTGTAGGCAAAGCTTATGGGCAAAGAAACGTAGAGTGTATTCTTCTGCTTTTTCTTGTTTAGCACAGTAGTGCTGTGAAGATGTCCATCGGAGTGCCAATTAAAGTGCTGCATGAAGCAGAGGGCCACATCGTGACATGTGAGACGAATACAGGGAAAGTTTACCGTGGCAAACTCATTGAAGCTGAGGACAGCATGAATTGCCAGGTATGTCTGGTAAAAGGAATTATGTGGTTTTGGAAAGGTCTCTGTCAGCCGGTGGTCAGGGCAGTGAGTGGTGTGTGTGTGTTATACACCCGAGACTTCAACTGCTAGGACTGGGGTCCCTTCGCAGCGGGCAACCTGGAGAAGGTTGACGGGCGCCCCAAGAAGTTTTACGTCCGTGTCTTTGACCGCTAGGACCGGGGTCCCTTCGCGGTGTGGGAGAAAAATCAAATAACTCCAATTATGTCTAAGGGGGGACTGTGCAGGAAATCAAAACTCTCTAAAAGAAAACTGCTGTAAGGGTTAAAAGTTTTCCAGACCCCTCTCCCTGTAACAGAGTGAAATCAAATTAACTCTAATCAAGACCCTTACAAGACCCTTACAATGCCTCCTATCTCAACTTCATGGAGACTCCTAGTCTGTCACAATTTGTCATGTAAACCCTTATCTTTGTCACAATTTGCCTTGTAGACTCCTCACTCAGGTTCTCGTGTGCCTTTGTACTGTAAAACTTACTTCTAGCACTTCTCGTGTGAACAGAAACGTCTCAGAGTACTTCTGCTGAGACTTTGATATGTTAAAGAAAACAATCAACAACTAAACTGTCTGAGCATACTGTATAAAGGATCCCTGAACCTGTCTCTCAGGGCTGCTGCTGCTCTCACTCTGGTAGCTGTCAGCCTGCATGCATGCATAATAAAGTTTTCCTTCTAGGTTTCTCTCCTGCCTCACTGCTTTGACCTCCAGCCTCGGACCCTTCTGGGGACTCTGTACCCCAGGTGAGCAAGATTTCCACAACAGCAGCGGGCAGCCAACAGGCTGACAGATGCCCCAAAGTTTACAGGGAGAGCTTATTACACCTCAGACTTTAACTGCTAGAATACAAGGTCCCGTTGCAGCGGGCAGCCTAGGGAAGGCTGAGAGATGCCCCACGGGTCTGTCCCCTGGAGGCAACACGATCCAAATGCCCAGCTCTCCCTATATCTGTCCCTTATGACCGGCTGGAGTTCTTTTTGTTTGTGTTCGGTTCGGGTACAGCAGCACGGGTTCAAGTCAGAAACTTGACAGCACTTGGGGTATGTCTACACTACAATGTTAGTTCGAACTAACGGATGTTAGTTCGAACTAACATTCATAGGCGCTACACTAGCGCTCCGCTAGTTCGAATTTGAATCGAACTAGCGGAGCGCTTAGTTCGAACTAGGAAAACCTCATTTTACGAGGATTAAGCCTAGTTCGAACTTACTAGTTCGAATTAAGGGGTGTGTACCCCCTTAATTTGAACTAGTGGGAGGCTAGCCCTCCCTAGGTTTCCCTGGTGGCCACTCTGGCCAACACCAGGGAAACTCTATGCCCCCCTCCCGGCCCCGGACCCCTTAAAGGGGCACGGGCTGGCTACGGTGCCCGTGCCAGGTGCAAGCCTGCCAGCACCCAGCCAGCAGACCCTGCACCTAGCACGGCACAGAGCCACCCACCCGATGTCCCCCAGCCCACGCCCTCTTCCCGGGACCAGGCTGGCGGCTCCCGGGAGCTTGCCCGGGACCGCAAGAGGCGGGCACCTTCCTGGGCTAGTGCGGACATCGTGGACCTCCTCCACGATCTCCGCACTAGGCACAGGAAAGTGGCCGGCTAGGGCAGGAGAGCTGCCAGCCTGGCCACCCAGGAGCAGGTGTGCATGAAAATCAAGGTGGTCCACTGAGACCCCCGACCCTGAGCCCTGAGCTTACAATGGCCGTCCTGGGTCAGACCAAAGGTCCATCTAGCCCAGTAGCCTGTCTGCCGACAGCGGCCAACCCTAGGGACCCTGGAGGGGATGGACCGAAGACAGTGACCAAGCCATTTGTCTCGTGCCATCCCTCTCCAGCCTTCCACAAACTTTGGGCAGGGACACCACTCCTACCCCCTGGCTAAGACTACTCCATGGACCCAACCTCCATGACTTGATCTCACTTCCCTTTAAACTCTGTTCTAGTTGTAGCCTTCACAGCCTCCTGCAGCAAGGAGTTCCACAGGTTAACTATTTGCTTTGTGAAGAACAACAACTTTCTCTTACTAGTTTGAAGCCTGCTACCCATTCCTTTCCTTTGGTGTCCTCTAGTCCTTCTTTATGGGAACTCATGAAGAACTTTTCTGAATGCACCCTCTCCACCCAACCCCTGCTTTTAGAGACCTCTATCCTGTCCCCGCTCCATATCCTCTTTTCTAAGCTGAACAGTCCCAGTCTCTGTAGCCTCTCTTCATCTGGGACCTGTTCCCAACCCCTGATCATGTTAGTTGCCCTCCCCTCTCCCAACCTTTCTCTTCCCCTCTCCCACCTCCTTTTCCCAGTCTCCCCCAGTTTTGTTCAATAAAGACAGAGTCAATGTTGGAAGAAACGTTATCTTTATTTTGTACATCAAGAAGAGGGGCTAGGGAAGGGTAAGTGGAAGGAGGTGAGGGAGGAATGGGGTACGAGCCCCTGATGGGGAGGACTGGGCTGGCTCTGCGGGCTTCTGGGGGTGGAAGCTCTCCTGCAGCCCCCCGATTGCCCCCTCTCCCCAGATGGCAGCCTGCGGCAAGTGCAGCCGGGCTGATGGCCGAGTGGTGTGATGTGCCCAGTGTGGGTACTCCGGGCAATCAAAGTCAGGACTGCTTTGCAAGCGGGGCACCCCTTAGAACTGTCTGTCCGGGGTGGTGGTCGGGACCCTTTAAGCGCAGCCCTCGGCTAGCCTGAGACAGCAGCTCCACGCTCTAAGTCCTCCTCTGATGCCCTGCCGGCACTGCTTCCGGCCATCCTTAAGCCCTGTTCAGGGTCCACTCAATGTGGACTTGCTAGTTCGAATTAGCAAAACGCTAATTCGAACTAGTTTTTAGTTCTAGATGCGTTAGTTCGAATTAGCTTAGTTCGAATTAACTAATTCGAACTAAGTTAGTTCGAACTAACTCTGTAGTGTAGACATACCCTTGCTTATTTGTAGGAGAAAGAAAGAGAAAGAAAAGGAAAGAAAACTTGGTTCAATATATAAAGTGAATGAGGGCACCAACTTATATTTACTATAATTTAGGCAGCGGTCCGAAAGCAAACCGCGGCGATTTGATTGACAGGAAAATGATTTCTCGGGGCTTTAAAAATGGCCGCCCAATTTATGAATGAAGCAAAATGGCTGCTGCACCTTTGATTGACAAGCTAATGATTTTTCTGCGGTCTGATTGGCTAATTGAAACAAAATAATTTTTTTGCGGAAAACAGTACTGTGCTGTCTACACTGGCTCTTTTGCGCAAAAGTCTTTCGGAAAAAGACTTTTGCCCGAACGGGAGCAGCATAGTATTTCCGGAAAATCACTGATGATCTTACATGAGATCGTCAGTGCTTTTCCGGAAATTCAAGCAGCCAGTGTAGACAGCTGGCAAGTTTTTCCGGAAAAGCGGCTGATTTTCCGGAAAAACTTGCAAGTCTAGACACAGCCTTAAAGTGTACACATAAAGAAACACATTGCAGGTATAATTCTCACCCCTGCGTTCCAGACTTGGCGTGGCCAGCGTCTTTCTCTCAAGCCCTCGGGAAGAAGTAGGGCGAGGTTGGGTGTCCCACGGGCCTCGGGAGACAATCAATACCTGCCAGCAGGTGTAGATGATTGGAGCTCAAATGGGGTGGGCTACTAAACCCTCTTTATACCCCTTGGGTCACGTAGGCTTCTTCCTGGTCTCAAGTGGCCAATTAGGAAAAATGGCTTTGAATGCCAAGTTTCCCATGAAGGGTGCAAAGCATAATTCACACCTGGGAAAGTGCAGACAATGGGCACTTCTAGTATGTGATGGGCGAAGATTCCTCTCCTGGGACAGAGGCGTGTCAATTACTGGTACTAGCCATCAGGGCGACGGGAGGCCCCCAGTCGTCAGCTAGCCCATTTACTGTCTGGTTTCTGTTTATGGTAGAGTCAGGGACAGGCAGCGCTCCTGCGTTCCCAGGGCATCAAAGGCTGACTGACTTTCTCTTGCTCTCTGCGGGGGGGGGGGGGGGGAGCAAGATGGGGTTCATGTCTGGCTACAGTCCCTCTTTGGCTGCTTTTCTACTTTTCTACTCTGAGATAATGTCAATATTTAGTGAAGAAAGAAGAGTTATCCTGCTTTGTAGCTTTGTCAAAGTGATCTACAGAGGGGACAGCTTAAACTTTTTGGTTTTATAGGCAGGAACACCTGTTCCCAACATAAATTGTCATGCATTTTTCAGAACTGTTCTATGCCTAGTTTGAGGTAATGGCATTTCTGCTCATTATGTCAACAGCTACTCCTGAGTGTTACATGCTCAGGATACGTTTTCACCAAATCAGTGTTTTGAAAAGCTTTTTCTTAAATATTTTTAAAAAGCTCACACAGTCAGGTACTTGAACACCAAGGCTACGTCTACACTGGCATGAATTTCCGGAAATGCTTAAAACGGAATACTATTGGAATGCTTAAAACGGAATACTACATTGGCCGTGGAGTTTTCGTGATAACGATGCGCTTTTCCGGAAAAGCAAAAGCCCGGAACCATTTTGAAGAGGGCAAAGGCCACCAGACCTTTCCGGGGGCGGGGCCGGAGCTCCATCCAGACGCGTGGTTAAAGGGGTCTCGCCGGGCAGCCGTTGGTCTCGTGCTCCCGTGCCTTGGGACCTCTGCCAGGGACTGGCACCCTTCGCAGGGTCGGTGGTTGCCCTGTGAGTTTTGGGGACACCACCCTTTGGCCCCCCAACAGCTTTTCCCGGCGTTTTGTTTTGTCTGCCCTGCTCTGTCTGCTATGGAGCCATGGGTGGCCATGTACCTGCTCGGGCCCCTGTTGGAGCTGTACAGGTGCCTGGAGCTCATGCTGCAGGCTGGTGCCCTGCTGTACACATACCAGGAGGCAGAGATCGCCTTGGACTCCCTCACCAGGGAGGTCCTGGCAACCGTGTGGCATCAGCACCCCACTGTGGAGAGGCCCATCTGGACTTTGGAGACCAGCACCGACTGATGGGACCGTGTGGTCCTCGGACTATGGGACGACCACCAGTGGATCCGGAATTTCAGAATGAGAAAGCGGACCTTCTTGACGCTGTGCACCTGGCTCACCCCCGCGCTGCAGAGAACCGCCACCCAGCTGTGGGCACCCATCCCCGTCAACAAGAGGGTCGCCATCGCGCTGTGGAAGCTGGCCACACCGGACAGCTACCGCTCGGTGGCACACCAGTTCGGGGTGGGAAGATCCACTGTCGGAGTGATTGTCATCGAGGTAAGTCCCCGGGGGGAGTGGGGTGGGGGGAGGGTGCTGCACTCCATGCCCAGGGGCAGCCAAGACTCCAGGCTGGGTCGCAAAGGGGTTTGGGCCGTCCCTCCCTTGCACAGGCCCGCTGGTGGGGGGGGGGGGCGTGGGGCGAGGGGGGCCCTGGTGTGTGTGTGTGTGTGTGTGTGTGTGTGTGTGTGTGTGTGTGAGGACAGAGGGATTCAAGGGGAGCGCACACTCACCCCTGGCTGTATGTGATGTGTTCCCTTGTATTTCTCTGCACCCTTCTGCAGGTTGTCCACGCCATCAATGATGTCCTGCTCCCGCGAATCATCCGCCTGCGCGACGTCGATGAGACCATGGCCGGCTTCGCTGCCCTCGGGTTCCCCAACTGCGGGGGAGCCCTGGACGCCACCCACATCGCTATCCGGGCCCCGGAGCATCGAGCAGCCCATTTCATGAACCGAAAGGGGTACTGCCCCATCTTTCTGCAGGCCCTCGTGGACCACCGGGCCGCTTCCTGGACATCTACGGGGGCTGGTCCGGTCGGGCACACGACGCCCGCATCCTCCGGAACTCTGGACTGTTTCAGAGGTTGGAGGCGGGCACCTACTTCCCCCGGCGGGACTTGACTGTTGGGGATGTGCCGATGCCCATCTGCATCGTCGGGGACGCGGCCTACCCCCTGATGCCCTGGCTCATGCGGCCCTACACAGGGCAGCCGGACCAGAACCGGGCCCGGTTCAACGACCGCCTCAACCGGGCCCGAAACCCAGTGGAGCTGGCATTTGGACGCTTAAAAGCCCGCTTCCGTTGTTTGCTCACCCGTCTCGACATGGGTGAGCAGAATGCAACGGAGGTGCTGGCTGCATGCTGCGTGCTCCACAATATTGTGGAGCGCAGTGGGGAGGCCTTCCTCCCTGCATCGGTGGCAGCTGAGGCACAGACCTTGGACCAGCCCGCCACAGCTGCCATCCGCCAGGCGCGCCAGGAGGCGGTGCGCATTAGAGAGGCCCTGGTGGACATGTTTGCCCAAGCCCCATAGTAGGGTCGCCTGGGTCACCTCAGACTACTCCGTCCCATCTCCTACCCTTCCCCACCCCCTCCCCTTACCTCCCCCCCCCAATAGTAAAGCGTAGTTAGGGTTTTTCTTTTAAGTTAGGCTAGGGTTTAGGCCACCATCGCCTGTCCTGAAGAACAGCCAACAGGATTTGGGACTTGTGCGGAAGGCTCACGTCAGTGCCATCTTCGACGGATCTCCTGGCTCTTCCTCTCCTGAGGCCCGGAAGGACCAAAGGATTGAGGTGGCCAGCAACACCGTCATCGTCCGTCGAGGGATCTCCTGGCTCTTTCTCTCCTGAGGCCCGGAAGGACCAAAGGATTGAGGTGGCCAGCAACACCGTCATCGTCCGTCGAGAGATCTCCTGGCTCTTTCTCTCCTGAGGCCCGGAAGGACCAAAGAATTGAGGTGGCCAGCAACACTACAATTGTCCTCCCTGCGCCTAGACTATGTTTCAGAATCTGTACTGTGCATCTTTTAACCATTTGTGCTTGTTTGTTGCTGTGTAAATATAGTTTGTGGTTTACATCTTTACTGAAAAGTCTCAATATTTCTTTATGCGCCACAAACCAATGACCACTGAAAAAGCCCCCCCCCCCTCGGTGATAGAGTCATGAATTTGTTGTCCACAGTTTGTAACCCTGTTAAATTGAAGTGGCTAATTGGCATCTCACATCATTTCTTACAGTTACTAGAGGAACACAATAACCACACAAGATTCAAGTGAAAACAGAACTTTTTATTTACAAAGGGGGGGGGAGCCTTTAACTGGGAGAGGGAGGGGGGGGGGACCTTTAACTGGAACGGGAGGGGACCTTTAACTGGGAGACGGAGGGGGGGGCAGTTACTGGGACGGGTGGCCCCTGTGAGCGCCCCTCCGGGGGCGGACCTGCCCACGCTGGGCAGACCGCGTCGGGGCAGGCTGCACGGTGAGGTGACCATGAGTAGGAGCACGAGTAGGGTCAGGGTCAGGGGCAGGAGCAGAACCAGGAGCAGGGAGAGGAGCAGGAGCAGGGAGAGGAGCAGGGATAGGAGGGGGCATGGGCTGTGCTACGGGAGGGATGGCGGGGGCATGCGGTCCGGCCATGCCATAGTGGATGGCATGCACTAAATGTGCCGTCAGGGTACCCATTGTGGTGCGCATCCCTCGGCATTCCTCCAGGAAGGCAGCCCATCCCTCCTGCCACCACTCCTGGTCCCCCTGCACCTGCTCCGCAATTGAGGTCTGGATCCCCTCCACCGCGGTGACGTGACGGCGGAGCAGCTGGTCCCGGTGTCGGAGCCTCGGCCTCCGGGCTTGGGCAGCTGGGGGTGCTGCTGCTGCTGGAGTCGCAGGTCTGGTGCTGGGTCCCGCTGCAGGGAAGAGAAGAAAGGATGGGTCAGTCAGGCAGGCCGGCCACTGTCCCCACACCTCATGCCCTCCACCCCGGAGCCCAGGTGACCGCACAGTTGTGTGGCTTGGGCCCACTCGGTTCCCCTCCTGCTCCCGTGTTGTATGTTGGCAAGGAGGACCGCCCCTGGAGTAGGGTCCTCCCTCCAGTATTGTAAGCACCGGTCTGTATCCTGGCCCTGTGGAGGGCGGGAGGGCGCTTGTGCTGCGTTCACCTGTGGAACTCCCTGCCGGTGGAGACTGTGAAAAGCTTTGGGCTAATCACTGGTGTTGGACAGGGAGCGAGATGCATCCCCACACAGTGCCTGGGAGCACACCTGTCAGTGGCGGTTTGGGCTCTCAGATCCCCATCGCGTGGGATATCTCCTGGACAGAACCAGAAGAGTGACTGGGTGGGGGGGTGTCCCATCCTTGCAGCAACACTCAGGGGCCCTTCTCCCTCCCACGATCCCTCCCGCAAGCCCGGTAGCCCAGGGACATGTGTGGCCGCAGTGGGGACTTCCCTTGGGGAGCCAGCCAAGGCACGGGGAGCAGGCGAGGGGCTCAGTGGGGGCCACGCTCACAGGGCTGTGATGCTGCGGTTTTTCCAGGAGCAGCTGGCTGTGCCTCACAGCCAGGCATGGGGCAGTGTGCCGTTCTGCGTGCTGCACCCTTGCGGAGGTGCGGGCTCTGGGCTGAGTTCCTGGGGCCCTGGCCGGTTCCAGCCGGCATCCACCCTTCCCCCTGGTCCCGCCGGATGTGTGTGAGCAGCAGGGTCCCAGGCGTGCCCTGGAGCTGCCTGCCGCGGCCACGTGCCACTCGGTCACCAGGCTGCACGTGGTTGCACCTGCTGCTTGCTGCCTAATGCTACACAGCATGCAGCTCACGTGGCCTGAGTGACATGCTCTCCCCCTCCCCCCTCCGGGCACCTGGCTCCCCACCCCCCGCCCTCCGCCCCCCACCCTTTGGGAGTGTAACCTGCAAAGACTCACCAGTGGGTTCCTCCCCGGCCTCAGAGGAGCTGCTGGAGGGGGCCTGCTGGGTGGCAACGCTGGCCTCCTCTCCTGACGCGCCGCCACTGTTGTCTCCCTCCTCCGGCTCGGTGGGACAGTTGATGGGGGGGTGCTGGCAGGTGTCCACAGGGACAGCTGGGGCTTGCGGGGCTGGCTGGCCCAGAAATGAATTCAGCCACTCTAAATAGGGGCAGGCATCGGGTCCTGCTCCCCTCCCCTCCGAGGCCCACACATACGCCAGCCGCAGCTCCTTCACCTTCGAACGCACCTGCTCGCAGCTGCGGCTGGGGTGTCCTTGCTGGGCCAGGTTCCGTGCCAGACGGCTGTAGACGTCTGCATTCCGGCGGCGGGACTGCAGGTCATGGAGACCCTCCTCCTCCTCCCACAAGTCCAGGAGGGTCTCCAGCTCCCTGGGGGTCCAGGATGGGGCCCTGCGTTTGCGGCCCCTGGGGGCTTCCTCCCCTGCCCCGGGTGACAGTGGCTGACCACCCGGAGCTGCCATGCCTGCGCTGTGAGGTGGCTGGGCAGCACAGTTGGCACGTGGCAGAGCTGGGAAGGGTGGTCTCCTGCGGGCTCCTGCCACGTGCGGCCAGTAGCGTCCGCGCTCTTTAAGACCTCGGGTTACCCGGAAGTCCGTGGCTTCTACGGGGTCTCCCGCCATCCAAACTGCTTTTTTCCATTTCTTCTGCTTTTCCGGAAAAGCTGTCTACACTGGCCCTTTTCCGGAAAAGCTTTTCCGGAATACGGACTTATGCCCGAGCGGGAGCAGAATAGTTTTTCCAGAATAGCGGCTGATTTTGTACAGTAGAGCATCGTTGCTATTCCGGAAATTCAAGGGCCAGTATAGACAGCTCGCAGCTTATTCCGGAAAAGTGGCCCAGTGTAGACACACCCCAATGGAATAGTCCTTGGTAGTATTGGTCTTTGTCTCGGAAAAAACAAAAAACTTATGTAAGGCTGTGATGTCTTTGAAAGGTTCTTCATGATCTTGCTCTGCTGTTTCAGTGTATCCTCTTAATCCAATATAAATGGAATCCTAATTACTTGCAGCTTCTGAAAAAGACCAATCCATGTTAGCATACAACAGATGAAAACTTCTCTTAGGGTATGTCTACACTACAGTGTTATTTTGAAATAGTTAATTTGAAACAAGTTATTTCGAAATAACACATCTACACACGAAATGCATTTTGAAATAGCATTTTGCTATTTCGAAATAGCGCGTCCGCACTGATTGGACGCTGAATTGCATTTAAGGCCAGCTGAAACTGGTTCCAGTTTCAGGTCAGTAGTTGCTTTGTGTGGCTGCTGCCTGAGGCTATCTGAGGCTCATGTTTAAACGGACCCCCCTGGACAGCCGGTTCTCAGCTTTCCCTGCTTGCTTGCCTACCTCACTGAGGGTATGTCTACACTACCCCGCTAGTTCGAACAGGGGGTATGTCTACACTACCCCGCTAGTTCGAACTAGCGGGGTAATGTATGCATACCGCACTTGCTAATGAAGCCCGGGATTTGAATTTCCCGGGCTTCATTTGCATAAGCGGGGCGCCGCCATTTTTAAAACCCCGCTGGTTCGAACCCCGTGCAGCGCGGCTACACGGGGCACGAACTAGGTAGTTCGAACTAGGCTTCCTCATTCCACTCCTCATTATTAATTTCAAAATAGCGGTTTGCCTATGTAGACGCTAGGAAAGTTATTTTGAAATAACTTTGCTGTGTAGACATACCCTTAGAAATAACTTTAAAATAAAAACAATCCTGGAAAGCTATTCTATTGAATGTATATGTTCGTGCTGCTATTTGGCCAGACAACTTTCCATATTAGAAAGATTTCTTTGAATTAAAATTCTGTAGCCAAAACAAACTGGAACACTTCACTATTTAAGAGGCAGTTATATAAAACCGATTAATGCCTGTCTTTCAGATGTCCAACATCACAGTGACATACAGAGATGGGCGAGTGGCAGAGATGGAGCAGGTGTACATTAGGGGGAGCAAGATCCGGTTCCTCATTTTACCAGATATGTTGAAAAATGCTCCTATGTTAAAGAGCATGAAGAATAAAAACCAGGGCTCTGGGGCTGGATGAGGCAAAGCAGCTATTCTCAAAGCCCAAGGTGGGTACCTCTGTGTCTAGTCATCTTTAAATTTCCTGTAAATTTGTAGGAAACTGAAGCAGGTGTTATTATCAAGAGTTCTACGGTACAAAGAGTTGGTTTTATTACACCACTTCACTATGAAATCCTAAGCAGTTAAGAGGTGTATGTTTGGCAAGTATCCAGAGGAGAGATTTAAATAATTGGGTAGTTTACACTTTATTTTCCTTTTTTCTTACCTCAATTTTTGTCAAACTCAAATTTGTAGTGCTTCAGAAAAGAAGTCTTGCGGAAGAAAACGTCCACACTGCCATGTGTGAGCTGTGCTTTTGCGCAAGAGCACCCATGGCAGTGTGGACGCTCTCTTGCGCAAGAAAGCTCTTGTGGCCATTTTAGCCATAGGGGTTTCTTGCACAAGAAATCCCTGCCGAGCATCCACACTGCCCTCTTGCGCAAGAAGCCCTCTCTTACCACGCTGTACTGTAAATTTACTTGCGCAAGAGCAGGCGGACAGTGTGGCTGCTCTGCAGATTCTTGCGCAAGAACGGCCGTACTTGCGCAAGAAGCCGTGAGTGTAGACATAGCCTAGGAGCGGCAGCAGGTGAGGAGCGGCAGCAGGCGTCCAGCGGAGCGTCTGGTGGAGTGGGACGAGACAGCTGGTAGAGCGTGGCAGAGTAGCTCGCGTTAAAGACTGCAGGGCTGCATCTAGATTGGCATGATTTTCCGGAAATGCTTTTAAAGGGACTTTTGCCCGAATGGGAGCAGCATAGTATTTCTGCAAGTAGCACTGATTTCTTACAGTAGGAAGTCAGTGCTTTTCCAGAAATTCAAGCGGCCAGTGTAGACAGTGTAGACAGCGGCTGATTTTCCAGAAAACTTGCTGTCTACACTGGCCGCTTGAATTTGCACAAGAACACTGACAATCTCATGTAAGAAATCAGTGCTACTTGCGGAAATACTATGCTGCTCCCGTTCAGGCAAAAGTCCTTTTGCGCAAAAGGGCCAGTGTAGACAGCTCAGATTTGTTTTATGCAAAAAAGCCCCGATCATGAAAATGGCAATCGGGGCTTTTTTGCGCAAAAGCGCGTCTAGATTGGCACGGACACTTTTCCGCAAAAAGTGCTTTTGTGGAAAAGTGTCCGTGCCAATCTAGACGCTCTTTTCCACAAATGCTTTTAACGGAAAAACTTTTCTGTTAAAAGCATTTGCGGAAAATCATGCCAGTCTAGACGCAGCCATAAAGTTTAAAATATATGTAGAGCACTTTGAGATCCATTCAGGCATGGCGTGTAATCATGGTTTTGGTAAAATGTTGTTCAGAAACATCTCTGGGATGGCACTGATTTCTTAATACAGATCTCCTGAGCTGCAGGCTTGTACCACTGAATAGAAGGAACACGCAAGTTTCACTTTGTTCTACTGTCAATCCAATATTAGTTGCATCTGTTTCATATGATTAGAAGCATGTGAACGTTAACTTCTGCTCCCCATCACCAAGCACTCTACAAGAGCAGTATGTCACCCTCTGAATTGTACAGGATAACCTAATTTCCACACTGCTAACTCAACACAAGAGGCTAGATACAATATACATTTTGATACAACTCTTGCAGATTCTTATAAACATGCAGTTATGTCCAATCCACATAATCCCTTATTTTCTTTCTTCAGTGGCTGCAAGAGGGAGAGGTCGTGGAATGGGCTGTGGCAACATTTTCCAGAAGCGAAGATAACTTTGGACTGGCCTTTTTTTTAAAATTAGGGTTTAATTTACTACTGCTGCAGCAGTTAGGGTTCTGTTGAAATAAAATAGGTTTCTAACATTTGTGTGCTTTTGTGTGTTGACAGGTCTTGCCTGGGACACCATGGTTTAAAGTGAGGGCTTTCTGTAGTGGGAAGAGTGTTGCACATTGATAGAGGAGATTTCTAAATCCATCTTAAAATAGAGAGGCTGGTACCTGGATTTGTGTGTTCAGTATTTTTTGTTAAATCTTGAATTTCAAAAAATGTCTTTGTGTCCCTGACTATTCACTAAATCCTATTGCCATCAGTTCTGCAAAGAGGAATTAAATCAGCATCAAAATGGATCTTTTTAGGTAAGAGGGGATGCAGTCTCATCTTGCAGAATGCGCGTGTCCCCTGTGGAGTGTTCCAGGGGTTGCTGTAACCTTGAATCCCTGTGACCCAATACAGGATCTTGGTGAGGATGACAGACTCGTTGCTGGCAGTTCTGTAAGCAACAGCTCTTGACTTTTGCTCTAAATAACTTAAGTGAGCTGTTGATGAACTGATGTCTCACTTTGCAATAGAAAGGGAGTGAAGGAAAGGCATGCAACAGATCATGAGGAGGACAAGACAATTTGGGGACTGGTTATTTTATTGGGTCATAATATGATTGGCTGAAGATTTCCTGCCAAAAATCATAGAATACTAGAACTGGAAGGGACCTCGAGAGGTCATTGAGTCCAGTCCCCTGCCCTCATGGCAGGGCCCAGCACTGTCTAGACCATCCCTGATAGACATTTATGTAACCTGCTCTTAAATATCTCCAGAGATGGGGATTCCACAACCTCCCTGGGCAATTTATTCCAGTGTTTGACCACCCTGACAGTTAGGAACTTTTTCCTAATGTCCAACCTCAACCTCCCTTGCTGCAGTTTAAGCCCATTGCTTCTTGTTCTATCCTCAGAGGTCAAGATGAACAAGTTTTCTTCCTCCTGCCTGACACACCCTTTTAGATACCTGAACACTGCTATCATGTCCCCCCTCAACCTCAAAGGGGCACAGGAACAGCTCAGTGGTTTGAGCACTGGCTTGTTAAATCCAGGGTTGTGAGCTCAATCATTGTGGAGGCTGATTTGGGGCAAAAGTTTGTCAGGGTACGTCTACACTACAACGTTAGTTCGAACTAACTTAGTTCGAATTAGTTAATTTGAACTAAGCTAATTCGAACTAACGGATCCAGACTAAAAAACTAGTTCGAATTAGCGTTTTGCTAATTCGAACTAGCATGTCCACATTAAGTAGACCCTGAACCAGGCTTAAGGATGGCCGGAAGCAGTGCCGGCAGGGCATCAGAGGAGGACTTAGAGCGTGGAGATGCTGTCTCAGGCTAGCTGAGGGCTGTGCTTAAAGGGACCCCACCCCCACCCCGGACAGACAGTTCTCAGGGGTGCCCTGCTTGCAAAGCAGTCCTGGCTTGGAGTACCCGGAGTGCCCACACTGGGCACATCACAGCACTCGGCCATCAGCCCGGCTGCACTTGCCGCAGGCTGCCATCTGCGGAGAGGAGGCAATTGGGGGGCTGCAGGAGAGCTTCCACCCCCAGAAGCCCGCAGAGCCAGCCCAGTCCTCCCCATCAGGGGCTCGTACCCCATTCCTCCCTCACCTCCTTCCACTTACCCTTCCCTAGCCCCCCTTCCTGATGTACAAAATAAAGGACAATTGTGTTCAAAAATAGAATCTGTCTTTATTGAACAAAATTGGGGGAGACTGGGAAAAGGAGGTGGGAGAGGGGAAGAGAGAGGCTGGGAGAGGGGAGGGCAACTACAGTGATCAGGGGTTGGGAACAGGTCCCATATGAAGAGAGGCTAAAGAGACTGGGACTTCTCAGCTTAGAAAAGAGGAGACGGAGGGGGTACAGGATAGAGGTCTCTAAAAGCAGGAGTTGGGTGGAGAGGGTGCATCCAGAAAAGTTCTTCATTAGTTCCCATAAAGAAGGACTAGAGGACACCAAAGGAAAGGAATGGGTAGCAGGCTTCAAACTAGTAACAGAAAGTTGTTCTTCACAAAGCAAAGAGTCAACCTGTGGAACTCCTTGCTGCTGGAGGCTGTGAAGGCTAGAACTAGAACAGAGTTTAAAGGGAAGTGAGATCAAGTCATGGAGGTTGGGTCCATGGAGTGGTATTAGCCAGGGGGTAGGAGTGGTGTCCCTGCCCAAGATTTGTGGAAGGCTGGAGAGGGATGGCACGAGACAAATGGCTTGGTCACTGTCTTCGGTCCATCCCCTCCAGGGTCCCTAGGGTTGGCCGCTGTCGGCAGTAAGCTCAGGGTCAGGGGTCTCACTGGTCTCCCTTGATTTTCATGCACACCTGCTCCTAGGTGGCCAGGCTGGCAGCTCTCCTGCCCTAGACGGCCACTTTCCTGTGCCTAGTGCGGAGGTCATGGATGAGGTCCATGATGTCTGCACTAGCCCAGGCGGGTGCCCGCCTCTTGCAGTCCCGGGCAAGCTCCCAGGAGCCGCCAGCCTGGTCCCGGGAAGAGGGGGAGGGCTGGGGGTTATCGGGTGGGTGGCTCGATCCGTGCCAGGTGCAGGGTCTGCTGGCTGGGTGCTGGCAGGCTTGCACCTGGCACGGGCACCGTAGCCAGCCCGTGCCCCTTTAAGGAACCCGGGGCCGGGAGGGGGGCAGACGAGTTTCCCTGGTGTTGGCCAGAGTGGCCACCAGGGAAAGCTGGGGAGGGCTAGCCTCCCACTAGTTCGAATTAAGGGTCTACACAGCCCTTAATTCGAACTAGTAAGTTCGAACTAGGCTTAATCCTCATGGAATGAGGATTACCTAGTTCGAACTAAGTGCTCCGTTAGTTCGAATTAAATTCGAACTAACGGAGCGCTAGTGTAGCGCCTATGAAAGTTAGTTCGAACTAACATCCGTTAGTTCGAACTAACTTTGTAGTGTAGACATACCCTTAGGGATGGTACTTGGTCCTGTTGTAAAGGCAGGGGACTAGACTCCATGACCTTTCAAAGTCCCCTCCAGTCCTTGGAGATAGACACTTGCCATTAATATTTAATTTAATCTTCTCTTTTCTAAACTAAACAAACCCAGTTCTTTCAGCCTTCCCTCATAGGTCATGTTCTCTAGACCTTTAATCATTCTTGTTGCTCTTCTCTGGACCCTCTCCAATTTCTCCACATCTTTCTTGAAATGTGGTGCCCAGAACTGGACACAATACTCCAACTGAAGCCTAACTAGTGCAGAGTAGAGTGGAAGAATGACTTCTCATGTCTTGCTCACAACACACCTGTTAATGCATCCCAGAATCATGTTGGCTTTCTTTGCAACAGCATCACACTACTGACTCATATTCAGCTTGTGGTCCACTATGACCCCTAGATCCCTTTCCGCCATGCTCCTTCCTAGACAGTCGCTTCCCATCTTGTATGTATGGAACTGATTGTTCCTTCCTAAGTGGAGCACTTTGTATTTGTCTTTATTAAACTTCATCCTGTTTACCTCTGACCATTTCTCCAATTCATCCAGGTCATTTTGAATTATGTCCCTATCCTCCAGATTAGTCGCAACCCCTCCCAGCTTGGTATCATCTGCAAACTTAATAAGCGTACTCTCTATGCCAATATCTAAATCGTTGATGAAGATATTGAACAGAGCCGGTCCCAAAACAGACCCCTGCGGAACCCCACTTGTTATGCCTTTCCAGCAGGATTGTGAACTGTTAATAACTACTCTCTGGCTGTGTCTAGACTGGCAAGTTTTTCCGCAAAAGCAGCTGATTGAATTTCCGCAAGAACACTGACTTCCTACTGTCTGAAATCAGTGCTTCTTGCGGAAATACGATGCTGCTCCCGTTCGGGCAAAAGTCCTTTTGAGCAAAGCTTTTGCGCAAAAGGGCCAGTGTAGACAGCTCAGATTTGTTTTGTGCAAAAAAGCCCCGATTGCGAAAATGGCAATCGGTGCTTTTTTGCGGAAAAGCGCATCTAGATTGGCCATGGACGCTTTTCCACAAAAAGTGCTTTTGCAGAAAAGCGTCCGTGCGAATCTAGATGCTCTTTTCTGCAAATGCTTTTAACGGAAAATCATGCCAGTCTAGACATAGCCTCTGAGTACGGTTATCCAGCCAGTTATGCACCCACCTTATTCCTCCTATGTTCAGATAAAGGACCAAACTAAAAGTAGATCCTTGCCTCTTCTATATCATAATGAGGATTCATCCAGAATGTGAGTTGTGATTTTTGTTGAAGGATGCCGATATCATAAACATAGTTTCTGACTTGGCAAATATGAAAGGTTTGTTGGTCAGCATAGTTTTATAGTTCCCATCCATTGATATTTCAGTAAAGTGAATTGATGTATTTGGAGAGTTTAAAATGAAAGACTGTTTAATTTCCTCAGCTGCTACCACCTGATCTGCTGTAGTCTTAAGAGATAAAAATAATAACAGCTAGTCAGTATCATGCACCGTAGCTAGAACAGTATGCCCAAACCAAGTGCCATGGGACAAGTAAGTATCAAGAGCATAGTGTTTTGCAAACGTGTGAATTGAGGACCACATTACAGATCTACAAATGTCCAGGGGTATATCTACACTACGAAGTTAATTCGAAATAACAGCCGTTAGTTCAAATTAACTTTAATAGCATCTACACAGGCAAACCGCTATTTCAAAATAAATTCGAAATAGCGGAGCCCTTATTTCGAATTAGGTAAACCTCATTCCACAAGGAGTAATGCTAAATTCAAAATAGCTATTTCGAATGAATTGCTGTGTAGACACTTAATTCGAAATAGGGGGCCTCCAGCCCTTCCCAGGGAGCCCTGGTGGCCACTCTGGGCACAACCAGGAAAGCTTATACTCCTCTCCCCCAGCCTCGGAGCCATTAAAGGGGTAGACCTTGGCCACAGTGCCTGTGCCAGCTCCAAGCCTGCCAGCCCAGAGCCAGCAGTGGCCACCGGGGCCCCTGACCCAGTGGCCCCAAAACATGAGCCAGCAAGCCACTGGCAGCCAGCCCTCCACCGCTCCCCAGGAGCAGTCTGCCAGCTCCCAGGAGCCTGACAGGGGCTGGAGAAGGCGGGCGCCTTCCTGGTCCAGGGTGGAGATCATGGACCTTGTTCAGGCTTGGGGGGGATGCCCCCAACTTCCATGATCTCAGCCCTAGACAGAGGAATGCAGCCGTCTATGGCAGGATAGCTGCCAGCCTGGCCACCAAAGGCCACATGTGAACCTAGGAGCAGGTTAGCATAAAAGTCAAGTTGGTCTGGTGAGACCCTGAGCTTCCCTTCCCCCTTCTTCCCCCTTCCAGCTCCCTCCTCCCAGGTTTCCCCCTCCCCTCTCCCGCCTCCTTTCCCCAGTCTCCCCAGAGTTTCATTCCCCCTCCCCAGTTTTGTTAAATAAAGACAGTTTGTGTTTATGAAAAAATGTGTCTTTTATTTGACATCAGGAAGGGGGGCTAGGGATGGGTAAGTGGAAGGACGTGAAGGAGGAATGGGGCACGAGCCCCCGGTGGGGGAGGACCGGCTGTACTTGCTGCCCATTGGGAGGCTGTCAGGATCCAGGAGGCCCTGCAGGAAAGCGTCCACCCCAAGGAGCCCTCAGAGCCACCCCGGTCCTCCCCCAAATAGTGCTGTAGTGTAGACATACCCTCTGATAGTTGAGGAAAAAGGAGGGACAAGGCAGAACTGGGAGGCAAGATCAAATCAGTATATATTAAAAATGTATACACTTGGACTGAAATGAAAATGAGTCTAACACATCAAGAAATGGCAGACAGATAAATTGTGACAAACTATTAAAGTGCTTATACACAAATGCTAGAAGCTTAAATAGTAATATGGGTGAACTAGAGTGCCTAGTTTTAAAGGATGATATTGATATAATAGGCATCATGGAAACTTGGTGGAACTCTGTGTGAATCCATGACTTCCCTCCCCCATTCCAGAGATGTTCTCTGTGTTCTAATTTGTTTTACTCAGTTGCTCTGTAACACCTACCAACCAAATATGCTTTGTCAAGTAGATCTTTTTGTTTTGTTAATAAAATCAGTTTTTAAGGTGATTTGATTCTTGTGTCCTGGAAAGTAACAGGGGTGTTTGTGTGTGTGTATTTTCCTGCCTAAGACTGAGGGTTCAGCTACCAGAGACTGCAGCTTGTTTTTCTCTTTTCTTTTTTCAACCTTTCTTGGGGCAAAAGAGCTTGGGGTACTCCTGGGGAAGGAATTCAAGTGTTCCCTCTTGTATTTTCAGGGTTAAATCACTTGATGGTGGCAGCTTTTTTTTTTCTCAGAGCCAGGGCATCTGTGACTCTGGGGAGTTTTTGTAAGCAGAGCCTATAGAGCAGTGGTTCTCAAACTGTGGGCCACACATCTTACAGGTGGTCCATGGCTCAAGCTCAGCACCCGCTCCTCCCCACATAGTGAGGGGCCTGCACTTGTGCGCCAGCCTCATGGCAGCCGTGACGCTGGAGCACCAGCTCTGGCTTACCGCTCAGAGGGCATGCAAGGTGTATCCGTGTCCATGTCCATGTCCATGTCCGTGTCCATCCCTGACCTTCCCCACCAGACCCGGCAGAGAGAGACAGAGCAGGTGGCTCCACACATTGCTGCTCTCCCCACCCCCCGCTTGGGGAACAGCAGCACAGTGACATGCTGTCTGGAGGCTTTCCCTGCTGCTTCCATTGGCTGGCGTTGCTGCCAATGGGAGCAATGGGGGTGTAAAGCCAGGTAAGCGCCCCCCCCCCCCTCGTGCCCAGACCCTGCACCCCAATCCACCTCACTCAACCCCCCCACCAAGACCCCGCACCCCACAGCTTACTACTGCACCCTCCCTCCTGGCCAGACACCCTATTCCCAGCCCTGCTCCTGCACCCTACGTCCCATCCAGCTCTCGCACCCTCACCCCTTTTTGCACCCCACCTCCCACCCAGATCCTGCACCCTCATTCCTCTCGCTGGCAGCTCTGTCCCACACACTGAACCCATATTTTTGTCCCAACCCCAGAGCCTAAGGGGGTCCACAAAATCCACTAATCCTGGAATCCCAGAAGAGCAAATTTGGCCTATGGGAAGCCCTGAACCTCAGTCCTCCCTGTCCCTTCCCCTCCCTCGGTGTGGCTGGAGCACCAGAGGAGTGAAGTATCTCAGTTGGGGGCCACACCAGTGAGGGTTGGGGGTTTGAGGGAGGGTTTTTTTTTTTTTTGCTTTTCATTTGTGTGGTCCCCAACTGATTTTTCTGTGGGTCAGTGACCCCTGACCCAAAAAATGTTCCCCACCCCTGCCATAAATAAATAAAACTAACATGAGAGAGTTAAAGTGCTTAATCTGTTTAATAGTTTAATTTACTATTTCCTTTCTTACTGGTTAAATTAAACCGTTCTCCCTAACTGCAGCACTAGCAAAATAGCTCGGGCGTAATTATGTAATTAATGAGTTTCCATTAGCAACTGGTGGTCCACAGAAAGGTTTTCATTGAGCCAGGTGGGCCACGGGCCAAAAAGTTTGAAAACCACTGCTATAGAAGCAAGGTATTTAAGGTCTCTTGCGGGCCCCCATCTTCTGCACTCGGAGTGCCAGAGTGGGGAACAGCCCTGACAACCACATATTTGTAGCTTGTCTGTTAGATAAAGGACAGGTGCTCAGGAGAGTTTTCCATTCAGGCTGACAGAATGCAGGGGGAGGAAATTAAAAAATAATTCCTCCTTTAGATGGCTTTATACGACTTCATGCCCCAAGTTGTGCTAGCTTGAAAGGATGGGTGATTCTGAAAGGGGAAGTTAAACTTGTGATGACCCAGGTAATATAAAAATCATATGATGATCAGCTCAGTTAATACCAGTGACTTTTACATGCAGATTGAAGTCTGACTTCAGGTTGCTGAAAAATTACCATAATTTACAGAAATGTGAGTATGTGTGTGAAAGAGAAAAGAGAGAGAGAGAGAGGAGTGGTTGAGGGGTAATCAGGAAAGAGCTCAGACCTTGGAGCTGTGTCTACATTGGCATGATTTTGCACAAAAGCATCTGCTTTTGCGCAAAAACTTGCTGCCTGTCTACACTGGCTGTGTGTTCTTGCACAAGTACACTGACGTTCTACTGTATAAAATCAGTGCTTCTTGCGCAAGAACACTGACGTTCTAATGTGTGAAATCAGGGCTTCTTGCACAAGAACTATGATGCTCCCGCTCAGGAATAAGCCCTTTTGAGCAACTGTTCTTGCGCAAGAGGCCAGTGTAGACAGGCAACATGAATTTCTTGCGCAAGAAAGCCCGATGGCTAAAATGGCCATCAGAGCTTTCTTGCGCGAGAGAGCATCTACACTGGCACGGATGCTTTTGCACAAAAGCACATCTCTTGTGCAAAGGCACATGCCAGTGTAGATGCTCTCTTGCGCAAATACTTTAATGCAAAAACTCTTGCGTTAAAAGTATTTGCGCAAAATCTTGCCAATGTAGACGTAGCCTAGGACTCTTCACTGTGAGGTCTGCCAGAGGTTCTGGGGTTGTTACAGGAATGGGTGGTGAGGTTCTGTGGCCAGCATATGCAGGAGGTCAGATGAGATGACTATGAAGGTCTCTCCTGGCCACAAAGGCTATTAGCCTGAGTTTGTTTTTATGCCATTGCAACCCTTCTGCTGGGTAGGCCTGGCAGCAACCAGGGCCGGGTTCAGTATCTAGGGGTCCATCTCACACAGAACCGGCTCAAGCCCCCACCCAGTAACCTGGGAAATTCACACACCCCTGGGCACCTCGGAGAGGCAATGCTTCCCCACTCGCAAGCACAGAGTCTGAGTGTAGTAAAGAAACATTTAGGCTACGTCTACACTGGCCCCTTTTCCGTAAGGGGCATGTAAATTTCACCTATCGTCGTAGGGAAATCCGCGGGGGATTTAAATATCCCCTGCGGCATTTAAATAAAAATGGCCGCCGCTTTTTTCCGGCTTTTAAAAAAGCCGGAAAAGAGCGTCTAGACTGGCCCCGATCCTCCGGAAAAAGCGCCCTTTTCCGGAGGGTCTTATTCTTACTTTGAAGTAAGAATAAGACCCTCCGGAAAAGGGCGCTTTTTCCGGAGGATCGGGGCCAGTCTAGACGCTCTTTTCCGGCTTTTTTAAAAGCCGGAAAAAAGCGGCGGCCATTTTTATTTAAATGCCGCAGGGGATATTTAAATCCCCCGCGGATTTCCCTACGACGATAGGTGAAATTTACATGCCCCTTACGGAAAAGGGGCCAGTGTAGACGTAGCCACAGAGTTCATAGCCCCAAACATGAGCTAAGCCCCCCGCCCCCCAGCCAAGAATCGCCTGAAGTCCCAAAGTCCAACACCCCAAAAGTCTCTGTCCCTGGTCAGTGCCCCCCAGAGTCCCAAAGTTCACCCGCAGGGTTTCACCTCCCAACCTGGGTAGAAATGGGGGTGGGGGGATAGATAGGGGGCACCTTACAAGTCACTCTGCCATGCTTCGCCAGCTGTTTCGTTCCATGCCACCGGACGCTCCGCTGGTCGCCTGCTGCCGCTCCTACCAGCCGCACCGCACCGCTGGTCACCTGCCGCCGCTCCACGCCTGCCGCCACTCCGCACTGGCTGCAATGGGTCTGGCTCCCAGCCAAACCAGTGATTTCAGCTCTTAGGCTATGTCTACACTGGCGGGTTCTTGCACCAGAAATATGCAAATGAGGCTATGCGTGGAATATCGCTGAGCCTCATTTGCATACCTAATGAGCCGCCATTTTTGCGGAAGAGGCTCTTGCGCCAGAAGGAGCTGTCTACACTGCCCCTTCTTGCACAAGAAAAACCGTCTTGTGCAATGCCGCGACGCTGATTATTTTCAGGAATAATGGCATTGCACAAGAGGGGTTTTCTTGCACAAGAAGGGGCAGTGTAGATGCTACTTTTGGCACAATAGCCTCTTCTGCAAAATGGTGGCTCATTAGATATGCAAATGAGGCTCAGCTATATTCCATGCTTAGCCTCGTTTGTGTATTTCTGGCGCAAGACCCCGCCAGTGTAGACATAGCCTTAGAGATTTCAACTCTTTAGCCACCACCTGGACTGGCAAAGGATTCCAGCTTCCACTGGACTAGCAAAAAGACTCCTCATGGAGTCTGCTTTAGGTCTCTCCTTAAAACAAAGGGGCTGTGTCTACATTGGCAAGATTTTGAGCAAAATCTTGCCACCTGTCTACACTGGCCGCGAGTATTTGAGCAAGAGCACTGACTGGCTACGTCTAGACTGGCATGATTTTCCGCAAATGCTTTTAACGGAAAAGTTTTTCCATTAAAAGCATTTGCGGAAAAGAGCATCTAGATTGGCAGGACGCTTTTCCACAAAAGCACTTTTCGCCATCGGGGCTTTTTTGCGCAAAACGGTTCTCAGGTGTCTACACTGGCCCTCTTGCGCAAAAGCATTTGCACAAGAGGGCTTTTTCCCGCATGGGACAGTCATTGGCTGTGTCTAGACTGGCCAGTTTTTCCAGAAAATCAGCCGCTTTTCCGGAAAAACTTACCAGCTGTCTACACTGGCCGCTTGAATTTCCGCAAAAGCACCGACTTCCTACTGTAAGAAATCAGTGCTTCTTGTGGAAATATTATTCTGCTCCTGTTCAGGCAAAAGTCCCTTTTGCGCAAAGCTTTTGCGCAAAAGGGCCATTGTATACAGCTCAGATTTGTTTTCCGCAAAAAAGCCCCGATCGCAAAAATGGCAATCGGGGCTTTTTTGCGGAAAAGCGCGTCTAGATTGGCACGGACGCTTTTCCGCAAAAAGTGCTTTTGCGGAAAAGCGTCTGTGTGACTCTAGATGCTCTTTTCCGCAAATGCTTTTAACGGAAAACTTTTCCGTTAAAGCATTTCCAGAAAATCATGCCAGTCTAGACGTAGCCCCATTGTATTTGCCCAAGAACACTGATGATCATACATTAGATCCTCAGTGTTCTTGTGCAAATTCAAGTGGCCAGTGTAGACAGCTGGCAAGTTTTTCCGCAAAAGCAACTGCTTTTGCGGAAAAACTTGCCAGTCTAGACGCAGCCACTTTGTAACGTACAAAATCAGTGGTTCTTACACAAATATTCTGACACTCCCACTCAGGGATAAGCCCTCTTGCACAAGTATTCTTGCATAAGAGGCCAGTGGAGACAGGAACATCAATTTCTTATGCAAGAAAGCCCGATAGCTAAAATGGCCATCGGAGCTTTCTTGCACAAGAGAGTGTCTACACTGGCATGGATGCTTTTGCGCAAAGATGACCTTGTAATCTCCAATCCAATTCTGGCCTGCATATTTCTACCTGCCTCTGGAAATTTCCACTACATGCATCTGACGAAGTGGGTCTTTGCCCACGTAAGCTTATGCTCCTACACTTCAGTTAATCTATAAGGTGCCACAGGACTCCTTGCTGCTTTTGCAGATTCAGACTAACCTGATTACCCCTCTAATACATATCAGTATATAGACTCTCTCATGCAAATATGTTTAACAGAAAAACTTTTCTGTTAAACATATTTGCAGAAAACCATGCCAGTGCAGACACAGCCAGGAGAAAAGATGCAGACTGGGCCAGTCTTACAGCTCACACCTAGCAGGTGTAATACAATGTGACTCAAACCCTTTAACCCTTCCCCCTAGCTTAACTCACTCAACTCTGGAAGGGGGGAAGCTTGTTCCTCCGAGACCTCTTACCATGATGGTGGTGTCTCTCCTGCAAGCACTGGTGGCATGTTTTACAGTTCCCACATTTAGGGGTAGCATGATTAGTGACCCCCACAACAGCCCCAAATTATTTACAATTCTCCACATTCCATTTCAACACTGACCCTCCATCAGCCCTGGCTGAGTTGGATTTACATAGCCACGCCTCGGATTCCCTCCCCCTCCTGGCATGAGCTGTATTTACATATCAACAGTTAACAATTAATTATCTTGCAGAGCGAAACAATTGTAGGGGGCACGCCCAGCCCCCAGGGCAGCTGTCTCCTTTTAGCTGGCTGATAGCTAGCAGCAGTTCAGCCCCTGCTTACATCAGATGAGATGACTATGAAGGTCTCTCCTGGCCACAAAGTTTGTGTTTATGCCATCTGTGTGTCTGCAGGCATGCACACACTCAGCAACATAGCGTATGAGCAGCTGGACAGAAAACACAAACCTCATAACCTTCAGGGCACTTTCCAGCCCTTCCAGAGGGGTGTATGGTTGGATATGGGTGCAACAGTGAAGGTCCACTGCCACCTCTAGGCGAGCATTAGTATAGGCACTCTCTGCAGACTGGAGCAGAGAGAAAACAATCCTGGGATTTGTCCCACATCATTGCAATCTCTGTGCCAGGCCACCTGCTATCAACTGCTGTATGTACATATGCCACTACATAGGGGCTGCGTCTAGACTGGCATGATTTTCCGGAAATGTTTTTAACGGAAAAGTTTTCCGTTAAAAGCATTTTCAGAACAGCGTCTAGATTGGCAGGACGCTTTGCCGCAAAAAAGCCCCGATTGCCATTTTCGTGATCAGGGCTTTTTTGCGCAAAACAAATCTGAGCTGTCTACACTGGCCCTTTTGTGCAAAAGGACTTTTGCCTGAACGGGAGCAGCATAGTATTTCCGCAAGAAGCACTGATTTCTTACATGAGATCGTCAGTGTTCTTGCAGAAATTCAAGCGGCCAGTGTAGACAGCTGGCAAGTTTTTCCGCAAAAGTGACTGATTTTCTGGAAAAACTGGCCAGTCTAGACACAACCAGGCTGTTTGGCTTTGGTATAAACATGTTTAGCTGTTTCTTTATTCCCAGTGCAGTAATCCCTCTAGGTCACGCAGAATTACACATAACAAGCATCCGAGTCCATCCCAAGCCACTACAATACACTGGATTGCTCCCTAAGTTACTGCAGGCATGATCCATGATGGGGCTACAATTATTCTAAGGATCTTAAAGAACTAAGAATTGAGAGCAGCCTGTTCTGGACAGACTGATTCAGTTAGATCACTTCGCAAGGGAGTCTGTCTGGGGCTGCCCCTAAAACTGACCTAACCTAGGGATGTGCTGCCACTGCCTTCATAAGAAGCACAAATATCAATCCCACCCCCCTCCCACACACACACACACACACACACACACACACACACACACACACACTTAGCCTTCGATAATCAGTTTGCCCTTGGGGGGTGAGAGAGGATGTGTCATAGAGGGAGAGGAGAATAGAGGTCAGCAGCACAAGAAAACTTCTTAGGCAGTATATGAGCTGGGAATATTTATACTTGGCTCCTATAACCACACCTAACATACACATAGCCTAGAACAGTGTTCAAATGGTGTTGTTTGAAAAGGGAGGGGTGAAGACCGAGGCAATTTTGAGGGGGAGGAAGAGTTGTTTTCTCTTTAGTATTTTTTTTTTAAACTTGCTAATTTGGTGCATCCCAAAAACAGATAATTTGCACTTCCCAAGTACAATTCTATGATAGGTGGGCAATAATTTTTTATCAGAGGCCACACCAAGAATTTGGTAAGTAAGTGGTCAAGGGCTGCACTTTTCTACAATATTAATGGAGGTGGTGCAGGGTCTGGGATGGAGGTTAGATGCAGAAAGGAGCTCAGGGTAGGAGATTGAGGTACGGGGGGGGGGGGGTGTTTCTGTTTGAGTGAGGCTTTAGAGAGGGAGTTCTCCAGGTAGAGGAGAAGCAGATACAGGAGTCTTGAGGGAAGTGGGTGTTGTGTTTGGGGCTTTCTTGCTGTGAGCTGAGCTTGTGTTTGTGAGTGAGGGTTGGTGTGTGTTCTTTTTTGTTTTTTGTTTATTTATTTATTTATTTTCCCCTGTGTTTGAGAGCGAGGCTTTTTTTCCCCCCAACTTCCCCTTTGCCCTCCCCCTCCCCTTGATGGAGTTTGTGCTGTGATTGGCTATGATTGGTAGGGGCTGTGATTGGCTGTGATTGGCAGGTGGAAACTGTTGGCTTCTAATTAAAGTTTGAATTCTAGAAGCCTCTGCTGATTGGCTGAGCCTTGGTAGGGGGAGGGGCTTTATAAGGCAGTGGGCAAGCAACCAAGGAGCTTGTGAACAGGTGAGTGCTAACAGGGAGTTTAGAGAGGGAGTTTGGAAGGGGAGAGGGAAGGGCGGGAGGTTCTCTTGCCTTTCTTTTAAATCCCTTCTCCAGGACAGCAGCGATGGTTGGTGATGGGTCTGCTGTTGTTACCTGCACGGCGTGTGCCATGTTTGTCTTCCTCCCAGAAGAAAGAAGGGATTTCATCTGCACCAAGTGCAAGCTGGTCGCCATTTTGGAAGAAAAAATTAGAGGACTGGAGGCCCAAGTGTCGACCCTACGCTCGATCAGAGAGGATGAAGACTTCCTCGACAGAAGGCAGCGTTTAATCCTTCAAGCACGGCAGGCGGAAGAGCTGGAGAGGGCAGTATGTGACCAAGAAGAGAACTGGCAGCATGTAACTTCTAGAAGGGGAAAAAGGCCAACATGGGAATCCCCCAATGCTATAGAGGTAAGTAATCACTTTCAGGCTCTCTCCACAGGCTCTGCAGAGGTGAATTCTTCAGAAGGGACCTCGCAAGGAAGAAACCAGAAGGGAACATCATCTACTGGAAGGCATGGGATGCGTAGTCCTAGGGATGGGGGTTCCACGGCCACCACCCCCAAAAGGAAACGACGGGTGGTGGTGGTCGGGGACTCCCTCCTAAGAGGGACTGAACCATCCCTCTGCCGTCCGGACCTGGAATCTCGAGAGGTGTGCTGCTTACTGGGAGCTCGCATTCAGGATGTCACTGAGAGGCTTACCAAGCTGATCAAACCTTCAGATCGCTACCCCTTCCTGCTTCTCCACGTGGGAATTAATGATACGGCCAAGAATGACCTTGAGCGTGTTACTGCGGATTATGTAGCGCTGGGAAGAAGGATCCAAGAATTTGGAGCGCAAGTGGTGTTCTCGTCCATCCTCCCTGTTGAAGGGAAAGGACTGGGCAGGGATTGTCAAATTGAGGACGTAAATGCGTGGTTGCACAGATGGTGTCACAGAGAGGGCTTTGGTTTCTTCGACCATGGGACTCTGTTCCGGGCACAAGGATTGTTAGGAAGAGATGGGATCCACCTAACGAAGAGAGGAAGGAGCATCTTCACGGGCAGGCTTGCAAACCTAGTGAGGAGGGCTTTAAACTAGGTTCGTCGGGGGACGGTGACCAAAACCCTGAGGGGAGTGGGAAAGTCGGATACCGGGAAGAAATGCAGAGAGGAAGGAGCAAGAAAGGAGGACCCCTGTTTCGAATGGAGAAGATAGGACGATCAACTGGTTACCTGAAGTGTTTGTACACTAATGCGAGAAGCCTGGGCAACAAACAGGAAGAACTGGAGGCCCTGGCCCAGACCAAGAAATATGACTTAATTGGGATAACACAGACTTGGTGGGATGACTCGCATGACTGGAGCGCTGTCATGGAAGGGTATAGACTGTTCAGGAAGAACAGGCAGGGGAGAAAAGGAGGAGGAGTTGCACTATATGTAAGAGAGCACTACGACTGCTCTGAACTCCAGTATAAAGAGGGAGAAAAACCTGTTGAGAGTCTATGGGTTAAGTTTAAAGGAGCAAACAACAGCAGTGATGTTGTGGTTGGTGTCTGCTACAGGCCACCGAATCAGGTGGATGAGGTAGATGAGGTTTTCTTTGGACAACTGAGCGAAGCTGCCAAATCGCAGGCCCTGGTTCTCGTGGGGGACTTTAATCACCCTGACATCTGCTGGGAAACCAATAAGGCAGTACACAGGCAATCCAGGAAGTTTTTGGAGAATGCTGGGGATAACTTCTTGGTACAAATGCTGAAGGATCCGACCAGGGGCCGTGTGCAGCTTGACTTTCTAATCACAAACAAGGAGGAACTAATACGGGACGTAGAGGTGGGTGACAACCTGGGAAGCAGTGATCATGAGATGGTAGATTTCAGGATCCTGACCAAAGGAAGAAAAGAGAGTAGTAAAATACACACCTTGGACTTCAAAAAAGCAGATTTTGACTCCCTCTGAGATCTGATGGGCAGAATCCCCTGGGATGCTCACATGAAGGGGAAAGGAGTCTAGGACAGCTGGCAGTATTTTAAAGAGGCCTTGTTAAAGGCACAGAAAGAAACCATCCCGACGCGTAGCAAGAGAGGCAAACATGGTAGGCGACCGGATTGGCTTACCGGGGACATCCTTGGTGAACTTAAGCACAAAAAGGAAGCTTACAAAGAGTGAAAACTTGGACAAATGACCAGGGAGGAGTTTAAAGGTATAGCTCGAGAATGCCAGGGGGTTATCAGGAAGGTGAAAGCGCAAATGGAATTGCGACTGGCTAAGGATGTGAAGGATAACAAGAAAGGTTTCTACAGGCATGTTAACAAGAAGAAGGTGATCAGAGAGGGTGTGCGGCCCCTAATGGATGAAGGAGGTAACCTAGTGACAGATGATGTGGGGAAGGCTGAAGTACTCAATGCTTTCTTTGCCTCTGTCTTCACGGACAAGGTCGGCTCCTGGACTAATGCGCTAAGTGACGCAAGATGGGATGAAGATGGACAGCCCGTGGTGGGTAAAGAACAGGTTAGGAACTACTTAGAAAAGCTAAACGTACACAAATCCATGGGTCCAGACTTAATGCGTCCGAGGGTACTGAGGGAGTTGGCAAATGTCATTGAGGAGCCTTTGGCTATTATCTTTGAAAAGTCGTGGAGATCGGGAGAAATCCCGGATGACTGGAAAAAAGGCAAATGTAGTGCCCATCTTCAAAAAAGGGAAGAAGGACGATCCAGGGAACTATAGGCCGGTCAGTCTTACCTCGGTTCCTGGAAAAATCATGGAAGGGATCCTTAAGGAATCCATTTTGAGGCACTTGGAAGAGAGGAAAGTGATTAGGAATAGTCAGCATGGATTCACAAAGGGCAAGTCATGCCTGACCAATCTGATTAGCTTCTATGATGAGGTAACTGGCTTGGTGGACATGGGGAAGTCAGTGGATGTGATAGACCTTGACTTTAGCAAGGCTTTTGATACGGTCTCCCACAATATTCTTGCCAGCAAGTTAAGGGATTGTGGATTGGATAAATGGACGGTAAGATGGATAGAAAGATGGCTAGAAGGCCGGGCCCAGCGGGTAGTGATCAATGGCTTGATGTCAGGATGGCGGTCGGTTTCTAGCGGAGTGCCCCAAGGTTTGGTTCTAGGACCGGTTTTGTTCAATATCTTTATTAATGACCTGGATGAGGGGATGGATGGCACCCTCAGCAAGTTTGCGGATGACACTAAGCTGGGGGGAGAGTAGATACACTGGAGGGCAGAGATAGGGTCCAGAGTGACTTAGACAAATTGGAGGATTGGGCCACAAGGAATCTGATGAGGTTCAACAAGGGCAAGTGTAGAGTCCTGCACTTGGGAGGGAAGAATCCCAAGTATTGGTACAGGCTGGGGACCAACCGGCTAAGTAGCAGTTCTGCAGAAAAGGACCTGGGGGTTACAGTGGATGAGAAGCTGGAGATGAGTCAACAGGGCGCTCTTGTAGCCAAGAAGGCTAATGGCATATTAGGTTGCATTAAGAGGAGCATTGCCAGCAGATCCAGAGATGTCATTATTCCCCTTTATTCGGCATTGGTGAGGCCACATGTGGAGTATTGTGTCCAGTTCTGGGCCCCCCACTACAAAAAGGATGTGGACGCATTGGAGAGGGTCCAGCGGAGGGAAACCAAAATGATGAGGGGGCTGGAGCATATGACCTATGAGGAGCGGCTGAGGGACTTGGGTCTGTTTAGTCTGGAGAAGCGAAGAGTGAGGGGGGATTTGAGAGCAGCCTTCAACTTCCTGAAGGGAGGTTCCCAAGAGGATGGAGAGAGGCTGTTCTCAGTAGTGACAGACGGCAGAACAAGGAGCAATGGTCTCAAGTTGTGGTGGGAGAGGTCCAGGTTGGATATTAGGAAAAACTATTTCCCTAGGAGGGTAGTGAAGCACTGGGATGGGTTACCTAGGGAAGTAGTGGAGTCTCCATCCCTAGAGGTGTTTAAGTCTCGGCTTGACAAAGCCTTGGCCGGGTTGATTTAGATGGGATTGGTCCTGCCTAGAGCAGGGGGCTGGACTTGATGACCTTCTGAGGTCTCTTCCAGTTCTATGATAAGGGGATGGTTTGAGAACATGATCTTGGTAACTAATTGACCATTCATTATCAGAGGTAAATAGGTCAATGGAGGGATGATAGGAGTTACTATAGGGAACTTTCTGGGTGTCTGGCTGGTGAGTCTTGCCCACATGCTCAGGGTTTAGCTGATCGCCATATTTGGGGTCGGGAAGGAATTTTCCTCCAGGGTAGATTGGCAGAGGCCCTGGAGGTTTTTCGCCTTCCTCTGTAGCATGGGCACAGATCACAGCTGGAGGATTCTCTGCATCTTGGGGTCTTCAAAGTATTTGAAGGCTTCAATATCTGAGATATAGGTGAGAGGATTATTCCAGGAATGGGTGGGTGAGATTCTGTGGCCTGCATTGTGCAGGGGGTCAGACTAGATGATCATAATGGTCCCTTCTGACCTTAAGGTCTATGAGTCTATGAGTGTGGTCTAGGAAGGCGAAGAAGATTCTTTCTTCATCCGCTAAGTGCTCTGACATCTCACAGGTTCTCTCCCCCCAAGCTCAGGCATTTTAGTGGCAGGTTTTGCCTTGGGTTTCAGAGTGGGCCCCTTTCCTCCACATAATACAGGTGGGGGTGGTGGCAGGACAAGGCATAGCTCCAAATCCATTGTGTCTTTTACACCACCTAAACACAGCCTAGCTGTGCAGTCCCCCGCCCTTCCCTTTGGGAAGAGGTAGGTGCAGGGAGAGACCCTGCCGGATGTACAGTCTGCATACCCAGGGCCAGAGAAATAGCTTTAGTTCAATGGTAGGGCAATGCACCCTAAGGCTGTGTCTACATTGGCATCCCTTTCCGGAAAAGGGATGCTAATGAGACACATCGCAATTGCAAATATCCCCAGGCATTTGCATTAACATGGCTGCCGCTTTTTTCCGGCTTGGGGATAAGCCGGAGAAAAGCGCCAGTCTAGACGTGATTCTCCGGAAAATAAACCCTTTTCCGGAGGATCTCTTATTCCTACTTTCAAGAGATCCTCCGGAAAAGGGCTTATTTTCCGGAGAATCGCGTCTACACTGGCGCTTTTCTCCAGCTTATCCCCAAGCCAGAAAAAAGCGGCAGCCATGTAAATGCAAAGGCCGCGGGGGATATTTAAGTCCCCCGCGGATTTGCAATTGCGATGTGTCTCATTAGCATTCCTTTTCCGGAAAGGGATGCCAATGTAGACACAGCCTAAGTGATTCTGCCCTCTCTGCGTGCTCTAGGTCCAGCTCTGGGGTCCATCCTATACAAATCTATGCCCTGGGGGGCTTTCTTGGGTGGGACAGGGTGTTCAGGAAGGCAAACACTGCTCCAGGAAGCACTGTCACTAGGGCTGGAGCTAAGTGGCTGTGGCTCTGGACAGACTCCTTCACGGACTGTAGAGGAGCCATTCCCTAGCTGAGGGCTCAAAGTTCCTCTCTCCTTTTCAGAGCAGTTTTGTCTGGAATCCCCTTAGCTAGAGCCCAGCTTTGGTTTGGAAGAGGCACATATGGGATGGGGCAGGCTGCAAAGTGCCTGTCAACTGGGGAGGGAGGGGGAGTTCTTACTAGCTCTAATTGGAAAAACCCATTTCCCTTGGGTGGCTATTTGACCCTTTGCTAGAGTGGAAACGCGCCGGGGAAGCACAGAAGAAACAGCCACCCTGGGCATGTCCTGGGGAGAAGCCGAGTGCTGGGAAGCTGGCCTGGGGTGAACGGGTTTTGGAGCCGCCCGTGCCATCTGCTCAGCCTTACTGCTCGGGGTCTGCCTGGCGCAAAGCCCAGATGAGGAATGGGCGTTCCCTGCCCTGCTCCATGAGCACCTGGCCTCCCAGGGATGGGTGGACAGCACCCGGTGTGACCAAAACACACCCGCGCTACCCAGGGCTGATACCTGCCCCTCTCCCTGCCGGCGTTTTCCCGAACCAGTCGCCAGAAGTTTTGTGGGGTTTAGTGACGCCCCAGCTTTTCAGGTGCTGGAATGCACTGAGCTGCCTCCCTCCCCCACTTCGCCGCCCCGTGTGGCACGGTTATACCCCCCCCCCCCCCCCCCCGCTGCGACCTCTCCGCTCCCAGCCTCGCAGGGGAAGGCGAGCCACTCGGCAGGGCAAACACATAGGGGCTGACCAAAACAAGCCACTGGCTTGTGCAGTGCGCTGAGCAGTGGGGCGACATGCGGAACTGGGGTTACCAGTGGCTGACTAGACCCTTTCCCGCCCCACCCCGCCATCAGCCTGGCTGTGCCCTTTCGCTAACTCACCTTTGGGCAGTGGGTGTCAGTGACAGGTGGCTCGGTGCAGCCACGGGTGGGCTGCCCATCGATCGTCCCGCTAGTATCTCCCCCTCTGGGCCTGGCTTTCCCTCCTGGGGTTGTGGGCTGGGCTGCCCCCCACGGAAACTTCACCTCATCCAGCTGCACAAGGAGAGTCCTTCCCTAGTGGCAAGTTTTGAAGGGCACTGCACGGGGGCTTGCCAAGCAGGCCAGGGAGAAGGGAGTGTCCTTCAAATGCTCCGCTTGCTCTGTGGGGGCCAGCTCTGTCTGCAGAGAGCCCCGGCTCTGAGCGGCTGCCCCGGCTCTGTCCATGGTGCTGAAGCTGGGCTAAGGCCTGTCCGAGCCGCAGGGCGTTTGGCCTGGCACTCTCAGGCAGGATGCCCAGCCCTCGCCGGCTTGAGGGGCCTCTGTTTGTTGCATTCCCCAGTTCAGCGTGGCCCAGGCATGAGGAAGAGCCGCTACCAGCTGAGTCTGGAGCGCGGAAGGTGTACTGGCAGCGGCTCTGGGAGGGGCATCCCCCAAACACAGCCTGCAGCTCATGGGAACCTCTCCCTGCCAGCCCTGGCACAGACCTGTTCTCTGGGCCCTCCCGTCCCTCTGGAGCAAAGGCAATGGCTGGTTCATTCCACGCCGCAGCCCTACGCCCCTTCTCTGGGTTCCTGTGGCCCAGGGTTAAGCATCCAGCCAGTCTCTCCTGTTCAATTGCCCTCCTTCTACCCACCTCAGGCGTGGCCCTGTAGAGAGGAGTCCATATGTTTAGCAGGCTGCAGGCTCCCTTCTGTGAGTCCGACTCCAGTGAGGTCCCTCTTGGCCATCTGGTGTCTGCCTCTGCCCTTGGGGCGCTTGCTCGCTTGGGGCCAAAGTGGGTGGAGATTTCTCCAGCCTCTTTGCCCAGTCTAGTGCAATTCCAGGTCCCTTTGTCCACGGCTGCTGAGACAGTTTTTATAGTGGGGGTGCTGAGAGCTGTTACACCAAACTGGAAAACCCTGCATATAATGGAAACCTCTTCAAGGGGGTGGCTGCAGCACTCCCTTCACCCCAGGTTTCAGCACCTATGCCTTTCCCTCCCACTGATAACTCCTTCCATGCCCAGGCTGGTCCCCCGCCCCGCATCTGGGAGCTGTCCTCCACCCTAGACCGAAATTCGGAGTCAGACTTCTTCGAACGTCTCAGAAGTGAGGAGTGGGAGCCAACCACAGGGAGGCTGGGAGGGGGGCAGAGGCGTAGCAAGGGTGTTATGCACTGGGGGGCGAAGGTAAAATTGCCCCCCCACCAAATGGTGGGGCCCTGAATCTGGTGCATAGCTGAGCCCAACCCTGGGCAGAGTGGGGGGAGCTTGTACTGCGTCTTACCCAACCCCCTCCAGTTTGGGGCTGGGTCCCCCACACACTAACCCTCTGGCAGAGGCGGAGGGGGTCGGGCTGGGGGCAGAGAGGCGGGGAGGAGGTAGCTCCAGCCAGTGGCGGCAGGCAGAGGAGGAGCAGGTGAGCAGAGGGATGACAGGGGGAGTGTAGGGGGACTATACTGGCACCTCACTAGTGTGGCATCCAGGGGCCTTTCCCCCCCGCACCCTCTTCACTACACCATTGTAAATAATCCACCTCTTAGGATATTTATTGTTTAATGAATTACTTATTTTACTAACTACAGACATATAAATTATAAAGTTTTGTGGTTTACATTCTGTTAAATATTTTTTCTCTTTAATTTGTTCATAGCCCATTCTCATTAGGTTCATGTCTTTTACATAAAACTTGTCAAATTCTTAAATATGTACGTTTTATAAAACACGAGAGAAATTAATGATATACAACCTAACTATCAACTTCATCACTGTAGTTCATTCAAGCATTTAAAACCACTGTTATAGCAAACTAGCCAATTAGCCCATCATAAGATGGGATTTTCAGGTCTCTCCTCCACGTCGGTCTTCTCTCCTGAGCCTCCGGTCTCGCTCGCTCGCTCGCTCTCTCTCTCTCTCTCTCTCCTCCTACTGCCTCCCCCCCTCTCTCTCTCAGCTCTCCTCCACCTCCTGCCTCTCTCTCTGTCTCTCTCTTTCTCTTCTCCTCCCCTTCCTGCCTCTCACTCGGGGGACCGCGGAGCCCAAATGGCCATTTGGGCTCCGCACTCCCCGTGCTGCATGCGGGGCATGGAACCCAAACAGTCGCTTGCGCCACTTGCTCCCACGCAGCGGCCTGACTGAGCAGGGGGGCAGGGCAGTGACGTTCATGGCCAGGAGGCGGGGCCTGGAGCCGCTGTCACGCTGCACGTCACCACCCCGCTCCCCTTTGCCTCCCGCCGTGGTGCTTGGCTGACTTCTGCGCTGCTCAGCCGGGCCGCAACGGGGGAGCAAGCGTCCGTTATGTAGCACTTTAAAGACTAACAAGATACCTAATAAATTTATTGTAAGCAATCTGTAATGCTTCCTAACTGCTCGTTTACTTACCTAGTTAACTTAATTGTTTTTCATATTTACCGGAGCAGTCAACAAAGGCTTCCCTTATTGACCGCGCTGTGTCTAGACTGCTGCGCTGTGCCGGATCAGCTGATCGTTGGCACAGCATGGCGGCCATTTTTATTTTAATGAAACAGGGATTATTTAAATCCTCGCTTCATTGACTATGCCGGGTAAACTAGTTTACATGGCTCCATCAACGGAGCCATTTAGTCTAGACGTACCCCTTAAGTAAAGGAGAGAGGTCTCTCTCAGCTGCTCTTCCAAATTGCACACAAGCCATTCAACTGAAGCCATAGATATCAAGATTCAAGGCCAGCTTTGCCTTGAGCAGACTGCCTCTCCAGGTGTTCACAATCACAACATCCAAACATGTATAGGACTGTATAGAAAGCCACGTTAAAACCAAGTCTCTGCTATGACTGGGAGATGGAAAATCGGCAACAAAACGTGGGGTGATCTATCACCTCAGTAATGCCAACTCCTTTAGAATTGAGACTCTGACTATCCAGCACCAGCTGAGGTAGAGCGGGCACTGAGTGCACGTCTGATACATTTTTACCAAAACTCCTGCCTGCCCAACTCGCCAAAGGAGAAAGGAAACAGGGAGGCAAAAAGGAATGGAATAGTACTGAACCTTTTTTTATAAGCCTCAGAGGGGTAGCTGAGGGTATGTCTACACTACAGCGCTAATTCGAACTAACTTAGTTCGAATTAGTTAATTCGAACTAAGCTAATTCGAACTAACGCATCTAGAACTAAAAACTAGTTCGAATTAGCGTTTTGCTAATTCGAACTAGCACGTCCACATTAAGTGGACCCTGAACCGGGGTTAAGGCTGGCCGGAAGCAGTGCCGGCAGGGCATCAGAGGAGGACTTAGAGCGTGGAGCTGCTGTCTCAGGTTAGCCAAGGGCTGTGCTTAAAGGGACCCGACCCCCACCCCGGACAAACAGTTCTAAGGGGTGCCCCGCTTGCAAAGCAGTCCTGGCTTGGAGTGCCCTGAATGCCCACACTGGGCACATCACAGCACTCGGCCATCAGACCGGCTGCACTTGCCGCAGGCTGCCATCTGGGGAGAGGGGGCAATTGGGGGGCTGCAGGAGAGCTTCCACCCCCAGAAGCCCGCAGAGCCAGCCCAGTCCTCCTCATCAGGGGCTCGTACCCCATTCCTCCCTCATCTCCTTCCCCTTACCCTTCCCTAGCCCCCCTTCCTGATGTACAAAATAAAGGACACGTGTGGTCAAAAATAGAATGTCTCTTTATTGAACAAAACTCGGGGAGACTGGGAAAAGTAGGTGGGAGAGGGGAAGAGAGAGGGTGGGAGAGGGGAGGGCAACTAAAATGATCAGAGGTTTGGAACAGGTCCCATATAAAGAGAGGCTAAAGAGACTGGGACTTTTCAGTTTAGAAAAGAGGAGACTGAGGGGGGATAGGATAGAGGTCTATAAAAGCAGGAGTTGGGTGGAGAGGGTGCATACAGAAAAGTTCTTCATTAGTTCCCATAAAGAAGGACTAGAGGACAGCAAAGGAAAGGAATGGGTAGCAGGCTTCAAACTAACAACAGAAAGTTGTTCTTCACAAAGCAAATAGTCAACCTGTGGAACTCCTTGCTGCAGGAGGCTGTGAAGGCTAGAACTAGAACAGAGTTTAAAGAGAAGTGAGATAAAGTGATGGAGGTTGGGTCCATGGAGTGGTATTAGCCAGGGGGTAGGAGTGGTGTCCCTGCCCAAAGTTTGTGGAAGGCTGGAGAGGGATGGCACGAGACAAATGGCTTGGTCACTGTCGTCGGTCCATCCCCTCCAGGGTCCCTAGGGTTGGCCGCTGTCAGCAGACAGGCTACTGGGCTAGATGGACCTTTGGTCTGACCCAGGATGGCCATTGTAAGCTCAGGGCTCAGGGTCGGGGGTCTCACTGGACCACCTTGATTTTCATGCAAACCTGCTCCTGGGTGGCCAGGCTGGCAGCTCTCCTGCCCTAGCCGGCCACTTTCCTGTGCCTAGTGCGGAGGTCGTGGACGAGGTCCACGATGTCTGCACTAGACCAGGTGGGTGCCCGCCTCTTGCGGTCCTGGGCAAGCTCCCGGGAGCCGCCAGCCTGGTCCCGGGAAGAGGGGGAGGGCTGGGGGGCATCGGGTGGCTGGCTCAAGTCGTGCCAGGTGCAGGGTCTGCTAGCTGGGTGCTGGCAGGCTTCCACCTGGCACGGCCATCGTAGCCAGCCCCTGCCCCTTTAAGGGGTCCGGGGCCGGGAGGGGGGCATATGAGTTTCCCTGGTGTTGGCCAGAGTGGCCACCAGGGAAACCTGGGGAGGGCTAGCCTCCCACTAGTTCAAATTAAGGGGCTACACAGCCCTTAATTCGAACTAGTAAGTTCGAACTAGGCTTAATCCTCGTAGAATGAGGTTTACCTAGTTTGAACTAAGCGCTCCGCTAGTTCCAATTAAGTTCGAACTAGCGGAGCGCTAGTGTAGCGCCTATCAAAGTTAATTCCAACTAACGTCCGTTAGTTCAAATTAACTTTGTAGTGTAGACGTACCCCAGCAGTGATAACTACACCTAGTGCACCACCTATTGGGCAATTGTATCCTTGTCTCCCAAACCCCGATTCACAGGATGACATGAATGATGTCCTGTGCCCTGTGTGGAATCCCCCTCCATTCCCAACCCCATCTTCAACTCCCGAGCCCGAAGTAGTTTCAGGAAGCCAGGCTGTGACTGAGAAGGAAAAACAGGGAACAGGGGTGTTCCCGATTACATATCAGATTTCTGGGGGAAGCACTATTCTCCTCCAGCCAGCAACTCCTAAGGGACAACGATCAGTGGCACGTATTGAGTCGGGGAATAATAGCCCCGTCGCCGCTTATCCTTTACGGGAAGTCCCAAACCCACAAGGAGGGCGTATACGGGTTTACCAACCCTGGACCAAGACCGAGTTACACGCCCTGGCCAAAGATTTTCCCTCAGTAGAAGAGGACCCGGTAAAATTTAAAGCAGAACTGGCACTAGTAATACGGTCTTATGATCCTAACTGGCAAGACCTTGATCTGCTTTTGAGGGTGATTCTGCCTGATGATAAGCGTAAAAAGATTTTAAAGAAGGCAGGCTGGCCACCTGGACCTATTTCAGGAGACCCAGATTTAGCAGCTAATAAAGAGGCTCTCACCCGAGCTAGAAATGGACTGCTTGATAGTATCCTTCAAGTCTTTCCCAAACTTCCGAATTGGGTTAAACTTAACACCTGCAAGCAGGAAGAAAATGAATCACCAGGTGCCTATTTAGAAAGGCTTACTAAAGTGTTTGAAAGGCACTCTGGCATTGAAAACCCAGCTGACACTGCCAAGCAGGCGCTGGGTGCTGCTTTTGTTACTGGACTGGATCCAGCTATCCAGACCCTGTTAAAACAGATAACCATTGGCTGGGAAACTAAACCCTTAGAGGAGCTTCTGACAGTGGCAAACCACTGCAGACAGTGCATAAAGGCTAAACAGGACAAAGAACCTAAGCTTATGGTTCTGCAATCACTGCCTACTAAAACAGGCAGGGGTCGGGGGCGTCCCATAGAGCGACAGTCACGGGGCTCACCCTGGTCTGGAAATTCTGCCGGCCGTGGCAACCCCAGGATAAATGCAAACACTTGTCACTATTGCAAACAGCCAGGACACTGGAAGAGTCAGTGCCCAAACCGCCCCGTGCAGCCAGAGCCTGTAGCTTTCAGACCCCCGCAGGGTCAGTTTACTTTAGCGACAGCTGAGAGTCAATAGGGGTGCCCAGAGGAGGATTGCAACTTCACCCTTTTATCTCCGCTTATTCCCCTGAATTCTGACGGCACCCTCACTTGCCAGGTTGCTGGACAAAACACCCAGGTTTTAGTGGACACAGGCGCTAGCAGGTCCACTCTCCAAGCGTCTTCTTTCTCTATTCCCGTTTCTAACCAGGCTGTTAATGCAGTTGGTATTTCTAATCAAGTCGTGCCTCACCCTGTTTCTAAACCTGTCCCTCTTGTACTAGGACCCATTTCCGAGCATCATTCCTTTCTCCTAAGTCCTACTTCCCCTGTGAATTTGTTAGGAAGGGATTTATTGTGCAGATTGCGTTGCACTATTTTCTGTACTCCTGATGGGGTTTATCTTGAAGTGCCTGCACAGACCCGACAGGAGGTGGAGGACCTGCTGCAGGGTCCTAACACGGTCCTAGTCCCCTTAATTCCAGATGCTGATCTTTTGTCCCAGGTCCCCAACTGTTTGTGGGCCACCACCCCAAACGAAGTGGGCAGGATATCAGTGGATCCTGTTTACATTTCTGTTGATACAACTAAGCGCCTGCCCCATATTACCCAATACCCACTGAATCCTGCAGCTGAGGCAGGGATTCAGCCTGTCATTTCTGATCTCTTGGCACAAGGTGTTCTTGTTCGCTGTACAAGTGAGTGTAACACCCCTATACTGCCTCTAAAGAAACCAGGAAGGGACACCTATCGTTTCGTCCAGGACCTTCGAGCTATCAACGCTATTGTCATTTCTCAATTTCCTGTTGTGCCTAACCCGACCACTATTCTCTCCTCTATCCCACCTGATTCCACCCATTTTACTGTCGTTGATCTTTCCTCTGCCTTTTTCAGTGTTCCCCTCCATCCTGACTGCCAATATCTTACTGCTTTTACTTACAAAGGACAGCAATACTGTTGGACTGTTCTGCCACAAGGGTTTAGAGATTCTCCCACCCACTTTTCACAAATTCTACGGCAGGATCTCTCTGACATTACATTCCCTTCTGGCTCTACTCTTATTTAATATGTAGATGATTTGCTTCTTTGTAGCGCTTCCCTTGAGGCCTGCAGATCAGACTCTGTTGTACTTCTCACGGCTCTAGCTAATAAGGGTCATAAAGTGTCTAAACAAAAACTTCAGCTCTGCAAGCCCACAGTTCGGTATTTGGGCCACGACCTCTCGGCGGGGAGCCGTAACCTCTCTGCTGACAGAATCCAGGCAATCCTTTCTGCCCCTAAGCCCACTACCCCCTCCCAAGTCCGCTCTTTCCTCGGTGTGGCTGGCTACTGCAGACAATGGATTCCTAACTTTTCTCAGCTAGCCAAACCGCTCCAGGAGCTCACCCGTAATGCGACCCCTTCCCCTATACCGTGGGGATCTCAGCAAGACACTGCTTTCACGTCCCTAAAACAGGCGCTAGCTTCTGCTCCAGCTCTGGGCTTGCCCGATTACTCCCGTCATTTCACTTTGTTCTGTCATGAAAAAGAAGGATGTGCTTTGGGTGTACTGGTGCAGAAACATGGTGATAAATACCGCCCTCTTGCTTATTACAGCACCTATCTTGACCCTGTTGCGGCCTCATTCCCCCCCTGCCTCCGTGCTGTTGCTGCGGCAGTGCGGATTTTAGAGCAAGCAGAACCTTTGGTTTTACAATCTCCATTAACACTGGCTGTTGCTCATTCGGTGTCAGCATTACTCTTAAAGGGAAAAACCCAGCACCTTTCTAATGCCCATCTTGTTAAATATGAACGGCTTCTCTTTGCTTCTCCCAATGTCTCTGTAATTCGCTGTGACTCTTTAAATCCCGCTACACTGCTCCCTGCACCCCACGAGGGGGAGCCTCATGACTGTTTGCAGGTTGTGCAAGCCGTCACCTCTCCAAGACCAGACCTGTCTGAAATGCCTTTAGATAACCCTGATTTTATACTGTATACAGACGGTTCTTGCTTTTACAATTCTAGTGGAGTTTTAGTAGCAGGCTATGCAGTTTGTACTGTCTGGGATGTAGTGGGATCTGCCCCTCTACCTGCTGTTTCTTCCGCACAGGTAGCGGAATTAATGGCTCTCACAAGGGCTTGTCACATTGCCGCAGGAGCGTCTGCTACTCTCTACACTGACTCCCGGTATGCCTTTGGGGTAGTTCATGATTTTGGTATGCTCTGGCAGCAGCGGGGTTTCCTTACCTCCTCTGGCCACTCTATAAAGAATGGGCCTTATGTAGCCGCTTTACTTGATGCAGTTCTTTTACCTTCGGCTCTTGCCATTGTTAAGTGTGAAGCTCATTCCTCTTCCTCTAATGAAGTTGCATCAGGAAATGACATGGCCGATCGGGCTGCTAAGGCAGCCGCCCTATGTCCTCCTCGGGCTGAAGCATTGTACCCTTCTCTCCCACCACCGCCAGCTCCTTTGCCATCTCTGTCAGAACTGGCCCTCCTGCAGGACCAAGCCCCAGAATCGGAAAAGCAGGAGCGGAGACTGGCAGGGTGCACCTTGCACCCAGACCACTTGTGGTGCAGCTCTGATGGCCGCATTGTTGCCCCAGTGGTCTTGCTACCTCACCTTGCCTCCGTGCTCCATAGATTGTCGCACGTTGGCAAAGGGGGGATGGTGGCAATCCTAAAGCAAAATTGGTTTGCTCCCAAATTCTCCCAAGCAGCCCAAGATTACTGTCTGGCTTGCCCTGTCTGCCAAGCCCACAACGTGGGTAAACCTGTAAAGACAGTTCCGGCAACCAGACCTCCATCTTTGGGACCATTTCTGAATTTACAAATGGACTTTATTCAATTGCCTAAATGTCAATCCTTTGAATATGTGCTGGTTATTGTTTGTTTGTTTTCGGGATGGGTAGAAGCTTATCCCTGTAGGAAAGCTGATGCCATCACAGTAGCTAAGAAACTTCTAAATCATTACATCCCATCATGGGGAATACCCCTGGTGATCTCCAGTGATAGAGGTACCCACTTTACTGGACAGATTGTTCAAAAACTGGCAAAGTACGACTCTATCAGACAAGCACTGCACTGCCCGCGACACCCGGAGAGCGCAGGAGCAGTAGAGAGACGTAACGGGATTTTAAAGAACAAACTTGCTAAGATATGTGAGGACTCTGGCTTAACATGGGTAGAAGCACTCCCGATTGCCCTAATGAGCATGAGAGCCACTCCAAATCGGAAAACTGGACTCAGTCCACATGAGATTGCATGTGGCCGACCTATGAGACTGTTAAGCAGCCCAGACATTAACCTGGCTGATGCCACACTCGTTAAAGGAAGCATAGTCAAGTATTGTCAGGAACTTATGAGGTGTGTACAGTCCTATCATTCACAGGTTAAGCATGCCTTCCAGGAGGCCCCGACTGAGCCGTGCCATAAACTACAACCAGGAGACTGGGTTTGCGTGAAAGTTCACCAGCGGAAGACTGCCCTGGAACCCAGGTGGAAGGGTCCCTACCAAGTCCTTCTGACCACCCATACTGCTGTAAAGTGCGAAGGATTGCCCGCCTGGATCCACGCATCCCACTGCAAACCCGTCCTGGCCCCTACAGAAGTCAGCCCCAACAAGGAGCACCGCAGACCTGGTACCGGAGACCCAGGTCCAGAAGCAGACGGGGATCACCGCAGACCTGGTACCGGAGACCCAGGTCCAGAAGCAGACGGGGATCACCGCAGACCTGGTACCGGAGACCCAGGTCCAGAAGCAGACGGGGATCACCGCAGACCTGGTACCGGAGACCCAGGTCCAGAAGCAGACGGGGATCACTGCAGACCTGGTACCGGAGACCCAGGTCCAGAAGCAGACGGGGATCACTGCAGACCTGGTACCGGAGACCTAGGTCCAGAAGTAGACGAGGATCAGCGCAGGCTTGGTACCGGCAATCCAGGCCCAGAAGCAGGCGATCCTGAAAGACCGAGGCCAAGGTACCAGCTGCGGCCCAGAAGGACCTGCCAGCGATAGGTGAAGCAATCTACGAAGTCCTGAAGAACAGCCAGCATGAGGCTGGACAAACAATTCATGTTGAGCTTATGCTTAATCTTGTTTTTAATACCTAGTAGTTATAACCTATATGGTTCAAATGTGTTTATGCTTTTAATGAACCAAGTTTCCCAAGAATTTAATTCCACAGGTTGCTGGATATGTGCTCACAGTCCTGTACATTCAGAAGGAGGCATCCCAATGATTCCAGTCCCACTGAACAACACTCAAATGAATGGCCCATTGTTTAGTGATCTAAAGCCAAATGATACCTGGCAGGATAAAGGGTTTACTAGCCCAGGGTACATCCGCCTAGCTCTGACACCAGTTGGAGAATACTGCTGGACATGTAATGGTTCAGGGGCCCGAGTGGGGAAAAAGCAGGTGTGAGAGAAACATTGTCCTGAATGGGGTATGGAACAGAAACAACACCTGGTACAATAACAAAGGCCCTTATGACTTTGGAATCGATGGGTACTATTTGCAATGGATGATGAAGCCCCAGTGCCAAAGAACCTTAACAGCAAAGGTTGGCCATTACTTTATATGTGGCCGCTGGGCATACAAAACACTGCCTAAGGATTGGAGTGGGACCTGCTATATTGGAGCAGCCTTCCCAGCCATTTGAATCACTAACCATCTCCCTGGTAGTAGAATCCGAAACTACCGAGAGGTAACAGAAACACAGCGGTTTTGGGGAATTATGTTCCCAGGATTGGGTGTGGCCTATGCAGTAAGAGAAATTCGGAGGCTGGAAGTAGCTTTCGAGCAAGTAGCTAATGCCTCCTTGGGGTGGAAGCTCTCCTGAAGCCTCTTGATTGACCCCCCCCCCCCGGATGGCAGCCTGCGGCAAGTGCAGCCGGGCTGATGGCCGAGTGCTGTGATGTGCCGTGTGTGGGCACTCAGGGCACTCCAAGACAGGACTGCTTTGCAAGCGGGGCACCCCTGAGAACTGTCTGTCCGGGGTGGGGGTGGGGGTCAGGTCCCTTTAAGCACAGCCCTCGGCTAGCCTGAGACAGCATCTCCGCGCTCTAAGTACTAACCTGATGCCCTGCCGGCACTGCTTCCAGCCATCCTTAACCCCGCTTCAGGGTCCACTCTGTGTGGATGCGCTAGTTCGAATTAGCAAAACACTAATTTGAACTAGTTTTTAGTTCTAGATGCGCTAATTCGAATTAGCTTAGTTCGAATTAACTAATTCGAACAAAGTTAGTTTGAATTAGTGCTGTAGTGTAGACATACCCCCATTGAGTAATGGAACCGGTAGAGGGCCCCTTGGTAGGGCATCATGAAGGACCCTTCTAGCGCAACCCCACCACGCGCTGCTGGCGGCATTTACAGTTGTACCTGCTGGCGGAAGGACAAGATGTGGCAGAGGGCGGGGTCCTTACAGCCCAGCGGGAGAGGGCTGGTGGTGGAGATAGGCCTCCCCAGGGTGGAGAGGGCAGGCAACAGGGCAGCATTGGGGAGGAAGGGCGGGACGGAGGTAAGAACCACCCGTACGCCCAGGTCCTCCAGTGGCATGAGGGGCACGTGCACGCCCCCCACCGCCAGGCCCCTCTCCACCATCTCTTGGGCGGTGGCCTCCGAGGCAAGGAAGAACACCACCTTGCCATACATTTTGGAGGCCGCCACCATGGCCAGGGACACCACCACCCTCGCCAACGCCCGCACGTATGTCTCAACGTGGGGCGAGATGGCAACCAGGAAGCAACCAACGCCGTGCCTCCTGGTCAGGGTGGGGAAGGGGCCCCGGCCACCAGGGATGGAGCTGGAGGTGGCGGTCAGGGCCAATGATGTGGCGGCACATGGGGGAGTGGCAGCGGCCACCTGGGCATATGCTCTGAGGGCTGGAAATGGAACACCCCCAGAGCTGGTGGGGGGAACAGCAGGGGAAGGAGGGGCCGTGGCAGGTGTCAGGGCTGCAGCGGGCAGGGTGACCTTGGCCACGGATGGTTTGGCCTTCCGGGCCATTACTTTGGCCTTTTTCTTCCCCTGGCCCTCTTTACCAGCCAAGGTGGAGGGTGCTCCTGAATCTGGGGTAGCCCCAGCCATGATCGTGGCGGAGCCCGGACCGGAAGCTCAGCCACATCGGTCTGCGGGGTCAGTGGTGGTGGGGGGACCATGGGGTTAGTGGCATCGACCTCCTCTGTCCTGAGGGAAGGGTTGGAGGGGGCACAGACAGCAGGGAAGCGGGGGGAAGGTTAACTCCTCCTCCCCGCCACTCAGCAGGCAGGAGAGGGGTGGGGGTCAGTGGAAGGGAAGGGTTGGGGGGAGGAGGTCGAGCCAACCACTCCTCCCAGCTGGGATAAAGGCAGGGAAGGACGGCGCTCAATTGGGGGGGGGGGGTCAGGCAAGGGGTGTGGTGCAGTCACAAGGGGTATCAGCCACTCCTCCCTGCTAGATCGGAGGCTGGGGAAGAGGGCACTGGGCTCAGAGGGGAAGAGGATGACTGAGGGAAGGGAGTGCCAGCCACTCCTCTCCACCGGCTGAAGGTGGAGAAAGAAGGCGTGAGAGAGAGGGGCAGGGAGGAAGCAACCACTCCCTCCTGCTAAGTTGTTTCTAGGGAGGGAGGGTGCTAGTGGAGGAAGGGCATGGGTGGGAAACTGAGGGGGTAGCAGCCGCTCCTCCCTGCAAGACTGCAGCAGAGGAGGAGGGTGCCAGAGGGAGGGGTAGGGACAAAGGGGGCGGGGAGTTCACAATTGGGGAGGGGAGATGGGGAAAGCAACCGCTCCCTCCCACTAGACCTTTGCAGGGAGGGAGGGCACCAGTGGAGACAGGGCATAAATAAGAAACTGAGGAAAGGGGGAAGCGAGCAGCCACTCCTGCCTGTGAGGCTGAAACAGTGGAGGAGGGTGCCAGAGGAACGGATAATGAGGCGGGGGAAGGGGGGGTTCGTGATTGGGGAGGGTGGGGGATGGGGAAAGCAGCTACTCCCTCCCGCTGGGCTGTTTGCAGGGAGGGTGGGCACTAACGGAGGCAGGGCACAGATGGGGAACCGAGAGGGTCAGGAGCCAGCAACCACTCCTCCCTGCAAGGCTGGAGGCAGAGGAGGAGGGTGCTAGCAGGAGTAGATGGGGGGAGGTTACAGGTGCAGGACGGGGGTCAGCTCCTCCGGCTGCACTGGGGTACAGAGGGAACTATGGAGTCATCAATGCAAGTGTAGTGTACTGGGGGGGGGGGCTAACTAAAAGGGGAGGGAAGGGACACAAGCACTCGGGGAGGGGACCAGGGCGCACTGGGCAATGGCAAAGGGCTAATGGGAGGCTGGGGGAGGAAGGAAATACTGGGTAAGTAAAGGGCGGGGTGAGGCAAGGCAGCAACTAGGGGGGCAGGGCACACACTACAGCAGGCTGGCTGGGGCAGGGGTGGGACAGGCAGCAAACCAACTCTGGGACTGGGTGGGGCAGGTGAGCAAACTCAGGGTATGTCTACACTACAAAGTTAATTCGAACTAACAGTCATTAGTTCAAATTAACTTTAATAGGTGCTACACATGCAAACCGCTAGTTCGAATTTAATTGGAACTAGCGGAGCGCTTAATTCGAACTAGGAAAACCTCATTGTACGAGGACTAACGCCTAGTTCAAATTAGCTAGTTCGAATTAAGGGCTGTGTAGCCGCTTAATTTGAACTAGTGGGAGGCTAGCCCTCCCCAGCTTGCCCTGGTGGCCACTCTGGCCAACACCAGGGAAACTTGTCTGCCCCCCTCCTGGCCCCGGAGCCCTTAAAGGGGCACGGGCTGGCTACGATGCCCGTGCCAGGTGCAAGCCTGCCAGCACCCAGCCAGCAGACCCTGCACCTGGCACGGCTCGAGCCAGCCACCTGCTGCCACCCAGCCCTCCCCCTCTTCCTGGGACCAGGCTGGCGGCTCCCAGGAGCTTGCCAGGGGCTGAAAAAGATGGGCGCCCACCTGGTCTAGTGCGGAGATCGTGGACCTCATCAAGGTTTGGGGGGAGGCCTTCAATGTCCATGATCTCCGCACTAGCCACAGGAATGCAGCTGTCTACAGCCGCATGGCTGCCAGCCTGGCCACCAGAGGCCACCTGCGGACCCAGGAGCAGGTCCGCTACAAAATTAAGGACCTGCAGCAGGCCTACTCCAGGGCCTCCCAACCAGAGGCTGACCCAGAGGCCTGTCCTCACTTTGAAGCCCTGGACAGCATCCTGGGGGCTCATGCAGTCCATGCTCCCCAGGTGGTGGTCGACCCTGGGGTAGAAACGGAGGAAGAGGAGGACGCTGAGAGCCAGGAGCCACAGGAGTCTTCAGGGAGCCTGCTCAGGTCCCAGGACCCCCGAGTCATCCCACAGAGCACATCGGCTGTGTTATCTGAGGCTGGGGAGGGCTCCACATGTGAGTGCCATCATGCTCCCCTTATGTTTATGGGGGGCATGGGGGTAGAGGGAACCCAGGGACCATGCGCCTGGGCCTTGCCCACCATGGAGCAGCAGCTGGGTGTCATGCAAGGGCCCTGGCCCGTTCCCCACACGCTGACCTCGCCTTGCAGAGGGGGCTGGGTTTCACCCACTGTCCCCCCAGGGAGAACTGACCACTGCTCTTGTTTCACCACAGCCGCAGCACCTGGGCCTGCAGGGCGCACCACCCCGCCTGCAACAGCCACCTGCACCCGGGCCAGCAGGCGCACCCGGAACCAGGAGGAGTACCAGCAGCGGCACCTGCGGCTACTGGAGCAGCAGCTCCGCACCCAGGAGCACTGGGTCCGTGATGACCTGCGGCTGCGGCAGCAGAGCTTGGAGGAGCAGGGCCGTGCCCTCAGAGGTCACCTCCAGACCCTGGTGGACAGGTTCCTGCCTCCTCCTGCTCCAGACCCTGCGGCCGCCCCAGCTCTCGCTCCTCCTCCCACCCCTGCTCCCCCTCCCGCTTCCTCCGCACCCCTGTCCCTCCTGCCTCACACTCCACACCCACTCCCCCCCGACGCCCCTGCACCGCTGCGAGACGGGACAGCCAGCAAGACCCCTAACCCTGAGCTTTCCCTTCCCTTCCTCCCCGTTCCAGCTCCCTCCTCCCAGGTTTCCCCCTCCCCTCTCTCACCCTCATTCCTCCCCCCCTCCCAGTTATGTAAAATAAAAGATTTTTGTTGTTAAAACAGGTGTCTTTATTTGACATTAGGAAGGGGGGTTAGGGAGGGGAAAGAGGAAGGGGGGAGGGTGGAAGAAGGCCCCAGTGGGGCATGCAGGGAGAGTTCAGTCCTCCTCCTCCACCAGGAAGCTCTCCCGCAGGGCTTCCCAGATCTGGACGGCCCCCCGCTGGGCCTCCCAGATGGCGACGGTGCGGGGCTGCGCGTACTGGCCAGCCAAGTGTTCTGCCTCAGCCATCCAGGCTGGCAGGAAAGCCTCCCGCTTCCGCTCACATAAATTGTGCAGCACACAACATGCTGCCACCCCGGGAGGGATATTGTGCTCGGCGAGATCGAGGCAGGTGAGGAAGCACCTAAATCGTGCTTTCAGGCATCCGAAGGCTCCCTCCACCACGATGTGTGCCCGGGTGAGCCTGGCATTGAAGGCCTGCCAGGAGGGGTTGAGGTGTCCTGTGTAGGGCTTCATCAGCCTGGGCTGTAGGGGGTAGGCCGCATCCCCCACCAGGCACACGGGCATGTCCATGTCCCTGACCCTGATGTGGCAGTCGGGGAAGAAGGTCCTGGCGTGCAGCCTCTGGCACACGGAGGAATTCCAGAACACTCTGGCGTCGTGTGCCTTGCCGGACCAGCCCACATTAATGTCCGTGAACTCGCCCCGGTGGTCACACACGGCCTGCAGGTGGACGGAGAAGTACCCCTTGTGGTTGATATACTGGGAGGCCTGGTGTTCCGGGGCACGGATGGGGATGTGCGTCCTTTCGATGGCCCCCCTGCAGTTGGGGAAGCCGAGGGCGCCGAACCCCTTCACGACCACGTCCGGGTCGGCGAGGCAGACCACCCTGCGGAGCAGCACCTGGTTGATGGCCTTGACCACCTGCAGAGGGACACAGCAAACCGCGAACCACTGGGGCGCCCGGGTGGCTGGGAGTGTTCGTTCCCTGGCACTGCCCTGAGCCCCACTCCCGGAAAAAGTAGTACGTCCGGGACAGACCGAACCCTCCCGTGCGGGGCACTTTCGCCTCCTCCCCCCCCCACCCCATTTGCCCTGGGGCGGCCCATCCCCTCCTCGCAGCCCCCCTCCCCCCCGGCTCGGTGGCCGACGAGCGCCGTACCTGCATGAGCACTGCTCCGACGGTGGATCTCCCCACGCCGAATTGGTTCCCGACGGATCGGTAGCTGTCCGGCGTGGAGAGCTTCCAGAGGGCGATGGCCACCCGCTTCTGGAGGGGGATGGCGGGTCTCATGCGAGTGTCCCGTCGCCGCAGAGCAGGGGCGAGCCACTCGCAGAGCTCGAGGAAGGTGTCCTTCTTCATCTTGAAGTTCTGGGTACACTGTTGGTCTCCCCAGCGCTCCAGGATGATGCGGTCCCACCAGTTGCTGCTGGTGTCCAGACGCCAGATGCGGCGGGGCATGCTCGTATCCAGGCACTGCTGCAGCTCCTCCACAGCCCCCAGGGAGGCCAGGTGTGGGGGCAGGGGGCTGACGTGCACCAGATGGTGCAAGGCAGCTTCCAGCCATTGCTGGCAGGCTTGCAGCAGCAAGTCCAAAAACTGGAGCAGAATGCCCAGGGCGAGCTCTGGCTCCATGGTGCCAACTGCGGCGGCATCCCCAATGGGAAGCACCGACACAGGCAGGCAGAGAGGAAACCGCTTTGCTGTCCCTCGGCAAGGTTGGCAAGCAAGTGGAAAAGCTGAAAACCTGCTGTCCAGGGGGGTCCCTTTAAGCATGAACCTCAGATAGCCTCAGACAGCAGCCACACAAAGCAACTACTGACCTCATGCCCTGCCAGAACCGGTTTCAGCTGCCCTTAAATGCCCCCCTGCGTCCAATCAGTGTGGACGCGCTAGTTTGAATTAGCAAAATACTAATTTGAACTAGTTTTTAGTTCTAGACGCGCTAGTTCGAATTAGCTTAGTTCGAATTAACTAATTCGAACTAAGTTAGTTCGAATTAGCGCTGTAGTGTAGACATACCCTCAGGGAGGGAAAGAGAAAACAAACTGGGCTAGCAGGGCGGGGCAGGCAGCAGGGAAGGAGGCAAGCTGCTGTGGTGGGGGGCAAGGCAGGGTGAACAGGGGTGATGGAGGCCCCCCAGCCAAATGCAGCTAAGGGAGGGGGGCCAAGTCCAAGGGGGTGCGGGGGGGGGGGGGGGAAGCACACCCACGAGCGCTTGTGGTGGCTCAGTCCTCACCCACTGCTGCAGAGAAACAGTCCTGGGTGGTGTTTCGGGCGAGGCAGCAAGCCCCACCAAGGAGCAAAGAGAAAGTCCAGCTGTTAATGGGGCAGGTGGTGCAGGGGGTTGTGGTATGGGGGGGGGGGGTACAGCTGGACTAGGGGGAGGGCTCTGTGCCTCTCCCCCAGCCCCCCCTCTTAGCAACTCAACTCACCACCATCCCAGGAGCAGGTGAAAAAAACCCTCAGTCTCAATAAACAAACCACCTCCACAGTTCTATTTGAAACACGGGAGAGTGGGCGGGTCTCCCACCCTCTATAGGTCTTAAGTAGTCCCGCCATTTGGAGTCGGGGCGGGACACGAGGGTGGGGAGATGCAGGGTGTGGAGCACGAGCGTGTACAGCTGTTCTCTGGGCGCGGTCCGGAAACAGACCGACTGCAATTTTTGCAGCCGGCTGGGGGTCCAGGGATGGGGAGGCCGGGGGGGCCCGCGGAAAAGGGGCCCAAGAATAAGGGACGGAGGCTTTGCAGGAAGGGAGGGGCGGGGCGTACCCTCTCGCAAGGACCGCTGCAGGAAGTCGAGAGCGGGCCGCGGCAAAGCCGCCTTCACCTCCTGGAGTAGGCGCAGGGGGGTTCGGGGGGTGGAGAGCCCCATGCGCCGAGCGAGCGCTCGGGGATCCACCCCGTCCCCCCGTCGTAGTCCAGGAGGTCTCCGACCATGGTGGTTTCTGCCAGGATCAGCCTCCGGCGCACCGAGGGAGACTCCGCCACCTGCACGCACAAGGCTGGATTGTGGAGCAGGGGCTCCGCGAGGAGGTCTGCTCCCTCGGAGGCCACAACGGACCTGGTCGCCGAGAAGAGCTTCCAGGTCTGGAGGAGGTCCTGGTAGAATTCCGGCAGCTCTGAGAGGTCTCGCGGAAGACCCCTCGGGTGAATAAAAAAGAGCTGCCGGTCGTATCGGAGCCCTCGGAGGCGGCGGAGGAAAGCGCGCGCCAAGGTGCCCCATGCCGGACTACCTGCACTAAAGAGGAGTCTCTGCAGGGCCTGGAGGCGGAAGGTCCAGACCTGGCTGCGTATGCAGACCAGGCCCTGACCCCCCTCCTCCAGGGGGAGGGACAGGACCCCTGCAGAGACCCAGTGCAGTCCTGGCCAAAAGAACCCCAAAGCTGCCCTCTGGAGCTTGGCCAGGACCTCCGGGGCCGGGCGCAGGGTGTTGAGCCGGTGCCAGAACATGGACAGGACCAGCTGATTTAGCACCAGCGCTCTCCCGCGAAGGGAGAGACACCGGAGCAGCCCCGTCCATCTCCGCAGCCGCTCACCCACCCTGGCCTCCAAACCTTGCCAGTTTTCCGGCGGAGAAGGATGCGTGGCGGATAAATAGACGCCCAGATAGAGCAGCGGACCCGCGCTCCACCTGATGACCTGAAGCGCGGGTGGGAGGGAGCCGGCCCGCCACCCGTCCCCGACCACCAGGCCAGAGCTCTTGACCCAGTTGACCCGGGCGGAGGAGGCTGCCAAGTAGACGGCTTGGCAAGCCTCCACCCGCGCCAGGTCGCCCGGGTCCTGGACCACGAGGAGCACGTCATCGGCGTACGCCGACAGGACCAACCGCAGCTCCGGCTCCCGAAGCACCAACCCCGTCAACCTCCTACGGAGGAGACAGAGGAAGGGCTCGATCTCCAGAGCGTGCAGCTGGCCCGACAGCGGACACCCCTGACGTACCCCCCGCCCGAAGCTGACCGGCTCGGTCAGGGTCCAGTTGAGCCTGACCAAACACTCCGCAAGGGCGTACAGCACCCGGAGAAAACCCACAAACAGGGGCCCGAAGCCGAAGGCCTGCAGGGTGCCCAGGAGATACCCGTGGTCCATCCTGTCGAACGCCTTCTCCTGGTCCAGGGACAGGAGGGCGAGCGACAAGCCGTCCCTACACCTGAGCTCTAAGAGATCCCGGACCAAATACAAGTTATCAAATATACTACGGCCCGGGACGGTGTAGGTCTGGTCGGGATGGATCACGTCCGCTAGCACGGACCGCAGTCGCAGCGAGATGGCTTTCGCTACGATCTTGTAGTCCGTGCTGAGGAGCGAGATGGGACGCCAGTTCCGTAGGTCGCGGAGGTCCCCCTTCTTCGGCAACAAGGCGAGCACCGCTCGCCTGCACGACAGAGGGAGGACCCCGCTCCCCAAGGACGTCCCAGAACACGTGGTAGAATTCCACGGTCAGCCCGTCCATGCCCGAGACGGAGGGCTTCCGAGAACTCGGCCAGAGTGAGAGGCAGCTCCAGCCGGTCTCGGTCGCCCGCGCTGACCGTCGGGAGCTCGGTCCAGAGCGCCCTGCAGGCGTCGGCTTCGGTCAGATCCGGGGAGAACAAACTGGCGTAGAAGGCCCTGGCCCTTCCACTCATCTCCGCCGGATCCGTGAAGGGGGCGTCGTCCTCCGCCAAGAGGCAGGTGACATGCTTTTTAGCCCCCCTCCTTTTCTCCAGGGCATAGAAGAAGCGGGAGCCGCGATCCATCTCCCGGAGGAGGTGGATGCGAGATCGAACAAAAGCGCCCCGGGCCCTGTGATCTTCCAGGGCCCGGAGCTCCTCCCGCTTCTCCCGGTACGCCTCGCAGAGGAGTGGATCCTCGGGGGTGGATGCCAGGCGCCTCTCAAACTTCAAGACCTCCCGTTCCAACTGCTCTATCACCGCATCCCTCCGCCAGCTGGCGCCCCGGGAGGAGTCACGGCAGAAGAGCCGGGCGCGCACCTTCCCCACGTCCCACCATCGCCGCGCCGAGGGAAAGGCGGGCCGCTGCCCCCGCCAGGCCTGCCAGAACTCCCGGAAGGACGCCACGAAGCCCACGTCCTCCAGCAAGCTATTGTTAAAGTGCCAATAGGCCGGCCCCAGCCTCTCCGAAGTTAGAGAGGCTTTCACGGACACCAAGTGGTGGTCCGTGAACGGGGCCGGCCGGACGCTGGAGGAGTGGGCTCGTGCCAGATGGAATTGAGACAGGTGAATGCGATCCAACCGGGAGTGGCTCGACCGCTCTTTCCCCACCCGGACGTAGGTAAAGGTGGTACTGTCGTCTGGGTGGTGGTCCCGCCAGACGTCCACCAGGGAGTGATGTTCCACGATCTCCCTGAGGACGTTTGCCGCGGCCTGGCAGTTCGCGAGTCCTACACGGTCCCGGTCATCGAGGGTGGTGTTGAAGTCCCCGCCCAGGACCAGGAACTCGCGAGGATCCAGAGTGCCGAGGAAGGTGGCCGCCTGCCGATAAAAGGTGACCTGGTCCGGGCCCGCGTTCGGGGCGTAGACGTTGACCAGGTTCAAAGTTTGCCCCTCCACGCGGGCCTGGATGTGCAGCAGGCGGCCCGGGACAACCTCGGCGGTCCCCAGCACCTCGGGCCATAGGGCAGGGGAGAACAGGGTGGCCACCCCGGCCGAGCGAACGCCGAGGTGACTAAAGTATACCCCGTCCCCCCACTCCAGCCACCAGCCAGCCTCGACGGCTGGAGTCGTGTGGGTCTCCTGCAGGAAAACCACCGAGTCCCCCCCCCCCCCCCCGAAGGAAAGAGAGCACCCGGCTCCTGCGGAGACCCGCCCTACAGCCCCTGGCGTTCAACGTCGCGATGATGGTGTACTTCATTGAGAGGGCTGGGGTGGATCCTCGTGGGCAGGTGAATCGGCGGCCCCCCGCAGGCCCCGCAGTAGACTGCTCTCCGAAACAAAGGTCAGGAGAGCGTCTCGAAACCTGTGGGTCCGGCAGTAGGCCGCGTTGTCCTGCCTATTGGTCCCTCTCCCCTCGTGCAAGAGAGCCCTCATGTCCCCCAGGATGGAATCAAAGTCCCCCCAGCATTGAAGGGCCAGTTTCACCTTCCCCTTGGCCCCGCGTGTATCCGTGAGGAATTGGCAGAGCTCGGCCCAGCGCTGAGGGGGCACCAGACGGTGGCAATAGTAGCGGGATGTGAGGGTGATTGAGAAGGAGCAGGCATCACAGCGGGGGCAGGAGTGGGGGGAATATGGAAGGGCGATAACGGGGGAGCGGATTTCGCGGCAGGGGTGGGAGGAAAGGCGGGCTCAGGGTCGGGCGGTGGAGCGGGAGAGGGAACACCAGTAATGGTTGGGGAAGGTTCGGTAACGGGAGGGGACTCAGGGTTGGAAATGGGTTCGTAGAGGGCAGGGTTGAGATCAAGGGTGTGAACGGGAGGGAAGGATTGGGACAGGAAAGGGAATCTGCACTTTGGGCAGGGCCAGAGGGAAGGTCCCCCGAGTTTGGGCCACCAAGCTGCGGCGCCTCCCGAATGGGAACGGGGGGGCAGGAGCAGGATGGGTGGATGGCCGTCCCACCCCATCCGCAGAGGAAGGGGCGCCCCCAAGCTCGAGACCCGGCTGCTCGGCACCAGTCGTTGCCCCTAAGGGCTCGGAGGTTTCAGCCCCGGCGCTTGAGTCGGCCGGGCCAATAGGGAACACCAGGGGCGCCCCGAGTGTGAGGACGGGGTCGACCACCTGGGGCATAGGGTTAGGGAGAGGAGGGGGCGGTGCCACAGAGTTGCCGCCCAGCCCGAGGCCCGCTGGCGGAGGGTCGTCCTCCCCCTGGGTAAGCGGGGTCTGACCCAGGGCCTCAATCGCCTCGAAGATGGAGCTGAGTTCCATCCCCTCGGCCCCTGAGCCTTCCCCTCCGGCCGCTGAGGCAACAATTACCTCGGCGGTGACAGCAGGGGAAGTAGTTGATACCAGGGCTGGGGGAACTCCACCTGAGGCCTCCTCCTGGATGGGTTCCGCAGGGGGGACATTATCCCCCTTCGTTGCCACGGCCTCCTCAGCCAGCGCCTCCTGCTGATGCTCACCGGGGGCGCTCTCAGGAGCGCTGGCCCTCCTTGAGATTTTTGGAAGGGGGGCCCTCTCCCCCTCTTCATCGGAGGGGAGAGATTGAGCCCGCGAATGGCGGGCTCTGCGCTTCGCCCGAACGAGCGTCCAGCCCTCGGAGGTGGAGGTAGAGGGCTGGTAAGCAGGGGCAAGGCCGGGGGGGCGCAGTTGTTCTTCGGGGGGGGTCATTGAGGCAGGGGAGGGAGAGGAAACCTCCACCTGGGGGGAGCCCTCTCCCTCGCCTGGCAATGACCGCGCCACCCTCTCCTCCTTGGGCACTGCAGAGATAGATGGAATAGAAGTGGGGCCCACCTGCTCGCCCGGGCACGCCGGAGGGAGCGCCTCCAGCCCCCGAGCAGAGCCGTCGGTTGGAGGAGGGGCAGCCACGGAGGCCGGACTACCAGGGAGGCCGGCGATGTTGGGGCCAACGTCCTCACGGGCCCCGGAGGTCCCAGACGCCTCCCCTGACCGGGCCAAGGGACAGTCCCTCCGGACGTGCCCCATTGCCTGGCAGAGGAAGCACCGGGTCTCCCCCGAGGAGTAGTGGACTCGGTAAAGGGCCCCCTGGTAGGGCACCATAAAGGACCCCTCTAGCGCCACCCCACCACGCGCTGCTGGCAGCAGCTGCAGCTGTACCTGCCGGCAGAAGGACAGGACGTGGCGGAGGGCGGGGTCCTTACAGCCCAGCGGGAGAGGGCTGATGGTTGAAATGGGCCTCCCCAGGGTGGAGAGGGCGGACAGCAGGGCGGCATTGGGGAGGAAGTGTGGGATGGAGGTAAGAACCACCTGTACGCCCAGGTACTCCAATGGCTCGAGGGGCACGTGCACGCCCCCCACCGCCAGGCCCCTCTCCACCGCCTCCTGGGCGGCGGCCTCCGACGCAAGGAAGAAGACCGCCTTGCCGTACATTTTGGAGGCCGCCACCACGGCCGAGGCCCCCAGCACCCTCGCCAACGCCCGCACGTACGTTTCCATGTGGGGCGAGGCGGCGACCAGGAGGCAGCGGACGCCGTGCCTCCTGGTCATGGTGGGAAAGGGGCCCCGGCCACCCGGGATGGAGCTGGAGGCGACAGTTGGGGCAGATGACATGGCACGTGGGGGCTGGCAGCGGCCACCTGGGCGTACGCTCTGGGGGCTGTGGGTGGATCACCCCCAGAGCCACTGTGGGGAACAGCAGGGGATGGAGGAGGTGTGGCGGATGGCGGGGCCGTGTTGGGCAGGGTGGCCTCGGCCATGGAGGGTTTAGCCTTCCGGGCCGGGCTTTTGCCCCTTTTCTTCCCCCCCGCCCTTTTTTCCTGCCGGGGTGGAGGCTGCTCCCAAATTTGAAGGAGCATCAGCCGTAGCAGCGGCGGAGCTCAGGCCGGGAGTCGGGAGGTCAGCTGCAGCATTTTTTTGAGCCGGTGGCAGTGGGGGGACCGTGGGACCGGGGTCTCCTCCATCGTGGGGAGAGGGTGGAGGGAGGCACGGATGGCAGGGAGGGGGGGAAAGGGTTAACCGCTCCTCCCCACTAAACGGCAGGCAGGGGAGGAGGGTGTCAATGAAGGGGGGGGGCTGAAAAAAGGAGGGGTACTGGTTTCAGGGAGGGACAACCTAGGATGGGGGAGGATTAGCAGCCACTCCTCCCTGCCAAAGCTGTGGCAGAGGAGGGCGCAAAGCGAGGGGCGGGGGAAAGGGAGAGTAAGGGTAAGGGGCTAGAGGAACAAGGGGAGGGGGAAGCAACCACTCCCTCCCGCTGAGTTGTTGGCAGGGAGGGAGGGCGCTAGCAGAGGAAGGGTGTTTGTGGGGAACCCGAGGAAAGGGAACTAGCAGCCACTCCTCCCTGTAGGAATACTGCAGGGGGAGGGGGGTGCTAGAGGGAAGGGGAAGGACGTGAGGGTGGGGGGCAGGGTGGGGCACAATTAGGTGGGGGGAGCAGCCACTCCCTCCCGTTTAAGTATTTGCGGGGATGGAGGGCGCTAACAGGGATAGGACGCAAGCGTGGGAACCGAAGGGATTTGAGGCCAGCAACCACTTCTCCATGCAAGGCTGGAAGCAGAGGAGGAGGGCGCTGGCAGGGTGAGCAGGTGACAAAGTAACGGGCGCAGGGCAGGGGCCAGCTCCTCCAGCTGCTCTGGGTTACAAAGGACAGGCTATGGGGTCAGTGAAGGGGGTGCAGTGTACAGGGGGGCCAACTAAAAGGGAAGGGACAGGACACAAGCACTTGGGGGGGGAGTGGTAGGGAGGGTCCAGGACAGGCAGGGTAGTGCCATGAGGTTAGCGGGAGCCTGGGGGAGGAAGGAGATACTGGGAGAGATGGGGCAGAATAAGGCAAGACAGCAGCTGGGAGGGGCGGGGCACACACACTAACAAACTAACAGGGGCAAGGGCATGGCCGGTAGCAAACTCTGGGTTGGGCATGGTGGGTGAGCAACCTTAGGGAGGGAGGAAAAACAACTGGACTAGTAAGGCGGGGCAGGCAGTGGTGAGGGGGCAAGCTGCTAATGTAGGGTGGGGTGAGGGGGGCCCCCCCAGCCAAACGTAACAGAGGGAGGGGGGCCAAGTCCAAGGGGGTGGGGAGGGAGCATGCCCACAGGCGCTTGTGGGGCTCAACCTCGCCCACTGCTGCAGCTCCGTCCCAGGGGCAGGTGGAGCAGCAAGCCCCGTCAAGGGGAGAAGAGACAGTCCAGGTGGTGAGGGGCGGTGGAGGGGGTGTTGGGGGTGGTGGCAGTGGGGGGGGGGGCAGCTGGACTAGGGGGAGGGCTCTGAGCCTCTCCCCCAGCCCCCCTTTCAACAGTTCAATTCACCACCACCCCTGGAGCAGATGAAAAAACTCAGTCTTGTTGTGACAGGGCGCCTGCCCTGCACTGGCCCTTTAAGACCAGGACTCAGGCCCTGAGCCGGGGCTAGAAAGAAAGAGGCCAGCTGGAGCTGTTTGGGCCAGGGAGAGCCCAGCTGGCAACTATCTAGGGCAGCACAATTGGCTTGTAGAAGCCAGCTGAAACCATTAGGGGAGTGAGAGCCCAGCTGGCAGGTATATAGAGAAGCACAGTTTGCTTAGAGGGGAGTGAGTGGAGAGCTGACTACAGAGGAAGCAGGAGCTCCTTGGAGGGAGACAAGTTGGGGATAGCCAGTAAAGGCTGGAGGAGGGCCAGCCAAGACTCCTCTTGGCTAGGGGCTGGAGACAAAGACTCTGGTTTGTGGGCCGATCATGAGGCCGACTAGGTAAGCAGAGCTGTTGTGACAAATGATGAGCAACCCATACAGACTGTAACTTGCCCTGAGAGGGGCTATATGAGGACAGTTGGGGGCACAAGGGGGGGGGGCTTGCACCCCTGATACTTGTGAACAAACCCCCTCCACAGTTCTGGGTGATGGTGCTCCTCTTCTTCTCCTTCTTGGTGGGGCGCAGCGGCAGCAGCGGGTGGGCAGCAGCCAGCCAGGGAAGGCCTCCAGGTGGTGGGTGCTGGTGGGGTCCTCTTCCTCTGGAGAGGGGGAAGGGGGGGCAGCCAGCAGGCCCCCCCTCGGGCAGCCAGCAGGCCCCCCCTCGGGCAGCAGCTGGTGGTGGTGAGCAGCGGCTGTAGCGGTGTCTAGGTGGAGTAGGCCTCAGGAGGCTGGGCAGGGAGAGCTCTGGCCGGTGTGGGTAGCAGGAGCAGGGGGGAGAGGAGGAAGAGTAGCAGCACTTGCACCCTGCTGCCTCTCCTTCTCTGGAGTGGGGCAGAGTGGCTGCTTGTTGACCCAGAGCAGGGGTAGCCCTGGCCCCAGCAACCCACCTGACTGGAAGCCAAGAGGCTAGGAATAGAAAAGGCCTGCCGGAGAGGCAAGTCCAGGCCAAGCAACCAGAGGAACCAGAAGCGTCCCCCTCACACCCAAGCAAGGAGCTGGGCCTGGGAGAAGCATAGGACTGACCTGGGCCACCAGACCCACAACTGTCTGGAGGGACTGATTACCTGGCCGGAGGCTCCAGAGTAACGAAGCCCAGAGGACCTGCACAGGAACAAGCCGAGGGGGAGAATGGAAAAAGCCCAGAACCGGGTCAGCATGTTACAGTCCAGATCCCCACTGACCCAGCTGCAGGCTACTCTGCTGCTAGGGCCCTGGACTGGGATATAGTTCAATGGGTGGGCTTGTGTTCCCCTTGCCACCCTACTCCTGGGTAGCAGTCTCCACCATCAGCTGTTCCAGAACAGCAGCCTGCATGTGTCGGACCCCGGCCTGAGCAATGGGATACAATGGGGTCTGTTCCCAAAAAAACCTAGAACTGTTTGCCTGCTCCCCTGAACCATGGACAAGCCTTAGAACTGTTTCTTAGCTTGCGGCCCCCACCCTGTGCCAGGACCAGGGCTTAGGACTGTTTGGTTGTTACTGCTGCTCTGCCCTGAAATAGGGCTGGGGCTTATGGACTGTTTATCAAGGACTGCTACCTGGGCTGTGGACCATCCTAGGGCTGGAAGACACAGATGATTCACCACAAGAACTGAACGGTGTGTAGTGGGGTGCTATTTGATCGCAAGGGGGTGGGTGCCAGCCTGCCCACCTCTTAAAAACCCCTCCCCCAGCCTTGTGGGAGGGACAACTGGGCCCAGGGCTCCCCTAATTACAGGGGACAAATGATGAAAAACAGGGTCAAGGGGTGGGGGGGGGGGGTCTGTCAAGGCTGTTCCCTACTCTGGTATGATGAATGCAGAAGTGGGGGCCTGCAAAATACACCCCAAAACCTGATCACTACAGGATTTTGGGGGAGTTTTTGTACCAAAGCCTAATACCCAGATTTTGGGGAATCTGCTGCCACCATCAAGTGCTTTTGAATCCACAAACAGGGGTGGACACTTGAAACCAACCCCAGGGCACCCCAAGCTCTTTTCTCCAAAGAGCTTGGAAAGAGAAAATACAAGCTGCAGTTGGTGATTGCTGTCCCCTCATCAGAGGCATGCAGACATCCACAGACAGATTTTTCCAGGACACAGAAATGAACCAATACCAGGTTAACAAAAAAAAAAAAACTTCTATTATTAAAACAATACCCCAGTTACAAGCATAGTTGGAATGCCTAGATGGTAAGAGCCACCAATTTATATACTCATGCAGAATTCTCCCATGGGCCAAAACTTAGGGTATGTCTATGCTACAGTGCTATTTCAAATTAACTTAATTCGAAATGCTTAATTCAAATTAAGCTAATTTGAAATAACACATCTATACACAAACTATTTTGAAATAGCATTTTGCTATTTCGAAATAGCACGTCGACACTAAGTGTACCCTGAACCGAAGTTAAGCTTGGCCGGAACCAGTGCTGGCAGGGCATCAGGTTAGGACTTAGTGTGTGGGGCTGCTGCCTGAGGCTAACTGAGCTCCATGCTTAAAGGGACCTGACCCCCACCCCGGACAGACAGTTCAGGGTTCCTCGCTTGCTTGTCCATCTTGATGAGGGATAGCGAAGCAGTCCTGTCTTGGAATGCCCGCACTCGGGACACCACAGCACTCGGCCACGTGGAGCCAGAGCTGCCCCTGGGCACGCCGGTGCGTCTTGGGGGGGGGGGGCGGGGTGTTGCCATCAGACCGGCTGCACTTGCTGCAGGCTGCCATCGGGGGGCTGTCAGGATCCAGGAGGCCCTGAGGGACAGTGTCCACCCCGAAGAGCCCTCAGAGCCACCCCAGTCCTCCCCATTGGGGGCTCGTGCCCCATTCCTCCCTCACGTCCTTCCACTTACCCCTCCCTAGCCCCCCTTCCTGGTGTCAAATAAAACACACGTATGTTCAAAAATAGAAACTGGGTTTATTGAACAAAAATGGGGGGGGGGGGTTGAACCTCTGGGGAGACTGGGAAAAGGAGGTGGGAGAGGGGAGGGGGAAATCTGGGAGGAGGGAGCTGGAAGGGGGAATCAAGGGGAAGAAGGGGGAGGGGAAGCTCAGGGTCTCACTGGACCAACCTGACTTTCATGCAAACCTGCTCATGGATTCGTATGTGGCCTTTGGTGGCCAGGCTGGCAGCTATCCTGCCATAGACGGCCGCATTCCTCTGTCTAGTTCAGAGATCATGATGTTGGGGGCATCCCCCCCAAGCCTGAATAAGGTCCATGATCTCCACCCTGGACCAGGAAGTCTCCTGCCTTCTCCAGCCCCTGTCAGGCTCCTGGGAGCTAGCAGACTGCCCCTGGGGAGTGGTGGAGGGCTGGCTGCCAGTGGCTTGCTGGCTCATGTTTTGGGGCCACTAGGTCGGGGCCCTGGTGGCCACTGCTGGCTCTGGGCTGGCAGGCTTGGAGCTGGCACAGGCACTGTGGCCAGGGTCTACCCCTTTAATGTCTCTGGGCTGGGGGAGAGGAGAGTTATTTTCCTGGTTGTGCCCAGAGTGGCCACCAGGGCTCCCTGGGAAGGGCTGGAGGCCCCCTATTTCGAATTAAGTGTCTACACAGCACTTCATTCGAAATAGCTATTTCAAATTTGGCATTACTTCTCGTAGAATGAGGTTTACAAAATTTGAAATAAGGGCTCCACTATTTTGAATTTATTTCAAAATAGCGGTTTGCATGTGTAGACGTTATTAAAGTTAATTTGAAATAACTGCTGTTATTTTGAATTAACTTTGTAGTGTAGATATACCCTGAGTTACAAAAGAGAGGAAAACCCATTTCTAACAGCACAGACATCAGATCCAAATTCCCAAACCAGAAAACAATAAAACCTGATATTTATCTAGACTTTACCCTACTTACACATTATGAAGAGTCTTTTTTTTGGAGGGAGACGTCTTCTGTCTCCCTCAATAGCTAGAGAGCAAACTGGCCGAGAGACAAAAGAAAAATTCCTTTGTCTCAGTTTGAAATCCCTATCTGCATTTCTATTGTCTGAGCAGATACCTGGCTAGGTACAGGGGACATAGTTAACCCCTTAGTCCCCAGGTTGCTGGCCATCCCTCACGGCCATGACTGGGTCAAAGGTTTAAAACAAGGGAACCGGATGGGGATACCAAGCAGAGAACCCTGGACAGCGCCCACTGCTCCTCAAAGCTGTCCATGGAGCCAGTGGACGCCGCCCAGAGGAAGTCTGCCCAGATGCATGAGACCAGGGAGGAATGTAAGTAGTCCCCACAGTTGCAGAGAACCCCCTCATCCAGCATCCTTCTCCTGGTGTTTTATATAGCGGCTTTTGCCAGGGCCAGTAGGAGGTTGACGAGGAGGTCTCATGACTTTGTGGGGCCACGGATGGGGTGTGCATAAATAAAAAGGTGAGGGGAAAAGTGCAGCCAGAACCTCAGCAGGAGGTTCTGGAGGAGTCAGAAATGGGTCTGCAACCTGGTGCATTCTAGGTAGGTGTGTGCCAGATTTTCCCTCCCGCCGCAAAAGGGTCGGGGACAGAGGTGAACTGCGCCAGGTACACACCCATGCTCATGGCTCCGTGGAGGAGCCACCAGCTGATGTTCTCGATGGGCTGTGGGATTAAGGTGGCATAAACACTGGCCCATCGGGGTTCCTCACCCTCAACATGCCTTAGATAGTCCTGCCATTTCGTATAGGGGTGGGACACGAGGGTGAGGAAACAGAGTGGCAGAAGATCCTGCAGCTGACTGGGGGCCCAGGGATGGGGGGAGGCTGCGGGGGCTCATGGAACAGGGACCTGAGAAAAAGGGACAGAGGGTTTGCAGTAGGGGGGCGGTGAGGCGTGCCCTCTCACAGGGCTCGCTGCAAGAAATTGAGAGCGGGCTGCAACAAAGTTGCCTCCTGGAGTAGGCGCAGGGGGGTTTGGGGGGTGGAGAGCCCCATGTGCCAAGCGAGCACCTGGGGATCCACACAGTCCCCCCCGTCATTGTCCAGGAGGTCTCCGAGCTTGGTGCATTCTGCCAGGACCAGCCTCCGGTGCACCAAGGGAGATTCCACCACCTGCTGGATTGTGGAGCAGGGGCTCCACCGTTACCGGATTTGCCCAGTACTCTGGGGTATGCTCATTTATTAGGGCTCTCTTAAGGGGCTGGGGGGAGGTTAACAATTCTATCAGTGTGCTTGCTTGTGCTCCCCTATGGAGCTGAATTCTCCCTGCTGCCAATTCCCCTCCCACTGGAGCTCTCCTGCAGGAACTAGGTTCCCCAGGACGGGGCTCTTCCCACCTTAGCAACACACCCAGACACTCACCCCCACTACCAGAGCACGTCTGAGAGGACTGGGTACTCAGCACTCCCAAGCTGCCCCCTCATATGTCCCTGGACTCAGCAGGCTGGTTTAACAGCCATGCCACACTGCACCCTCATGTGCCTTTGGACTCCGTGGGCTGGATTAAACAGCACTTTAAGCTGCCATCCTCCTATGCCCCCAGGTACAGCACCCCCATCCCCACTTTCCCACCACAGTCATTCACTGGGAAACCACACGATGCGCAAACCCCACAGGACTTTGGACACTCCAGGGATCTTTCGCTTGGGTACAAGAAGTGTTGCAGAGCGAATGGGGAAGCCAAAACAACAGCCCTGAGAGAGAATGAGCAAGAGAGAAAGGAAAAGAGAGAGAAGCAACCAGCTTAACAATTAAAGTTATTTCTGGGTAGTGAATATATATATATATATATATATATATATATATATATATATATATATATATATATATATGGGGAGCCAAACACACAAACCAGTCACAATATTAAATCTAAATTGAAACTGATTATAAACGTTAGGGCTAGCAAACCATATAACTGGTTACATGGGGTAGGGGCAAGAGGCTATGCTTAGAGAGAGGTAGTTGGGGAGAGAGAGGGTATGTCTACACTACAAAGTTAATTCGAACTAACGTCCGTTAGTTCGAATTAACTTTGATAGGCGCTACACTAGCGCTCCGCTAGTTCGAATTTAATTGGAACTAGCGGAGCGCTTAGTTCGAACTAGGTAAACCTCATTTTACGAGGACTAAGTCTAGTTCAAACTTACTAGTTAGAATTAAGGGCTGTGTAGCCCCTTAATTCGAACTAGTGGGAGGCTAGCCCTCCTCAGCTTGCCCTGGTGGCCACTCTGGCCAACACCAGGGAAACTCGTCTGCCCCCCTCCTGGCCCCGGAGCCCTTAAAGGGGCACGGGCTGGCTACGGTGCCCATGCCAGGTGCAAGCCTGCCAGCACCCAGCCAGCAGACCCTGCACCTGGCACGGCTCGAGCCAGCCACCCGATGCCCCCCAGCCCTCCCCCTCTTCCTGGGACCAGGCTGGCGGCTCCCGGGAGCTTGCCCGGAGCCGCAAGAGGCGGGCACCCGCCTGGTCCAGTACAGACATCGTGGACCTTGTCCACGACCTCCGCACTAGGCACAGGAAAGCGGCCGTCTAGGGCAGGAGAGCTGCCAGCCTGGCCACCCAGGAGCAGGTGTGCATGAAAATCAAGGTGGTCCAGTGAGACCCCCGACCCTGAGCTTAGAATGGCTGTACTGGGTCAGATCAAAGGTCCATCTAGCCCAGTAGCCTGTCTGCCGACAGCGGCCAACACTAAGTGCCCTGGAGGGGATGGACCGAAGACAATGACGAAGCCATTTGTCTCGTGCCATCCATCTCCAGCCTTCCACAAACAGAGGCCAGGGACACCATTTCTACCCCCTGGCTAATAGCACTCCATGGACCCAACTTCCATGAATTTATCTCACTTCTCTTTAAACTCTGTTCTAGTCCTAGCCTTCACAGCCTCCTGCAGCAAGGAGTTCCACAGGTTGACTATTTGCTTTGTGAAGAAGAACTTTCTGTTATTAGTTTGAAGCCTGCTACCCATTCATTTCATTTGGTGTCCTCTAGTCCTTCTTTATGGGAACTAAAGAAGAACTTTTCTTTATGCACCCTCTCCACACCACTCCTGCTTTTATAGACCTCTCTCATATCCCCCCTCATTCTCCTCTTTTCTAAGCTAAGTCCCAGTCTCTTTAGCCTCTCTTCATATGGGACCTGTTCCAAACCCCTGATCTTTTTAGTTGCCCTCCCCTCTCCCACCCTCTCTCTTCCCCTCTCCCACCTCCTTTTCCCAGTCTCCCTGAGTTTTGTTCAATAAAGAGAGTTTCTATTTTTGATCACACGTTTCCTTTATTTTGTACATCAGGAAGGGGAGCTAGGGAGGGGTAAGTGGAAGGAGGTGAGGGAGGAATGGGGTATGAGCCCCCGATGGGGAGGACTGGAGTGGCTCTGCGGGCTCCTCGGGGTGGAAGCTCTCCTGCAGCCCCCCGATTGACCCTCATCCCCGGATGGCAGCCTGCGGCAAGTGCAGCCGGTCTGATGGCCGAGTGCTGTGATGTGCCCAGTGTGGGTACTCCGGGCACTCCAAGCCAGGACTGCTTTGAGAACTGTCTGTCCGGGGTGTGGGTCGGGTCCCTTTAAGCACAGCCCTCGGCTAGCCTGAGACAGCAGCTCCACGCTTTAAGTCCTACTCTGATGCCCTGCCGGCACTGCTTCCGGCCAGCCTTAACCTCTGTTCAGGGTTCACTCAGTGTGGACATGCTAGTTCGAATTAGCAAAACGCTAATTCGAACTAGTTTTTAGGTCTAGATGCACTAGTTCGAATTAGCTTAGTTTGAATTAGTGCTGTAGTGTAGACATACCCCCTGCTCTGTCTTCCATGCAGATGAGGTGGGGTGTTTCCTTAATTCTATCACCCTTGTCTGGAGCAGTTTAGGTGGATCTTCCCCGGCCTTTTCATTGCTTTGTCTTTGATTCTAGCAGAGGCCTGGGGGAGGGGGATGGTTTTCCATGAGTGTCGCTCCCTGGCTCCCCAAGAGCACAGGGCTGACAGGTGGCCATGCTCTGGTTCCCCAAGAACACAGAGCTGGTAGGTAACACCACGTGAAGGTCTGCTCCCTCGGTGGCCACAACAGATCTGGTCACCATGAACAGCTTACAGATCTCGAGGAGTTCCCGGTAGAATTCCGGCAGCTCTGAGAGGTCTCGCAGAAGACCCCTCGGGTGGATAAAAAAGAGCTGCCGGTCGTATCGGAGCCCTCGGAGGTGGCGGAGGAAGGCGCGCACCAATGTACTCCAAGCTGAACTACCTGTGCAATAGAGGAGTCTCTGCAGGGCCTGGAGGCGGAAGGCCTTGACCAGGCTGCATATGCAGACCAGGCCCTGTTTCCCCCTTCTGTAGGGGGAGACACAGGACCCCTGCAGAGACCCAGTGCAGTCCTGGCCAGAAGAACTCCAGGGTTATCCTCTGGAGCCAGGCTAGGACCTCCGGGGCCAGGATCAGGGTGTTGAGCCGGTGCCAGAGCATGGACAGGACTAGTTGGTTCAGCACCAGTGCCCTCCCTCTCAGGGAGAGACACTGGAGCCATCCTGTCCATCTCCGCAGCTGCTCAACCACCCTGGCTTCCAAACCTTGCCAGTTCTCCGGCAGGGAGGGATGCATGACAGATAGAAAAATGCCAAGATAGAGCAGTGGACCCTTGCTCCGCCTGAAGCGTGGGTGGGTGGGAGGGAGCCGGCCCGCCACCGGTCCCTGACCACCAGCCCAGAACCCTTGACCCAGTTGACCCAGGTGGAGGAGACAGAGGAAGGGCTCGATCGCCAGAGCGTACAGCTGACCTGACAGCAGACACCCCGATGTACTCCCTGCCCGAAGCTGACCGGCTCGGTGAGGGTCCAGTTGAGCCTGACCAAACGCTCCACGCGGGCGTACAGCACCCGGAGAAAACCCACGGAATGGGGCCTGAAGCCGAAGGCTTGCAGAATGCCCAAGAGATACCCGTCGTCGACACTCTCAAATGCCTTCACCTGGTCCGAAGACAGGAGGGCGAATGACAGACTATCCCTATCCCCAAGGTCCAAGAGATCCTGGACCAGATACAAATTATTAAAGATGGTGCAGCCCGGGAAAGTGTAGGTCTGGTAGGGGTGGACCACGTCCACCAGCACGGACCACAGCCGCAGTGAGATGGCTTTTGCTATGACTCTGTAGTCCATGCTGAAGAGCGAGACGGGACGCCAGTCCTGAAGGTTGCAAAAATTCCCCCACCTCTTCAGTAGCAAGGCAAGCACCGCTCACCTGCATGACAAAGGGAGGACCCCGCTCTCCAAGGACTCGGGCCAGACAGTGACGAGTTCTGAGCTGTGTCCCAGAACATGCGGTAGAATGCCACAGTCAGCCCTTCCATGCCCATGGTTTTATTGGTGGGCATGAGATGGAGGGTTTCTGAGAAGTCGGCCAGAGTGAGAGGCAGCTTTAGCCGGTCCTGGCCATTTGCACTGACTGTTGGGAGCACCCTGCAGGCGTTGGCTTCGGTCGGATCTGTGGAGAAAAAAATGGCGTAGAAAGCTCTGGCCCTTCCATGGATCTGTGGGGGGGGGGGAGGGGGGGGCGTCCTCTGCCAAAAGGCAGATGACGTGCTTTTTTTCCCAGGGTGTAGAAGAAGCGGGAGCTGAGATTCATGTCTAGAAGGAGACAGATGCTGGATCGAACAAAGACCCCTTTCCCCCGGACCCGGTGGTCCTTGAGGGCCCGGAGTTCCTCCCGCTTCTCCCGGTACGCCTCACAGAGGGGCGGATACTTGGGGTCCAATGCAAGGCTCCTCTCACGCTTCAAAACTTCCCGCTCCAACTGCTCTATCGCCGCATCCCTCAGCCAGCTGGCACCTTGGGAGTACTCACGGCAGAAAAGCCGGGCGTGCAGCTTCCCCACGTCCCACCATTGCCGCGCTGAGGGAAAGGCGGGCCACTGCCCCCGCCAGGCCAGCCAGAAATCCCAGAAGGACGCCACGAAGCCCACAGTCTCCAGCAGGCTATTGTTAATGTTCCAGTAGGTCGGCCCCAACCTCTCCTGGCTAAGAGAGGCTTTCACAGTCCGCAGGTGGTGGTCCATGAATGGGGTCAGCCGAATGCTGGAGGAGTGGGCCCATGCTAGGTGGAAATGTGATGGCTGTGTCTAGACTGGCAAGTTTTTCCGCAAAATCATCTGCTTTTGCGGAAAAACTTGCCAGCTGTCTACACTGGCCGCTTGAATTTCCACAAAAGCACTGACGATCTCATGTAAGATTGTCAGTGTTCTTGCGGAAATACTATGCTGCTCCCGTTCGGGCAAAAGTCTTTTTCCGAAAAACTTTTGCACAAAAGGGCCAGTGTAGACAGCTCAGATTTGTTTTCCGCAAAAAAGCCCCGATCACGAAAATGGTGATCGGGGCTTTTTTGCGGAAAAGCACGTCTAGATTGGCCACGGACGCTTTTCCGCAAAAAGTGCTTTTGCGGAAAAGCGTCCTACCAATCTAGACGCGCTTTTCCGAAAATGCTTTTAACGGAAAACTTTTCCGTTAAAAGCATTTCTGGAAAATCATGCCAGTGTAGACGTGTGATGGACCGGGCCGTGTCTGGGCACAGCTGAGGGCGTCCGCTCAGGGCGAACTGCTCGAATCCGGGGCTTCTTACAGCCCCCGACTGGTGACCTCTCCAAACAGGCCACAAACCAGTCCCACAGAGCGCTTCAGAAGCCTGCCTGAAGCCTCCCGAGCAAAACCCCTCCGACACCCCAGCAATATCCGTGCCCCAGATGGCCCCAGGCCTCATACACAGGTGGGGGGTCCTAGCACCCAATCTCACCTACCCCGAACAAGTTCTGTCCGGTTCCAAGAAACCAGCCACAGATCCCTGGTCAATTTACCCTCTGGATCTTACCCACAAATCACGCTGGGCCAATCCTTTAGAATCTATATCTAAAGGTTTATTATTACAAGAAAGAAAAGCCTGAGAGTAAGGTTATTAAAGTACAGTACGTTACATGCACCGAATCTCCCAGTTCTCGATGCAGGCTCTAGCAGAGGTGTACAGCTGCTGGTTTAAAAGTTCTTATTGCACATCCTACGATCAGGATGGGTTCACAGGTCTTCCGGGCTCTTCAATCCCTGCAGTGCTCCCTCTGGGATGAAGTGCTGAGCTGAGAACAAAATGGCATCGACCACATGGCCTCTTTTATCCCCTTCCTGGCCTCTTCTTGTATGCAGCAAGTCACCTGGTCAGAGGCCAATCTCTATGTTCCCTGCTGGCTGCCCTCAGGTGACAAATCCCATTCTTTGGGTGTGTCCATAGCCTATTGAGAGTCATTGTTCCACAGGGCTTTGTTACTCAGCCTGTCCATAGCCATGCTTAACCACATTCACAGAAATATTCAGCTTCCACACAGATTACAGATTCCTACCTACACACACAGACATTATACACTCACATAAATAGCGTACATAAGATCAACAAACAATAATCTCCCATTCAATACCCCACATGGCTCCCTTTCATACCAATTTCTGGGGCCAACACCCCCACCTAGGGGTGCAGCAGCGATCTGGCTGCTTCCCTCCAATTCAGCAACGTGACAAGACGTAGCCGATAAGTATATGCAGTCCAACCGGGAGTGGCGCGACTGATAGTCCTCCACCCACATGTAGGTGAAGGTGGTGGTATCGTCCAGGTGGTGGATGTGCCAGATGTCCACCAGGGAGTGGTGGTCTACGATCTCCCTGAGGACGTGTGCCACGGCCTGGAAGTTATCAACTCCTGAGTGATCTCAGTCCTCAAGGATGGTATTGAAGTCCCCGCCCAGGACCAAGTACTCACGAGGTTCCAAGGTGCCGAGGAACGTGGCCACCTGCTGGTAAAAGATCACCCAGGTTGGGCCCATGTTGGGGGCATAGATGTTGACCAAGTTCAACAACAGCTCCTCCACGCGGGCCTGGACGTGCAGTAGGCATTGCAGGATGACCTCGGCGACCCCCAGCACCTCGGGCCATAGGGCAGGGGAGAACAGGGTGACCACCTCAGCCGAGCGAGCGCTGAGGTGGCTAAAAAACACCCTGTCCTCGCACTCCAGCTGCCAGCCAGACTCGACGGCTGCAGTCGTGTGGGTATCCTGCAGGAAAACCGAAGGAAGAGCACCCGGCTCCTGCAGAGACCAGCCTTACAGACCTAGGCGTTTAATGTTGCAATGGTGGTGTACTTCATATTGAGGGCTGGGGTGGATCCTTGCGGGCAGGGTGGTCATCACCCACCCGCTGGTCCCACAGCAGACCACTCCCGGTGGTAGACCACAATGTCCTGCCTCTTGGTCCCTCTCCCCTCCTGAAAAAGGGCCCTTGTGGCCCTGAGGATGTGGTTAAAGTCCCCCCCCAGTGCCAAAGGGTGAGCTTCACCTTATCCTTGGCCCCGTGGGTATCTGCGAGGAACTGGCACAACTTGGCCCTCAGCGCTGATGGGGTTGGGGAATAGGGTTTTCCTCTGTCTGGGCCCCTGGATGGAGCTCACAGGCCACAGAGTTGGGCAAACGGGGATCTGATTCCCAGTGCAGCGCAAAATGCAGTTGCAGCATGCTGCCCATCTCCATCCCTGGCAAGCAAGGGGGCAGTGGAGGAAACAGGGCAGCCCCTAGGAAACTGGAAATGGGGGACATAAAAACCATGCCCTGAGGGCCGCTCACGAGCATCATGGTGGGGACAGAAATTGGAGTAGGGTAGGGATTAGGAGCGGACGTCAGGCCGGGAGCAGGAGTGGGGAATGAGGGTGGTTGTGGGAGTGGGACTGGGACTGAGACCGGGACCATGAATAGGGGTGGGATCAGGACTGAGGGTAGGGACGGGAGCAGGTGAAGGTTCGGGACAGGGAGAGGGGCCAGAGCTTGCAATGGGGACAATGGAACAGTCCCCCAGGTCTGGGCCACTGGGCTGTGGTGCCTCCCGAACAGGGTTGGGGACCGAGGTGGGGAGGGGGCCCACACTGACACTGGGCTTGGATGGCTGGGTGGAGCTTATATCCAAAGTCCCCAGTGGGTAGGGAGGGCGACCATTCCACCTCAAAGGTGAAGGAGGTGCCCACAGGCCCGGGACCCAGCTGCTCAGCACCAGCCGTCGTCCCAAGGGGGCTTGGCAGCCTCAGTGGAGGTGCCTCTAGTGGCTGGGCTGATGGGCAGTATTAGGGACGCCTCAAGGATGAAAGCGGAGGCGGCCGCCTGGGGAATGAGGGAGGGAGAAGGAGGCGGGGGCAGCACACCTGAGTCACCGCCCAGACCGAGGCCCATTGGCAAGGGGTCATTCTCCCCCTGGGCAATCGGGGTCAGACCCAGGGCCTCAATCTCCTCAAAGATGGAACTAAACTCCATCCCCACAGCCCCAGAGTCCTCCTCGCTGGCTGTGGAGGAAGCAATTGCCTCAGCGGTGATGATGGCGGGGCACAGATGAAAGGGGCCAGGGGAGCTCCATACGAGGCCTCCTTGGGGATGGGCTTTGCGAGGTGGGGGGCTCTGTACCCTCCCTCTGCCAGGACGTCTTAGGATGGCGCCTCCTGCTGACGCTCGTTGAGGGGGATGTCAACAGCGATCACCCCCTTTGATATTTTATTGGAGGGAGGGGATTGAGCCCACGGACCACGGGCTCTGCACTTCCCCTGAGCAAGCATCCAGCCCTCCGAGGTGGAGGGCTTGTCAGCAGGGGCAGGGGCAGGGGCAGGGGCAGGGAGTGCAGGTGGTGCTCAGGGGGGTCTAGGAGGCAAGACAGGAACAATGGGGAGTAGGGAAACCTCCCCCTGGGGTGAGCCCCCTCCCTCGCCCGGTGGTAATTGTGCCACACTCTCCTCCTTGGGCCCCGCAAAATCAGGTTGGACAGAGGTGGGTCCTGCCTGCTTGCCAGGGCGGGACATCCCTGGCACCCCAGTGGAGCCATTGGCAAAAGGAGGAGGGGCAGCCACGGAGGCCGGACTACCAAGTGGGCTGGCGGTGTTGGTCTGGTTCCCTCCCAGGCCCTGGGGGGCCCAGATGCCTCCTCAGACTGAGCCGGGGGCAGTCCCTCTGGATATGCCCCATCGCTTGGCAGAGGAAGCACTGGGTCTCCCCCGAGGAGTAATGAACCGAGTACAGGGCCCCCTGGTAGGGAACTAAAAAGGACTCCTCTAGTGCTTCCCTGTCGTGCATCACCAGCAGCATTTGTAACTGCACCTGCGGGTGGAAGGACAGGATGTGGCGGAAGGCGGGGTCCTTGCAGCCCAACGGGAGAGGTGGAGACTGGCTTCCCCAGGGAGGAGAGTAAAGGTAACAGGGCGATGTTGGGGAGGAAGGGAGGGATGGATGGAGGTTAGGACCACCTGTACACCCAGGTCTTCCAATGGTTCGAGGGGCATGTGAACGCCCCCTGACCGCCAGGCCCCTCTCCACCAGCTCCTGGGCAGCAGCCTCTGAGGAAAGGAAGGACATGACCGTCCCGTACATTTTGGAGGCCGCCACCACCGCCAAGGACCCCACCACCCTCACCAATGCCGGCACGTAGGTTTTGATGTGGGGCGAGGTGGGGACCAGGAGGCAGCAGACACCGTGCTTCCTGGTCAGGGTGAGGAAAGGCCCTTGGCCACCGGGTATTTAATAGGAGGTGGCAGTCCGGGAAGAGGATGTGACAGCACAGCGGGGGGGGGGGGGGCGGGGGGGGGGGGGCAGCAGAGGCCACTTGGGCGTACGCTCTGGGGGCTATGGGTGGAATGCCTCCAGAGCCAGTGCCAGGAATGGCAGGGGAACGAGGGGTCACGACAAGTGTCAGGGCCAGGATGGGCAGGGTGGCCTCAACTGCGAGGGTTTTGGCCTTCTGGGCCGGACCTTTGCTCCTCTTCTTCCCCAGGCTTTTTTTACTGGCTGATGTGGAGTCTTCTCCTGAATTGAGGGAAGCGTTGACCATGGCAGCGGCGGGGTCCAGACCAGGAGTCGGGAGGTCAGCCGCTGGGGTCTTTGAGGGGCAGCTGGACTGGGGGGAGGGCTCCACACCTCTCCCCTGGCCCCCCTCACAGCAACTCAAATTACCACCACCCCTAGAGCACAGGTGTTAAAAGGCTCAGTCCCAGCAAACAAACCCCCTCCACAAGTCCAAGATAGTGGGTCTCCTCCTCTTCTTCCTCCTGGATGGGGTCACAGGTGGTGCAGGAGCAGCAGCGGGCGGGCGGCAGCCAACTGTGGAAGGACCTCTGGACAGTGGGTGCTGGTGGGGGTCCTCTTCACCTCTCCCTCTGGGGGTGGGGCAGGCCAGCAGCGCCCCGCCCCCCGCCTCCCCCACCCCCGACAGCAGCAAAGGTTGTGGGTGGCAGCAGCAGCAATCCTGGGAGGGAAAGGCCCAGCAACAGGCAGGCAAGCAAGTAGGCAGCCACAGGGAAGAGCTGGGCAGGGAGGGCTCCAGGCAGCAGTGGCAGCAGCCATGCAGGGCAGGGGAGAGAAGGAGGGAAGGGTGCTGCAGAGCACAGGAGAAGGAGCAACTACCACACCCTCCTTCTCCTGTAGTGGTGCCTATTTGAAACCCCAGCTTTGCGTGAGGGACGATTGGACCTAGGGATCAACTGCTTCGGGGGACAAATAATGACAAACAGGGTCAGGGGTGCAGGTCAGAGGTTCAAAACAAGGGAGCCAGATGGGAACACTGAGCAGAGAACCCCAGACAGCACTCACTGCTCCTCAAAGCTGTGGATGGAGCCAGTGGACGCCGCCCAGAGGAACTCTGCCCGGATGTGTGACACTAGGGACAAATGGAAATAGGCCCCAGTCGCAGAGAACCCCCTCGCCCAGCATACTCCTCGGCTGTGTCTAGACTGGGCAGTTTTTCTGGAAAATCAGCTGTCTACACTGGCCACTTGAATTTCCGCAAAAGCACTGACTTCCTACTGTAAGAAATCAGTGCTTCTTGCGGAAATACTATGCTGCTCCCGGTCGGGCAAAAGTCCCTTTTGCGCAAAACTTTTGCGCAAAAGGGCCAGTGTAGACAGCTCAGATTTGTTTTGTGCAAAAAAGCCCCAATTGTGAAAATGGCAATTGGGGCTTTTTTGCGGAAAAGTGCATCTAGATTGGCCACGGACACTTTTCCACAAAAAGTGCTTTTGCAGAAAAGCGTCCTGCCAATCTAGACGCTCTGTTCCGAAAATGCTTTTAACGGAAAAACTTTTCCTTTAAAAGCATTTCCGGAAAATCATGCCAGTCTAGATGTAGCCCTCCTGGTATTATATATAGCAGCTTTTGCCAGAGCCAGGAGGAGGTTAACGAGGAGGTCTCGTGACTTTGTGGGGCCATGGATAGGGTGTGCGTAAATGAAAAGGTGAGGGGAAAAGTGCAGCCAGAAGCTCAACAAGAGGTTCTGGAGGAGCCGGAATAGGGGCTGCAACCTGGCACATTCTAGGTACGCATGTGCCAGGTCTCCCTCACGCCACAGAAAGGGCAGGTGTCTGTGATAGCGGTGAACTGCGCCAGGTACACTCCCGTGCTCATGGCTCCATGAAGGAGCCGCCAACTAATGTCTCCGATGGGCCGCGGGATTAAGTTGGAATAAGCACTGGCCCATTGGGGTTCTTCACCCTCTATAGGTCAAAAATAGTCAGGCCACTTAGTGTCAGGGTGGGACATGAGGGTGAGGAAATGTATTGTATGGAGCACAAGCGCGTACAGATATTCTCTTGGTGCGGTTCGAAAGCAAACCAGCTGCAGATCCTGCAGCCGGCTGGGGGTCCAGGGATGGGAAAGCCGGGGGGGCCCGCGGAACGGGGGTCCAAGAAAAACGGCCGGAGGGCTTTCTGTGAGGGGGGGGGGCTTACCCTGTCACAGGGCTCACTGCAGGAAATCGAGAGCAGGCTGTGACAAGGCTGCCTTCACCTCCTGGAGTACGTGCAGAGGGGTTCGGGGGGTGGAGAGCCCCATGCGCTGAGGGAACACTCGGGGATCCATCCAGTCCCCCCTGTCGTAGTCCAGGAGGTCTCCGACCATGGTGGTTTCTGCCAGGATCAGCCTCCGGCGCACCGAGGGAGACTCCGCCACCTGCATGCACAAGGCTGGATTGTGGAGCAGGGGCTCCGCGAGGAGGTCTGCCCCCTCGGAGGCCACAACGGACCTGGTCGCCGAGAACAGCTTCCAGGTCTGGAGGAGGTCCTGGTAGAATTCCGGCAGCTCTGAGAGGTCTCGCGGAAGACCCCTCGGGTGGATGAAAAAGAGCTGCCGGTCGTATCGGAGCCCTCGGAGGCGGCGGAGGAAGGCGCGCGCCAAGGTGCCCCATGCCGGACTACCTGCACTGAAGAGGAGTCTCTGCAGGGCCTGGAGGCGGAAGGTCCGGACCTGGCTGCGAATGCAGACCAGGCCCTGGCCCCCCTCCTTCAGGTGAAGACACAAGACCCAGGGCTGCATTATGACTTTCGTGGGCCCTAGGCACTTTTGCCTTCGTGGGCCCCTTCCTCCATAAAAAAAAATATTAAAAAATATTTTTGATATAACTTTAAACACTTCAAAAAAATTCTGTTTTAGGCAAAATTTAATAGATTTTCGTGGGCCCTAAAAGTTTCATTTTTTTCTGATGTGAGAAAAAAATTAAAACATTTTCTTCGACCCTAAAAGTTCGGTTTTTTTCTTCTGATTTTAAAAGAAATTAAAACATTTTTGTGGGCCCCTAAAAGTATCATGGGCCCTAGGCACTGTGCCTAATGCATAAGTCGGCCCTGACAAGACCCCTGCAGAGACACAGTGCATTTCTGGCCAGAACTCCAGGGCTATCCTCTGGAATCTGGCCAGGACCTCCGGGGCCGGGCTCAGGGTGTTGAGCCGGTGCCAGAGCATGGACAGGACCAGTTGATTCAGCACAAGCACCCTCCCGCGGAGGGAGAGACACTGGAGCAGTCCTGCCCATCTCCGCAGCCGCTCACCCACCCTGGCCTCGAAACCTTGCCAGTTCTCCAGCGGCGAAGGATGCGTGGCGTATAGAAAGATGCCCAGATAGAGCAGCGGACCCACGTTCCACCTGATGGCCTGAAGCGTGGGTGGAAGGGAGACGGCCCACCACCCGTCCATGACCACCAGGCCAGAGCTCTTGACCCAGTTGACCTGGGTGGAGGACGCCACCGAGTAGACCGCTTGGCAGGCCTCCACCTGCTCCAGGTCACCCGGGTCTTGGACCATGAGAAGCACGTCATCGGCGTACGCCGAAAGGACCAGCCGCAGCCCTGGCTCTCGGAGCACCAACCCCATCAACCTCCGGCAGAGGAGACAGAGAAAGGGCTCGATCGCCAGAGCGTACAGCTGGCCCGACAGAGGACACCCCTGACGTACTCCCCGCCCGAAGCTGACCGGCTCGGTCAGGGTCCAGTTGAGCCTGACCAAACATAACACACAGGCATACAGAACCCGAAGAAAACCCACAAAATGGGGCCCGAAGCTGAAGGCCTGCAGAGTGCCCAGGAGATACCCGTGGTCCACCCTGTCTAACACCACCTCCTGGTCCAGGGACAGGAGAGAGAACAACAGACCATCCCTACACCCGAGCTCTAGGAGATACTGGACCAAGTACCAGTTATCAAAGATGCTACGGCCCGGGACGCTGTAGGTCTGGTCGGGGTGGATCACGTCTGCCAGCACGGACCGCAGTCGCAGCGAGATGGCCTTTGCTACAACTTTATAGTCCGTGCTGAGGAGCGAGACGGGACGCCAGTTCTGAAGGTCGCGGAGGTCCCCCTTCTTCGGAAGCAAGGCGAGCACGACTTGCCTGCACAACAGAGGGAGGACCCTGCTCTCCAAGGACTCAGCCCGGACGGTGATGAGATCCATGCCAAGGATATCCCAGAACATGCGGTAGAACTCCACGGTCAGCGTGTCCATGCCCGGGGTTTTGTTGTTGGGCATGAGACGGAGGGCTTCCGAGAACTCGGCCAGAGTGAGAGGCAGCTCTAGCTAGTCCCGGTCACCCGCGCTGACCGTCGTGAGCTCAGTCCAGAGCGCCCTGCAGGCGTCGACTTCGGTCGGATCTGGGGAGAACAAACTGGCGTAGAAGGCCCTGGCCCTTCCGCGCATCTCCGCCGGATCCGTGAGGGGGGTGCTGTCCTCTGCCAAAAGGCAGGTGACTTGCCTTTTAGCCCCCCTCTTTTTATCCAGGGCGTAGAAGAAGCCAGAGCCGCAATCCATCTCGAGGGCCCAGAGTTCCTCCCGCTTCTCCCAGTATGCCTCGCGGAGAGGCGGATCCTTGGGGTCGGATACCAGGCGCCTCTCAAGCTTCAAAACCTCCCACTCCAAATGCTCTATCGCCTCATCCCTCCGCCGGCTGGCACCCCAGGATTAGTCGTGGTAGAAGAGCTGGGCGCACACTTTCCCCATGTCCCACCATTGCCGCGCCGAGGGAAAGGTGGGCCGCTGCCCCCACCAGGCCTGCCAGAACTCCCGGAAGGATGCCACAAAGCCCACGTCCTCCAGCAGGCTATCGTTAAAGTGCCAATAGTCCGGCCCCAACCTCTCTGCACTGACAGGCTTTCACGGCCACCAAATGGTGATCTGTGAACGGGGCTGACCAGACGCTGGAGGAGTGGGCTCATGCTAAATGGAAGTGAGAGATGTAAATGTGATCCAACCGGGAGTGGCTCGACCGATTGTCCCCCACCCGGACGTAGGTGAAGGTGGTACTGTCGTCCGGGTGGTGGTCCCGCCAGACGTCCACCACGGAGTGATGGTCCACGATCTCCCTGAGGGCGCCTGCTGCAGCCTGGCAGTTCTGGACTCCTGCATGGTCCCAGTCCTTGAGGGTGGTGTTGAAGTCCCTGCCCAGGACCAGGCACTCACGAGGATCCAGGGTGCCGACGAAGGTGGCTGCCCACTGAAAAAAGGTGCCAGGTCCAAGATCACGTTCGGGGCATAGATGTTGGCCAAGTTCAACGTGAGCCCCTCCACGCAGGCCCGGACGTGCAGCAGGCGGCCCGGGACAACCTCGGCGGTCCCCAGCACCTCGGGCCGTAGGGCAGGGGAGAACAGGGTGGCCACCCCAGCCACATGAGCACTGAAGTGGATCAAGTACACCCTGTCCCCTCCACTCCAGCCGCCAGCCAGCCTCAACCACTGGAGCCATGTGGGTCTCCTGCAGGAAAACCATCGACCACCCCCCACTCCCAAAGGAAGGAGAGCACCCGGCTCCTGAAGAGACCTGCCCTCAGCCCCGGGTGTTTAACATTGTGATGGTGGTGTACATCGTTGTGAGGCCTGGGGTGGATCCTCACAGGCAGGGTAATTGTTGGCCTCCTGCAGACCCCGCAACAGGCCGCTCCCCAACCCAAACCCCAGGAGAGCGTCTCGAAATTTGCAGGTCCAGCAGTAGGCTGCGATGTCCTGCCTCTTGGTCCCTCTCCCCTCCTGCAAGAGGGGCCTCATGGCCCCGAGGATGGAGTGAAAGTCCCCCCAGTACTGAAGGGCGAGCTCCACCTTTCCCTTAGCTCCGCGGGTGTCTGTTGCCAGGAGCAACAGTGCCGCACTGCCCTTCCCCAAAGCTTGCGAGGGAAGGGGCAGCAGAGGGAACAAGGCAGCCCCTTGGGGACTGGGGACACGAATACCACCCCCTCGGGGCCACCTGCGGCTAGCGGGAATGCGATGGCCCCTGTGGGGGTGGCAATAACAGTCAAATGGAGGGATGATGGAGGTGGATTGAGCATTGCGGTGGGGGCGGGAAGGGGGTAGGATGGGAGGAGGGAGAGTGGCCATTGTGGTTGGGGAGGAAGGGAGGGTAGGATAAGGGGTGGACAATAGGTCAGGAGCAGAAGCGAGGGTGAGGGTGGTGGTGGGAGAGGGATCAGGAAAGGGAGAGGACTCGGGACTAGAAACTGGTTCATAAAGAAAGGTAAGGTCGGGACCGGGGGTATGAACAGGGTCCCGACCCTACTTTTCTTTATAGAATCATAGAATACTAGGACTGGAAAGGACCTCGAGAGTCATCGAGTCCAGTCCCCCGCCCTCATGGCAGGACCAAATACTGTCTAGACCATCCCTGATAGACATTTATCTAACCTACTCTTAAATATCTCCAGAGATGGGGATTCCACAACCTCCCTGGGCAATTTATTCCAGTGTTCAACTACCCCGACAGTTAGGAACTTTTTCCTAATGTCCAACTTAAACCCCCCTTGCTGCAGTTTAAGCCCATTGCTTCTTGTTCTATCCCCAGAGGCCAAGATGAACAAGTTTTCTCCCTCCTCCTTATGACATCCTTTTAGATACCTGAACACTGCTATCATGTCCCCCCTCAATCTTCTCTTTTCTAAACTAAACAAACCCAATTCCTTCAGCCTTCCCTCATAGTTCATGTTCTCTAGACCTTTAACCATTCTCGTTGCTCTTCTCTGGACCTTCTCCAATTTCTCCACCTCTTTCTTGAAATGCGGTGCCCAGAACTGGACACAATACTCCAACTGAGGCCTAAACAGCGCAGAGTAGAGCGGAAGAATGACTTCTCGTGTCTTGCTCGCAACACACCTGTTAATGCAGCCCAGAATCATGTTTGCTTTTTTTGCAACAGCATCACACTACTGACTCATATTCAGCTTGTGGTCCACTATGACCCCTAGATCCCTTTCTGCCATACTCCTTCCTAGACCGTCGCTTCCCATCTTGTATGTATGGAACTGATTGTTCCTTCCTAAGTGGAGCACTTTGCATTTCTCTTTATTAAACTTCATCCTGTTTACCTCAGACCATTTCTCCAATTCGTCCAGGTCATTTTGAATTATGACCCTATCCTCCAGATTAGTCGCAACCCCTCCCAGCTTGGTATCATCTGCAAACTTAATAAGCGTACTCTCTATACCAATATATAAATCGTTGATGAAGATATTGAACAGAGCCGGTCCCAAAACAGACCCCTGTGGAACCCCACTTGTTATACCTTTCCAGCAGGATTGTGAACCATTAATAACTACTCTGAGTACGGTTATCCAGCCAGTTATGCACCCACCTTATAGTAGCCCCATCTAAGTTGTATTTACCTAGTTTATTGATAAGAATATCATGCGAGACCGTATCAAATGCCTTACTAAAGTCTAGGTATACCACATCCACCACTTCTCCATTATCCACAAGACTCGTTATCCTATCAAAGAAAGCTATCAGATTGGTTTGACATGATTTGTTGTTTACAAATCCATGCTGGCTGTTCCCTATCACCTTGCCACTTTCCAAGTGTTTACAGATGATTTCTTTAATTACTTGCTCCATTATCTTCCCTGGCACAGAAGTTAAACTGACTGGTCTGTAGTTTCCTGGGTTGTTCTTATTTCCCTTTTTATAGATGGGCACTAGATTTGCCCTTTTCCAGTCCTCTGGAATCTCTCCTGTCTCCCATGATTTTCCAAAGATGATAGCTAGAGACTCAGATACCTCCTCTATCAGCTCCTCGAGTATTCTAGGATGCATTTCATCAGGCCCTGGTGACTTGCAGGCATCTAACTTTTCTAGGTGATTTTTGACTTGGTCTTTTTTTTATTTTACCTTCTAAAACTACCCCGTTCCCACTAGCATTCACTATGTTAGGCATTCCTTCAGACTTCTCGGTGAAGACCGAAACAAAGAAGTCATTGAGCATCTCTGCCATTTCAAAGTTTCCTGTTACTGTTTCTCCCGCGTCACTGACCAGTGGGCCTACCCTCTCCTTGGTCTTCCTCTTGCTTCTAATGTATTTATAAAAAGTCTTCTTGTTTCCCTTTATTCCCGTAGCTAGTTTGAGCTCATTCTGTGCCTTTGCCTTTCTAATCTTGCCCCTGCATTCCTGTGCTGTTTGCCTATATTCATCCTTTGTAATTTGTCCTACTTTCCATTTTTATAAGACTCCTTTTTTATTTTTAGATCATGCAAGATCTCGTGGTTAAGCCAAGGCGGTCTTTTACCATATTTTCTATCTTTCCGACGCAGCGGAATAGCTTGCTTTTGGGCCCTTAACAATGTCCCTTTGAAAAACTGCCAACTCTCCTCAGTTGTTTTTTCCCTCAGTCTCGATTCCCATGGGAACTTACCTATCAGCTCTCTGAGCTTACCAAAATCTGCCTTCCTGAAATCCATTGTCTCTATTTTGCTGTTCTCCCTTCTACCCTTCCTTAGAATTGTGAACTCTGTGATTTCATGATCACTTTCACCCAAGCTGCTTTCCACTATCAAATTCTCAACCAGTTCCTCCCTATTTGTTAGGATCAAATCTAGAACAGCTTCCCCCCGGTAGCTTTTTCAACCTTCTGAAATAAAAAGTTGTCTCCAATGCAGTCCAAGAACTTATTGGATAGTCTGTGCCCCGCAGTGTTATTTTCCCAACATATATCTGGATAGTTGAAGTCCCCCATCACCACCAAATCTTGGGCTTTGGATGATTTTGTTAGTTGTTTAAAGAAAGCCTCCTCCACTTCTTCCACCTGGGTAGGTGGCCTGTAGTAGGCTCCTAGCATGACATCACCTTTGTTTTTAATCCCTTTTACCCTAATCCAGAGACGCTCAACACTTCCGTCTCCTATGTCCGTCTCCACCTCACTCCAAGTGTGTTCATTTTTAATGTATAAGGCAACACCTCCTCCCTTTTCCCCCTGTTTATCCTTCCTGAGCAAGCTGTACCCTTCCACACAAACATTCCAATCACGTGTATTATCCCACCAAGTTTCTGTGATGCCAACAATGTCATAATTGTACTTATTTATTATCACTTCCAGTTCTTCCTGCTTATTACCCATACTTCTCGCATTTGTGTATAGGCATCTAAGATCCTGATTTGACCTTGCCTCCCAGTTTTGCCCTGACCCTCCTTTCTCTCTGCCATTGTAGCCCACACTCCCTCCCATTTCCGACCCATCTCCCAGGCCTCCATGTTCTCCACTTACCTGTGGGCTTTGCTCACCTGTCCCCGTCTAACCTAGTTTAAAGCCCTCCTCACTAGGTTAGCCATTCTGTGTCCAAATAGGGTCTTCCCCCTCCTCGAAAGGTGGATGCCATCCCTGCTTAGCAGTCCTTCCTGGAATAGCATCCCATGGTCGAGGAAGCCAAAGCCCTCCTGGCGACACCATCTTCGCAGCCAGGCATTCACCTCCAGAATGCACCTGTCTGTGCCTGGGCCCCTACCTTCGACAGGAATGATTGAAGAGAATACCACCTGTGCTCCAAACTCCTTCACCCGTACTCCCAGAGCCCTGTAGTCACTCTTGATCCGCTCAGTGTCACACCTGGCAGTATCATTTGTGCCCACGTGGATGAGTAGCATGGGGTAGTAGTCAGAGGGCCGGATAATCCTCGACAATGCCTCTGTAACATCTTGGATATGGGCCCCCGGCAGACAGCATACCTCCCGAGATGAAATGTCAGGGTGACAGATGGGTCCCTCTGTCCCCCTCAGAAGAGAGTCTCCGACCACCACTACCCTCCGTTTCCTATTCGCAGTGGTGGCAGCAGACCTCCCAGCCTTGGGGGTACAGGGCTTCTCCTCCTCCGTTGTAGGGGGCGATTGCCGATCTCCTGTATAAAGAAGAGCATAACGGTTTCCTAGTACCACGGCGGGAGGGTTCGGAGCAGGGGTGGAGCAGTGCCTGCTGCCAGAAGTAACCAGCTGCTACTGTCCACCCTGAGCCGTCTCCTTCTCCACCAGCGGTGTGTCCACAGTCCTGTGTACCGGGACAGCCACCTCAGCTGTCTCCTCATGAACGTGGTCCAGGAATTTCTCATGGATGCGGATGCTCCTCAACCTAGCCACCTCCTCCTGTAGCTCTGCCACCTGCTGCCTGAGAGATTCCACCAGCAGGCACCTGTCGCATTGGATGATCTCCCCAGCCAGGATATTAATAAGTGGGAACTGCAAGCCACAGTCCCTGCAAAACCACACCAAGATCCGGGTAGAGGCATCCATTCTCAGGTGCTCTGTCTGGCTACAGGCGCCGGTGGAGGAGACAGAAGCAGTGTTGGCACAGCTTTATGAACCAGTTGTACCTGCCGGCGGCAGGATAATATGTGATGGAGGGCGGGGTCCCTACAGCCCAGTAGGAGAGGGCTTATGGTGGAGCTCAGCCTCCCCAGGGTGGAGAGGGCAGGCAGCAGGGCGGCATCAGGGTACGTCTACACTGCATCCCTAGTTCGAACTAGGGATGCAAATGGAGACGACCGAAGTAGTTAATGAAGCGGGGATTTAAATATCCCGCGCTCCATTAACATGATTTCGCCGGCGCGCTAGTTCGAATCACGGCTGATTCGAACCAGAAAGTGCGCGCCGGGACGCGTTAGTTCGGACTAAAGCCCTTAGTCCGAACTAATGTTACTCCTCATTTTTTGAGGAGTAACATTAGTTCGGACTAAGGGCTTTAGTCCAAACTAACGCGTCCCGGCGCGCACTTCCTGGTTCGAATCAGCCGTGATTCGAACTAGCGCGCCGGCGAGATCATGTTAATGGAGCGCGGGATATTTAAATCCCCGCTTCATTAACTACTTCGGTCGTCTCCATTTGCATCCCTAGTTCGAACTAGGGATGCAGTGTAGACGTACCCTCCGGGAGTAAGGGAGGAATGGAGGTGAGGACCACCCATCCACCCAGGTCCTCCAGTGGCTCGAGGGGCACGTGCTCACCTCCCACTGCCAGGCCCCTCCCCACCGCCTCCTGGGCGGTGGCCTCTGAGGCAAATAAGAACACCACCTTGCCGTACATTTTGGAGGCCACCACCACGGCCAAGGACCCCATCGCCCTTGCCAACGCCCGCACGTATCTCTCAACGTGGGGCGAGGCGGCGACCAGAAAGCACCGAATGCCATGCCTCCTGGTCAGGGTGGAACTGGAGGCGGCAGTCGGGTTGATGATGTGGTGGCACACAGGGGGGCGGCAGCGGCCACCCGGGAGTACTCTTTGGGGGCTGCAGGTGGATCGCCCCCAGAGCTGGTGGGGGGAACAGCAGGGGAAGGAGGGGATGCGGCGGATGGCGGAGCCGCAGTTGGCAGGGCAGCTTCAGCCATGAAGGGTTTGGCCTTCTGGGCTGAGCCTTTGCCCTTTTTCTTCCCCTGGCCCTTTTTACTGGCCGAGGTGGAGGCTGCTTCCGAATCGGGGGGAGCATCGGCCGTGGCAGCAGCGGAGTCCGGGTTGGGGGTTGGGAGGTCAGCTGCAACAATTTTCAGGGCTGGTGGCATTGGGGGGACCGTGGGGTCAACGGGGGCAGGGGCCTCCTCCATCATGGGAAGAGGTGTTGTTGGAGGCACAGATGGCAGGGAGGGGGCCAAGGGTTAACTACTGTTCCCCACCAAGCAGCAGGCAGGGGAGGAGGGTGTCAATGGAGGGGAAAGGGGATGAGGGAAGGAGAGTGCTAGATTCAAGGAGGGGAACTGAGGGAAGGGGCAGCAACCACTCCTCCCTGCCTAGCTGGATGCAGAGGAGGAGGGCGCTAGAGAGAGGGGTAGGGGCACGTGAGGGGGGGCACAACCAGGAAGGTGGGGAAAGCAACCACTCCTCCCCACAACACAGAAGGTAGAGGAGGATGCTAGAGGGAAGGATAGGGACGCTAAGGAAAAAAGCGGGGGTCACAATGAGGGGGAGGGAAAAAGCAACCGCTCCCTCCCACCAAGTTGTTTGCAGGGAGGGAGGGCGCTAGTGGAGGAAGGGCACGGGTGGGAAACTGAGGGGAGGGCCTAGCAGCCACTCCTCCCTGTGAGACTGCAGCAGAGGAGGAGGAGGGCACCAGAGGGAAGGGGCAGGGTGGGGGGATGGGGAACCAGCAACTACTCCTCCCTGCAAGGCTGGAGACAGAGGAGGAGGGTGCCGGCGCTATGGGACAGGGGATGTGGTAGCGGGTGCAGGATGGGGGCTGGCTCCTCCGGCTGCACTGGGGTACGGGGGGAACTATGGAGCCATCAAGGGGGATGCAGTATAAAGGGGGCTAACTAAAAGGTGAGGAAAGGGACACAAGCGCTCAGGGAGGGGACCAGGGTGCACAGGGCAGCAGCAGAGGATTAGCCAGAGGCTGGGGAAAGAGGTAATGCTGGGTAAGTAAAGGGCAGTGTGAGGCAAAGCAGCAGCTGGGGGGGGGGGGGGGGCAGGGGCAGGGCACACACTACAGCAGGCTAGCTGGGGGAGGAGTGGGATAGCAACAAACAAACTCTCTGAGGCTGGGTGGGGCGGGTATGGAAGCTCAGGGAGGGAGGGAGAAAACAAACTGGGCTAACAGGGTGGCGTCTGCAACAGGGAAGGAGGCTAACTGCTGTGGTGGGGGGCAAGAGGGGGCGAGCAGGGGTGAGGGAGTCCCCCCCAGCCAAATGTAGCTGAGGGAGAGGGGGCCAAGTCCAAGGGGTTGGGGGGAGAACTCCCATGAGCACTTGCGGGGCTCAGTTCTCGCCCGCTGCTGCAGCAGCACAGTCCCAGGTGGTAGGTGGAGCAGCAAGCCCCGTCGAGGGGCAAAGAAAATGTCCAGGTGTTAAGGGGTGGTGGAGGGGGCGTTGGGGGTGGTGGCAGCAGGAGGGGGTGGGCAGCTGGGCTGGCTACACACCTCTCTCCTGGCCCCCCCTCTAAACTACTCAACTCACCACCACCCCAGGAGCGCAGGTGGAAAAAGCTGTCTTTGAAAGCCCCCTCCACAAGTCCAGGTGGTGGTGTCTTCTCCTAGAATCATAGGGTATGTCTAGACGACATGCCTCTGCCAACCGAGGCATGTAAATTAGATGTACAGACATAGTCAATGAAGCGGGGATTTAAATATATTTCAGAGTAGGTTAGATAAATGTCTATCAGGGATGGTCTAGACAGTATTGGGTCCTGCCATGAGGGAAGGGGACTGGACTCGATGACTTCTCGAGGTCCCTTCCAGTCCTAGTGTTCTATGATTCTATGATAAGTGGGGATTTAAATATCCCCCGCTTCATTAGAATAAAAATGGCCGCCACGTTGTGCTGGCTCAGCTCTTTGTCAGCACGAAGTGGCAGTCAAGACGGGGATTGGTTGGCAAGGAAAGCCTTTGCCGATCGATCCCTTATGCCTTGTGCAACGAGATTTACAGGATCGGTTGGCAAAGGCTTTCCTGGCTGACTGATCCCCGTCTTGACTGCCACTTCGTGCTGACAAAGAGCTGAGCCAGCACAACGTGGCGGCCATTTTTATTCTAATGAAGCGGGGGATATTTAAATCCCCACTTATCATAGAATCATAGAACACTAGGACTGGAAGGGACCTCGCGAGGTCATTGAGTCCAGTCCCCTGCCCTCATGGCAGGACCAAATACTGTCTAGATCAGTGGTCTCCAACCTTTTTACACCAAAGATCACTTTTTAAAATCTCAGAACAGGAGAAGATCTATCGCCCTGCCCCTTCCTTGAAGCCCCGCCCTCTCTATTATCCTCCTGTCCATCATTTGCTATCCCCAGCCCTTACTTACACACTCTGATAAACAGTTTATTTTTAAATTATGCGATACATACAATTAAAATCAGGTGTCTATAGTTATGAAATAAATGGTCTGTTTTTTATTCATGCTAATTAAATCTAAAATGAAGCATTTATAATTATACATTTTGTGGGGACAGAGTTCTGCAACTGGGGGCAGGGGAGAGGGAACAGAGTGCTGGGAGGGCAGAGGACAGGGTTCTGCAGCAGGGAACAGAGTGCCAGTGGGGACAGGGTTCTGCAGCTGGGGACAAGGTGCCAGTGGGGACAGAGTTCGGGGAGTGGGGACGGGAATGGGGACAGAATTCGGGGAGTGGGGACAGAGTTCTGTAGCTGGGGACAGGGGAGTGGAGTCTGGGGAGCAGGGACAGGGTGCCAGTGGCAGCAGAGTCACCTGCATCTGCCTCCTCCCAGGATTCTCTCTCCCTCCCGCCCCCCCCCGCGGGAAGCCAGCACATGTCTCCTCCGGGCCCCCCGCGGCACAGGGAAACCCCGAGCGTGCCTGCCCCGGGGCTAACCCCCGCCTCCCGCGGCGGGACCAAACCCCCACGGGAGCCTGCCTCGGGGGCAACCCCCCCCCATTCCGCAGCGGGGCCAAACCCCCGCGGGAGCCTGCACCAGGGGCAACCCCCATCCCTCCCGCAGTGGGGTCAAACCCCCCCTTCCGCGGTGCGGCGTGGCGCTGCCCGGCCCCTTCCCTACCGCAGCTCGGCCAACCCCCGCGAGTACCTGCCCCGGGGCCAAACCCCCCTCCTGCGGCTCAGCGCAGCCAACCCCCTCCTGCAGCATGGCCAACCCCCGCGGGTGCCTGCCCCGGCTCAAACCCCCCTCCCACGGCCCGGCCCGGCCAACTCCCTTCCCTCCCGTAGTGCGGCCAAACCCCGGGGCCGACTCCCGCTCCCGCGGCGCAGGGAAACCCCTGCGCCCAACTCACCCCTCTGGCGCCGGTGGCGCAGGGAAGCCTCCGCACTCCTCCTCTAGGGCCAACGCCCCCTCCCCCAGCACGCAACAGAGCTATAGGAGGGGGAGCAGCCCGCGTACTTCCGGAACCCCCGGAAGTGACGCGGGCTTCAGAGAGGACTTCTGTCCACCCCGCGGGAAGCCGGCACTACACTAGAGGTAGGTAGTGGGGCTTCTCGGGGGTGGGGGGAAAATGGGGGGTGGGGTTGCCTGAACGCCTCGCGATCGACTGGTCGAGGCCTTCCCTGCTAGACATTTCTCTAACCTACTCTTAAATATCTCCAGAGATGGGGATTCCACAACCTCCCTGGGCAATTTATTCCAGTGTTTGACCACCCTGACAGTTAGGAACTTTTTCCTAATGTCCAACCTAAACCTCCCTTCCTGCAGTTTAAGCCCATTGCTTCTTGTTCTATCCTCAGAGGCCAAGGAGAACAAGTTTTCTCCCTCTTCCTTCTGACACCCTTTTAGATACCTGAAAACTGCTATTAGGTCCCCCCTCAATCTTCTCTTTTCTAAACTAAACAAATCCAATTCCTTCAGCCTTCCTTCATAGGTCATGTTCTCTAGACCTTTAACCATTCTCGTTGCTCTTCTCTGGACCCTCTCCAATTTCTTCACATCTTTCTTGAAATGCGGTGCCCAGAACTGGACACAATACTCCAGCTGAGGCCTAACTAGCACAGAGTAGAGTGGAAGAATGACTTCTCGTGTCTTGCTCACAACACTCCTGTTAATGCAGCCCAGAATCATGTTTGCTTTTTTTTGCAACAGTGTTATACTGTTGACTCATATTTAGCTTGTGGTCCACTATAACCCCTAGATCCCTTTCTGCCGTACTCCTTCCCAGACAGTCGCTTCCCATTCTGTACGTGTGAAACTGATTGTTCCTTCCTAAGTGGAGCACTTTGCATTTGTCTTTATTAAACTTCATCCTGTTTACCTCAGACCATTTCTCCAGTGTGTCAATTCAAAATGATCTGATGACCCTATCCTCCAGAGCAGTCGCAACCCCTCCCAACTTGGTATCATCTGCAAACTTAATAAGCGTACTCTCTATACCAATATCTAAATCGGTGATGAAGTTATTTAATAGAACCGGTCCCAAAACTCACCCCTATGTATTGTGCAATGTCTAGTTAATGCAGTTATCTCTTCTGTGCACATTCGATATACAGCACTAGAAAAGGACCCTAGCCAATTCCTAGATCCTGAACCTTCTATTCCGTCCATTGGGCACTTTTAGCCAAACCTAGCGATTTCAGTTCTCAGTGACTTCAGCTCTTGGCCCAAAGCACAGTCCAGCCACAAGAGATTCCAGCATCCACCAGAGTACATTTAAATACTAAAAGAGACCCCTTATGGAGTCTGCTCTAGTTCTATCATTAGACTGGGGTGGAGGAGGAGAAACAGCTTGAACCAGTCTTATAGCTCACACCTGGAGGGCATGTAGCCTGCTGATTCAGAGTCCTGCCCTTCCCTCAGTTAACTTCACAGAGCTTTGGCAGGGGAAGCCTCGTCCATCCGAGGTTCTTTACACTGACAGTGTCTCTCCTTTGAGCTGTGTTAGACACAGTCTGACTTTTCTGCATTCCCACAATAACTGCAAGCATTGGTGATCATATCTCACAATTCCTAAATTTATTGTTAATACAGTTTGTGACCCTACAACAGCCACATTGGTTACAATGGGCAAAACACCACTGTAACAGTTGAATATCTAGCAGGCCTAAGCAACCTGAGTGAACTGTATTTACATGTACATGCCCAGAATCTCATTCTTTAAACTGGGAATGTTTCCCCCCTCTGTGCCAGGTTAAGCACAGACTCTCTTCTTTTGTATTCCTCCAATTATTCCAGGCATTGCAATTAGCGTTAACACAATTTGTGACCCAACACCAGCCAAGCTGATTACAGTGAGCAAAACACCATTGTGACAGCCGAATATCTAACACATCTAAGCTGAGCAGGAGCAAACTGTATTTACATAGACACACCCAGGCTGTCTACACTGGCCTCTTTGAATTTGCGCAAAAACACTGATGATCTAATGTACGATTGTCAGTGTTCTTCCGCAAATACAATGACTCTCCTATTCGGGAAAAAGCCCTCTTGCACAAATGCTTTTGCACAAGAGGGCCAGTGTAGACAGCTGAGAACCGTTTTGTGCAAAAAAGCCCCGATGGCGAAAATGGCGATCGGGGCTTTCTTGCGCAAAACCGCGTCTAGATTGGCACGGATGCTTTTCCGCAAAAAGTGCTTTTGCGCAAAAGCGTCTGTGCCAATCTAGACGCTCTTTTCCACAAATGCTTTTAACGGAAAAACTTTTCCGTTAAAAGCATTTGCGGAAAATCATGCCAGTGTAGACGCAGCCCCAGGGTTTCTCTCCCATTCCAGCTGGCTGTAACGGACGCATTCATTCAGACTCTGCTTACATACGGCTATTTCGTAAATGACGTTGAACGATCTTGAGACACAATGTTGCCAAGTTATCAGCTCTGTGGCGCAATGCATTGATCTGTGGATTTTACAGTCGTAGTGGCGGCAACATCACCTCACTTTTCTCCTTATCAGCCAGGTGAATCCTAAGTATAATTGCGGTATACAACAAAACAGCTCTTATTTTATAATGAAGTACCGTGAATTGCTCACACGGTGCACTGCTTTCAAGAGCAAAAATTAAAGTGTGTGATATTAGATGTATAGGTGATGGGGCATTTCTCTCTTCTATATAGTCTAATTTAAGAGCCTACAATTATGAGAGTGCCTAGGGCCTACGAAGAGCTTAATCCAGCCCTGAGTACAAGTGTCTCGTTCAGCAGAGCTGGGCTCACGTGCCAGGTGTAAATGCATACAAGAACATGCAGCAGTTTGAAATCCAGATCTCAAATTGTCCCTCTTCATAACAATTCAAAACAAATTTCTGTCTAGACTTGGTGACTTGAGCCTTTCTCCATTATATAGCAATGTCCATATGCCCTGGTCTACACTAGGGAGTTATTTTGAAGGGCCTACAATTATGATCGTGCCTAGAACCTACGAAGAGCTTAATCCAGCCCTGGGCCCCCTGCCCCAAGGAATTTCAGCATACTCTTATGTATAACTTTTAGTGGAAACAGAAACAGTTAAAAACAAGAGAGCCTGAGACTGTAGATTAGAAATCAGGGACTGAATGAAAGGTAAATGGGTTTCAAGAAGGTCACAGTAGGCAGTCCACAGCACATCACCCATTCCCACTCCTGTTCAGATGGGGGCTGGGGAGAGAATGAAGCTTATTGGTGAGGGTGGTGTTTGTTTACCTCTGGTGTCCTGGTCCCAGGCTGCCTCCAACAAACAGGGGAGGGAAGGGGAGATAGTTTGACTGGCAAGCCCTGGCAGAAAACTGCGGGGAGGGTGTAATGTGACCTAGTGCATGCCCTCCATGTGTCACCCCTCTGCAGGGTGTATATTGAGTTTAACAGCCATACAGTGGCATTGTGGAGCAGCCTGCTGTGGACATGGTCTCTGGGCAGGAAGCAAAGATGCCATGTTGTACAATGAATGCATCACCGCTGAGGCATTTACTTTGCATAGCCTGTGTCACCTGCTTTTCCCTGATCACCTTAAAAGAGCACAAGTGCCATTCATGCCCCTGCCCTTGTCACATCTGCCTGTCACTGGCAGATTGCCGGGGCTCCCAGGGTTCCGCCTGCTGTGTCTCCTGTCACAGCCATGCCAGCGCTGCTGTCACCTCTGCATCTGCCAGGTTGCTAATTTTCCTCCCTGCACTTCCCAGCCGCTGAGTGCATTTGATCCCCGTCAAGAGAAGCCTGTTGATTCAAGGATAAACTGTGCTAGAGAAACCAAAAGCCGTGACCTTTGTCAGCTGTCTGTTTGGAGACAACCTTTGCAGGGAAGAGAACTCGGCATGGGCTCCAGCACACCTGGATATTTGAGTCATCTCTGGCACCTCAAAATCCGTCATCCCTCATTCCAGTTGGGGTGATTCCTAGCTCGCAGATTAGGTTCCTCTCTTGCAATGTCTTCATTGGAGTCATGATTTAACTGCCTTGTGGGTAAGGGCCAATGCCCTGTCCTGTGTACGCACAGCATGGTAGCCCTTTTCTGCTGGTTAGCCCTTGTCTGCAGCCAGTCTTGATGGGACACTCACAGCAAGGTGTGTGTGTGTGTGTCGGGGGGGGGGGGTGATATTGGAAGATGAGATCACCTGTGAGTCAGGCTTCAGGAAGTGATGTCATTCCCAGACAGCTCTGACCCAGGTTAATTGGAGGCAGGGCTGTGAAAGGAGCTGGTACTTGAATGGATGGCCTCAGATACGGCATCCTTTGCTTAGGTCAGGGATGTTCCCCACTCTGACACACTGAGTGCAGAAGATGGGAGCCCACAAAGCTCAAAAGCAAAACACAAAACAAAACAAAAAAACCCTTTGCCTCTGCAGACACAGGTTACAACCCACCCCCACCCCCCAAATCACAGTACACAGATTTTGGGGTGAACACTTGAACTCACCTCCAGGGGTACCCCAAGCTCTTTTGCCCTAAAAGAGCTTGAACAAAGAAGAGAAAAACAAGCTATAGTCTCTGGTAGCTGACCCCTCAGTCAGAGGCCTGCAGATACACACAGACAGACCCTCCAGGACACAAGAATCAAATCATCACCTTAAAAGAAGTGATTTGTATTACAAAACAAAGGATAAACTTGAGAAAGCATACTTGGTTGCTAGATGTACCGAGCAACTGAGGAAAACAAATTAAAACAGAGAAAAGTCTCTGGGCACAATGGTTAGATGGTAAATGCAGAGGGTAGGCATAGATTCACACAGAACAGTTCAAACCAAACCACAAAATAAAGAAAAAAATACCCTGAACGTGACTAGATTCACTTTTCCCTTTACTTACTTCCAATCTTCTCTTTGTTCAGTCCACTCCCATGCCCTGAATTCCTTGGAGGCATGGAAGTCCTGCCTGGGTTTAAATCATTGGCTACGTCTAGACTGGCATGATTTTCCACAAATGCCTTTAACGGAAAAGTTTTTCCGTTAAAAGCATTTGCGGAAAAGAGCATCTAGATTGGCACAGACGCTTTTCTGCAAAAGCACTTTTTGCGGAAAAGCGTCCGTGGCCAATCTAGACGCGGTTTTGCGCAAGAAAGCCCCGATCGCCATTTTCGCCATCGGGGCTTTTTTGCGCAAAACAACACCGCGTTGTCTACACTGGCCCTCTTGTGCAAAAGTAGTTGCGCAAGAGGGCTTTTGCCCGAATGGGAGCAGCATAGTATTTCCTCAAGAACACTGACAATCTTACAGGAGATCGTCAATGTTCTTGCGGAAATTCAAGCGGCCAGTGTAGACAGCTGTCAAGTTTTTGCGGAAAAACTTGCCAGTCTAGACACAGCCAGGGTGAGCATAAGAAGAGGAAAAAGGAATGTTACTGGGAAGAGATGTCCCTGAAACTACCGTCGATTCATTAAGGGGAGAAATTATACAAGACTCTCAGATCATGTCCTGGAAGATGGAGCTACAGTGCAGAGCTAAACAGTGACAGGCAGGTTATGTCTGCAGCAGCTTTCTCCTGTCTGGGGAGCACATGGGCCCTAATACATATTGTGCTTCTTATAAGCTGTAATGGATAGGAGGAGTGCTGACCAGCACCTGGTCACTAAAGGGTTAAACTCTAGTAGCTAGCAAAGGGGTTGGCAGGGAACCAATGGGCATATGGTGTTGAAATTTGAATTGTATAAGATTCCTTGCCTGCTCTCTTTGTGTGGGAGAGAAAAACCAGGAGTTGAGGAAAACAATGGCCAGGCTGTGTCTACATTGGCCCCTATTCCATAATAGGGATGCTAATGTATCCGTGGGGGATTTAAATATCCCCCGTGGCATTTGCATTAACATGGCTGCCGCTTTTTTCCGGCTTGGAGATAAGCCGGAGAAAAGCGCCAGTCTAGACGTGATTCTCCGGAAAATAAGCCCTTTTCTGGAGGATCTATTATTCCTACTTTCAAGTAGGAATAAGAGATCCTCCGGAAAAGAGCTTATTTTCCGGAGGATCGCATCCAGACTGTCGCTTTTCTCTGGCTTATCTACAAGCTGGAAAAAAGCGGCAGCCATGTTAATGCAAATGCCACGGGGGATATTTAAATCCCCCACGGATTTGCCTATTCCAAAGTGCTACATTAGCATCCCTATTATGGAATAGGGGCCAATGTAGACACAGCCTGATTGTTTTGCTTTGCCCCAAGCAGCTGACGGGCAACGCGGGAATGGGCTGGGCATTGCCTCCCTCTGTGACCATGCTTCTGGAGGAGGCAGGGTACTGGGTTACGAGTTGACCCTTTCTGCTCCTTGAGGCAAATGAGGTAGGTGGGTCTGGTTTTATGGCTTGTGTGGGGAGCAAGCAATGGCTTGAATTGCTTATGCCCAGATCTGGGCCTAACCACAGAATGCTTCTTCCTCCTAGGGGAAATGGATGGTTTCTAGGGAGGCAAGAAGGAGAATTTGCATTTATAGAGCTGGAGCAAGCTTTGAGATTGAGTTCTACTCATTGACTTAAGTTCTGAACTGAGCTCAGTGAAGCAAGGCATGGGGGGAGGAGGGCAGAAAGATGCACACCACCTTGGCAGTCCCCAGACTCATCCCCAGCATAAGTTAGAAGCTCAGTATAAGTTAGAACAGCTCAGCCCTCCCCCGCCTTCCCCGAAGCTGCCACAGCAGAAATGAAGGGCTGGAGCTCAGAGGGGCTCCAATCAGCCCCTCTTCAGGCCCTGCCCCTGACATGCCTCTTTGTCCAGAGCTGCAAGAGGGGGCAACTGGATTAAAGCAGGGGTGTGGAACCTCAGGCCTGGGGGCTGGATGCAGCCCCTGGCTTGCCTGGATCTAGCCCCTGAGGCTCAGGGCTCCCCCTGCCCAGCATTTGGGAGGCCACACTGGCACTCCAGCCCCCGTGCCACTCCACTGCAAGGCTGGAGCACACTAAATCTACTAGCCTGTCCCCCGCCCCAGGATCTGGTGTGTGAGGGGAATGTGGGGAGTGTCTTTCTGACTCTCAGACAGGGGCCACATCAGTGAGGAGTTGTTTGTTTGTTTTTGCTTCTCAGTTGTGTGTGGCCCCCGACTGATTTTTCTGTGGGTCAGTGGTCCTCGACCCAAAAAAGGTTCCCCACCACTGGATTAAAGTGTGACCAAGGGCTCTCCCTGTGCTAAGTGCCCCTTAATCAGAGGCATGCAGATACCCACAGACAGATTTTCCAGGACACAGAAATGAACCAATACCAGGTTAATTAGAAAAAGAAAACAAACTTTTATTATCAAAACAAAACCATAGTTGCAAGCATAACAAAGTGGCTAGATGAAAAAGAGCCACTAATTAATCTAGATACTCAGGGGATCCCCTGGGCTCAGGACTTAGTTATAAAAGGAAAAACACTTTTGAAGAGAGAGAGAAAAAACACACTTTGAACAGCTCAGACATCAATTCCACATTCCCAAACCAGGAAAACACTTTACCTTCACAGCTTGACGAGCATTCCATGACCCTTGCCCCCCGTGAGGTAGGTAAGTAGTAGAATGCTATTTAATAGATGGGGAAATTGGGGGACAGAGGTTAAGGAATTTACCAAAGGTCCCACAGCAAATTGATGACAGCCATGAGCAGAACTCAGGAAATTTGCCTCCAGATTCCACAGCCAGATCAAATATTGCATGTACAAACAAAGTCAATGCACTTACTAGAGACACACCTGAATGAAACCTGGGCCCTAATGCAAGACCCAGATCTCAGCTTTGCCTCTCCCACATTGAGCCAGAAGATTTGAGATTTGGGTTTGAACTTGCCCAGTGTTCAGGATATTTTAGTTTGATGTTGAGATTCAGCTTTGTAAAGACCACAGACCACTCTGTGAACCTGATCTGGAGCTTACATTTGAATATGAATTTTTGCACAGACAAATCTCAGGAGTCCTTACAGAAGGATCAGCATCTCTTGGACTTAGTTTACCCGCTGCATTTATTTAGCAGAAGGTGAGGAGACAGCTAACCTGTACTTAGGCTGCTTTCCATTGATACTATCTCTGAATCTACAAGGACCCTTAATTCCAAGCTTAGAAGATTTAGAGGGACCGAAGGGAGTCTGCAGGTACAGGTTATGCCATTAAATGGTCACAGCATGATGATCTAGCCCAGTAACAAATTCCCTTGTAGTGTGTGCGTGTGTTTTAAGGTAAAGCTAACTAATTTGGGCTCTTTCCTCTCCAGCCTGCTTTCTATCCACCCCACAGAATTCCACTACCAATAGCTTCCATTTCCCTGCATGATGGACCCTTGAGAGATTGATCCTTGGTCATCAGGCTCTCCCCTGGCTGCAGCTAGCTCAACCGTGGAAGCTTAAGATAGGGCTGGGTTGTGGGAGCACTGACCTTCCCTTGTTGCCATAGTGGTGCCTACTACTGGGTGCCAAAGGCAATTTGACCCAATCATAAGGAAGTTGGAGTGACATTGTGCCAGGGTTAAGAGAATAAATGGGGTGAATTGTTGTGACTTCAGGACATCAAAGGCACCTGCCAGGGTGAAGAAGGAATCTGGAGACTGTAATTTGTGTGTGTGTGTGTTTTCTGTTTTAAATGGCACCGCAATCATAGAATCCTGGGGCTGGAAAAGACCTCAGGAGTCATCGAGTCCAGCCCCCTGCCAAAAGCAGGACCAACCCCAACTCAATCATCCCAGCCAGGGCTTTGTCAGGCCGAGACATAAACACCTCTAGGGATGGAGATTCCACCACCTCCCTAGGGAACCCAGCCCAGCGCTTCACCACCCGCCTAGGGAAATACTTTTTCCTAATTTCCAATCTACACCTCCCCCACTGTAACTTGAGCCCATTGCTCCTTGTTCTGCATCTGCCACCACCGAGAACAGCCTCTCTCCATCCTCTTTGGAACCTCCCTTCAGTGAGTTGAAGGCTGCTACCAAATTCCCCCTCACTCTTCTCTTCTGCAGACTAAATAAACCCAAATCCCTCAGCCTCTCCTCATAGGTTATGTGCCTGCAAGGAGGTTTAAGGGTAGTTTGAATTAGGAGCTTTAATTCGAGCTACCTAGTCCGTGCCGTGTATAGCCGCGGGCAGGTAGCTCGAACTAAGGGGCATTTAAAAATGGCCGCGCCCGGGAACATGCAGATGAAGCCTGGGATATTTAAATCCTGGGCTTCATTTGCAAGTTCGAATGCCTACATTAGCCTCCCTAGTTCGAACTAGGGTGGCAGTGTAGACATACCCTGAGGGAGTCAAAGTCTTCTTTTCTGAAGTCCAGGGTGTGTATTTTGCTATTCTCCTTTCTTCCTTTGGTCAGGATCCTGAAATCTACCATCTCATGATCACTGCTTCCCAGGTTGTCACCCGCCTCTACTTCCCCTACTAGTTCCTCCCTGTTTGTGAGCAGCAGGTCAAGCTGAGCACGGCCCCTGGTCAGTTCCTTCAGCACTTGTACCAGGATGTTATCCCCAACATTCTCCAAAAACTTCCTGGATTACCTGTGTACTGCTATATTGGTCTCCCAGCAGACGTCAGGGTGATTAAAGTCCCCCATAAAAACCAGGGCCTGCGATTTTGAAGCTTCCCTCAGTTGTCTGAAGAAAGCCTCATCCACTGGTCTATAACAGACACCAGCCACAACATCCCCTCTGTTGCTTCCACCTCTAAACTTAACCCATAGACTCTCAACAGTCTTTTCGCTATCTAAATACTGGAGCTCCAAGCAATCCTACTGCTCTCTTACTTACAGTGCAACTCCTCCTCCTTTTCTCCCCTGCCTGTTCTTCCTGAACAGTCTATACCCTTCCATGACAGCGCTCCAGTCATGCGAGTCATTCCACCAAGTCTTCGTTATTCCAAACAAATCAATGTTCTTTGACTGGGCCACGGCTTCTAATTCTTCCTGTTTGTTGCCCAGGCTTCTCGCATTTGTGGATGTAAGCAGGGGCTGAACTGCTGCTAGCTATCAGCCAGCTAAAAGGAGACAGCTGCCCTGGGGGCTGGGCGTGCCCCCTACAATTGTTTCGCTCTGCAAGATAATTAATTGTTAACTGTTGATATGTAAATACAGCTCATGCCAGGAGGGGGAGGGAATCCGAGGCGTGGCTATGTAAATCCAACTCAGCCAGGGCTGATGAAAGGTCAGTGTTGGAATGGAATGTGGAGAATTGTAAATAATTTGGGGCTGTTGTGGGGGTCACGAATCATGCTACCCCTAAATGTGGGAACTGTAAAACATGCCACCAGTGCTTGCAGGAGAGACACCACCATCATGGTAAGAGGTCTCGGAGGAACAAGCTTCCCCCCTTCCAGAGTTGTGTGAACAGAGCTGGGGGAAGAGGGTTAAAGGACTTGTCAGCCTGCTGAATGCCTGCCAGGTGTGAGCTGTAAGACTGGCCCAGTCTGTCTCTTTTCCCCTTTGTTTTAAGGACAGACCTAAAGCAGACTCCCTGAGTAGTCTTTTTGCTAGTCCAGTAGAAACTGGAATCCTTTGCTAGTCTAGGCGGTGGCTAAAGAGTTGAAATCACTCGCTTGGCTGGGAGCTGGACCCATTGCAGCCAGTGAAGCGGCGGCGGCCAGCAGAGTGGCTGGTGGGCACGGTGGCAGGCAGTGTGGCACAGTGGAAGGTGAGGCGCGGCGGCGGCAGGCGACCAGCGACACGGTGTGGCTGGTAGGAGCGGCGGCAGGCGACCAGCGGCGCGTCCAGTGGAGTGGGACGAGAGAGCTGGTGGATTGTGGCAGAGTGGCTCGTGTTAAAGACTGCAGCAGAACCCTATGGAGAGGTGGGGTCGTTGGCCTCAGACCATGGAAGGTGCCCCCCTATCTATCCCTCCGCCCCCATTTCTATCCAGGTGGGGAGGTAAAACCCTGCAGGTGAACTTTTGGACTCTGGGCGGCACTGACCAGGGACAGAGACTTTTGGGCTACGTCTAGACTGGCATGATTTTCCGCAAATGCTTTTAATGGAAAAGTTTTCCGTTAAAAGCATTTACGGAAAAGAGCGTCTAGATTGGCACCGACGCTTTTCCGCAAAAAAGCCCCGATCACCATTTTCGCGATAGGGGCTTTTTTGCGCAAAACAAATCTGAGCTGTCTACACTGGCCCTTTTGCCCGAATGGGAGCAGCATAGTATTTGCGCAAGAAGCACTGATTTCAGACAGTAGGAAGTCAGTGCTTTTGCGGAAATTCAAGCGGCCAGTGTAGACAGCCTTGGGGTGTTGGACTTTGGGACTTCGGGCGATTCTTGGCTGGGGGGGGCTTGGCTCATGTTTGGGGCTATGAACTCTGTTTGTGGTATTTTCCCAAGATAATGCCGTATGACTTCTCTCTCTGGTTCATTAAATGTTTCTTTCCTACACTCAGACTCTGTGCTTGCGAGTGGGGAAGCATTGCCTCTCCGAGGTGCCCAGGGGTGTGTGAATTTCCCAGGTTACTGGGTGGGGGCTTGAGCCGGTTCTGTGTGAGATGGACCCCTAGATACTGAACCCGGCCCTGGTTGCTGCCAGGCCTACCCAGCAGAAGGGTTACACGTACAAACACCTTAGATAACCAGTTGATTTCCCTACCTTCTTCATCCGAATCAGGGGTCCTCCTTTGTTGCTCGTTCCTCCTTGTGATTCTTCCCGGTGTCTGACTTCCTCACTTACCTCAGGGCTTTGGTCACCGTCCCCCGACGAACCTAGTTTAAAGCCTCCTCACTAGGTTTGCAAGCCTGCCCGCGAAGATGCTCTTTCCTCTCTTGGTTAGGTGGATCCCATCTCTTCCTAACAATCCTTGTGTCTGGAACAGAGTCCCATGGTTGCCTACAGTACGCATTCTGGGGGTGGAGAATGGGTTGGGACAGGCTGGTGATTTGGGAAGGCAGTGCCTTCCCCCATCTATGATACCCGCCACCCCTGGCAGCCGTGGCCTGCCAGGAGCTAACCCTGGCAAACTGCCACCATGTTATTGCCCACCCCTGCTCTATGGCATAGCTGCAGCAAATGCTAACTGCTGAGTTGCAGCTCTATGAGTTATCTAGTTCAGTGTTTATATTAAAAATCCAGGTAGATACACAGGTTGGAGTCTGATTCAATGTTACCCTCCCTAAATAGAAATGCACAATGTGTGAAAGAGGTAGCATTGCCCCATACGTGCATATGGGCACAAGCATTGTTGGCAAGCAAGTATCAGCTCATGTCCAAACAAAGATGAACATTCAGCATCCTCAGTGGAGAGCCATTTGGTGTCATTGTATCAGCTAGTCACTTCTGCTGAGCAGTATCTTCCTTGCCATTTCCACCCCTGTGAGAAATAATTGTTGCATGGCCTACAAGTGCTAGTGTTGCCAACTTTCCCGACCAGACAGAATGGACGCCATTCATGGCACTAGCATCTAGTCTGTCCAGTCAGGAAAGTTGGTAACCCTAAAAAGCGCACAGCCCGTTTCATGCTGTTTTTCTTCAAGTGCTTACTCATATCTATTCCAATTAGGTGTGCATGCACTGCCTGCATGGCTGCGGGAAAGTTTTACCCTAGCTGCTACGCATTGGGTTGTCTGTGGAGCCCCCTAAAATGGCGCCAATGTGGCACACTATATATGACCCTGATGACCTCTCAGGGTATGTCTACACTACCACACTAGTTCGAACTAGGGTGGTTAATGTAGTCAATCAAAGTTGCAAATGATTTAAATATCCCGGGCTTCATTTGCATCTTGCCGGACGCCGCCATTTTTAAAGCCCCGGTAGTTCAGACTCCGTGCCCGCAGCTACACGCAGCACGGAGTAGATAGTTCGAATTAGGCTTTCTAATTCGAACTACCATTACTTCTCGTGGAACCTTACCCATTACAAAGAGGCGAGGGGAGCTGCGAGCCCTCTCAGCTGTGTCTATTCAAAGGGCTCGTGTTCCCTGGCTGCTAGGCAGCGGGTTGCCTGACAGGCACAGGGAAGGCGCCAGCCCTTTACACAAAAGCACTGAAAAGGGCTCGCAGCTCCCCCGGCCTCTAATGAGTTGTTAGGAAGCCAGAGACTCGAGCCCTTTCAACTGCTTCTATTGAAAGGGCTCGCCTGCTGGGGGCTGCATTGCCTGGCAGTCACCCGCAGGCGCAAGCCCTGGAAACGGAAGCAATTGAAAGGGCTCGCGGCTCTGCCCCACTGGCCGTTGCCTGGGAGCTGCCCGGAGGCATGAGCCCTTTCAACTGCTTCTCTTCAAAGGGCTTGTGCCTGCCGGGAAGCTGCCAGGCAACGGGTTAGCAGTGGGGGGCATGGCTTTGTTCGCCTCTCCTGTCACAAGTGGTGGACAGTGCTCCAGGTGACCTCCAAATGGAGCTTACTGACTTGCAGAGTGACGCCTTGCTTGCGGAGCAATTCACATCAGCGCCGCTTCTGGAACTTTATGCATCTCTCAACGGACAAAGCTTTCCGAAGGCCAAGGCTCATGCCCAAAAGATGCTTGTATTGTGCGGAGCAACTTACAGCTGCGAGCAGACATTTTCTGTCATGAAATTCAGTAAATCAAAGACCAGCTCTTGGATCACCGATGACCACCTTGCAGTAGTGCTCCGCATTGCAACATCAGAAGTGACACCTGACTTCACGTCCCTTGTTAATGCCCAGCACAGACTTGCTTCTTCACACTGAGTTGCATTTTTTCTTTTACACTTAATTTAATGCACGTAAGTTGCATTAAGCTCAGGTGGGCAACAAGTCGGATGTGGCTTCTGCCAGTGCTTATTAACCTGTGGCTCTGCAGATGTGGCCATTTAAAGCTCCTGTTGGCTGTGGGTCACCGTTCCCAGCCCATGTGAGCCGTAGGAGGTGGTGTCCCAATTCACGCAGTGCCCATTGGCTGGAGATGGTGCTCCAGGGTGAAGGGGAGGTCCAAGCGACTGTACCAGTGGAGGTGCATGTAAATAAAGCACTGGTGGCCTGCCGGGGCTAACCCTGTCGGCTCCGCGGGTCGGATACTGCCCACCACTGATGGAACTAAAAGTTTAGTGTTAGCGTTGTTGTTATTACAAATGTTACAAGTGTTCTCAGAGTGTTAGTGGTGTTGTTACAAATTTTCTATGATAATCTTTGGACAATGATTAACATTATTAACATTTAATTACTTTGTTGTGTAAAAAACATATTGGCCTCTTTTTACAGCACATGGACCGCCCCTTCCTCCCGAGGCCCCGCCCCTTCAGGGTCGGCCCCCGGACACTTCTGAAATTGGTGAAGTGGCCCCCCTTCAAAAATTATTGCCCACCCCTAATTGTCTTGTTTTAGGCATAATCTTCAGGTCAAAGACTTTTACCTTGACCTGGGTCCCCAGTCCTTTGTATCCTTTCAGGGTTTTCCAGACCAGCTGAAGACAAAGACCTGATAATTTCCCGTTGCTTAAATAGTCTTTTCCCCAGGGCGGGAACCTTTTGTTCTACATACCCCTCCCCCATTCATGGAAAACTACCAGGGTCAAAATGTAATCCCAGTACCAGGTGGTATAGTCACATGTTTTACTAGTCCAATCACCTTTGTACTTACAGGTCAGACAAGACTGTTTACAAGTCATTAAGTTGATCACCAAGTCGTTAAGACTCTGGGGAGGGGGCCACCAATAATAGCTCTTATTAGCACATTAAAAACGATAAGCAATTTAGAACATAAGAACGGCCATACTGGGTCAGACCAAAGGTCCATCCAGCCCAGTACCCTGTCTCCGACAGTGGCCAATGCCAGGTGCCCCAGAGGGAGGGAACCGAACAGGGAATGATCAAGTGATCTCTCCCCTGCCATCCATCTCCACCCTCTGACAAACAGAGGCTCAGGACACCATTCCTTACCCATACTGGCTAATACTTGCTATATGTCTAACTTTACACACAAGAATGATACATACACCAAAATAAGATAAACAGATCCAGAAGATTGTGACATTAAAATTGATAGGTTACATGAGGTATTTTGTCCAAAACATCTCCAAGTTATGCACATTTAGAAGCTAATTTTTATAAAGCATGGAGGGGGGAACTGTCACACACTCTAGTTACGCTATTCACATAGCTGGAGCAGTGTACCTTAGGTCGACATTGCCCCATAGTGTAGACCTGTCCTCAGTCTGGGCACATGAGCCTCACTTCCCTGCTACAACTCTTGGTTTCCTTGTTCTCGTAGGCTGTGTCTAGACTGGCAAGTTTTTCCGCAAAATCATCTGCTTTTGTGGAAAAACTTGCCAGCTGTCTACACTGGCCACTTGAATTTCCGCAAGAACACTGATGATCTCATGTAAGATTGTCAGTGTTCTTGCGGAAATACTATGCTGCTCCCGTTCGGGCAAAAGCCCTCTTGCGCAAATCATTTGCGCAAGAGGGCCAGTGTAGACAGCACAGGACTGTTTTGTGCAAAAAAGCCCCGATCGCGAAAATGGCGATCGGGGCTTTTTTGCGGAAAAGCGCGTCTAGATTGGCCACGGAAGTTTTTCCATAAAAAGTGCTTTTGCGGAAAAGCGTCCTGCCAATCTAGATGCGCTTTTCCGAAAATGCTTTTAACGGAAAACTTTCCCTTCGATTCAGGGTCCACTCAATGTGGACGTGTTATTTCAAATTAGTTTTTGGGTCTAGATGCGTTATTTCGAATTAGCTTATTTCGAATTAACTAATTCGAAATAAGTTAATTCGAAATAGTGTTGTAGTGTAGACATACCCCTACTCCCAGCCCTTCCCCATTGAAGTCCTGTTGGCTCCAGTGGAGCTGCAGCTCTGAGCAGTGCCTGGCCCTTAGTTTGTCATTGACTCCCTGCCCCTACACTGACCCTCCCTCTACTCAGCCTGGCTCCTTGGTCTGCTAGGCCTGGTCCCTGATCCTCCAGTATTGATCCTGCAACCAGATTTGCTTGGCTGCAGGAATCTGCCCACATGTATTCAGTTTCAGATACATAACCATTTTCATAGTTTTCCCCACCCAGAGGGGAGATCTTACTGTCCATTCTCAGTTTCTCACTGTTTCTCCAGCATCCTTGATTTGTTTGTATTGGAGAGGTTGTCACTGGTTTGCACCCGATTCTGCACTCCCTGACATCACTACTAGTCCGGTGTAATGCCGGGGACTTTAGTCAAATAACCACTCCTAATTTACACCCAAGACATGTAAGAGGAGGATGAGGCCCTTTGTGTTTCAGGGGCTGATCCAAAACCTGTCAAAGTGAAGAGGAGACTTTCCATTGGCTTGATGGGAAATGCATAGGGCCCCAAATCTGTATATGTGTCTGCAAGTCAGTATAGGACACAAACATCATAACTCAATAGCTGGTTTGGCAATGCCTTACCTACCCCAGCCATAGCAGCCATCAAGGAGCAGAGCGCTAAGTGACTTGTGTTTGATTTTCTTTACAGGCATGGGTCCCTCTCCCCTTTTCGTCCCTTTTGGCTCAGAAGGGGAAACACAGAATCATAGAACCATAGAACTGGAAGAGACCTCAGATGGTCATCAAGTCCAGCCCCCTGCTCTAGGCAGGACCAATCCCAACGAAATCAACCCAGCCAGGGATTTGTCAAGCTGGAACTTAAACACCTCTAGAGATGGAGATTCCACCACCTCCCTAGGGAACCCAGCCCAGTGCTTCACCACCCTCCTAGGGAAATAGTTTTTCCTAATATCCAACCTAGACCTCCACCATTGTAACTTGAGACCATTGCTCCTTGTTCTGCATCCATCACTACTGTGAACAGCCTTTCTCCATCCTCTTTGGAACCTCCCTTCAGGAAGCTGAACGCTGCTCTCAAATCCCCCCTCACTCTTCGCTTCTGCAGACTAAACAAACCCAAATCCCTCAGTCTCTCCTCGTAGGTCATGTGCTCCAGCCCCCTAATCATTTTGGTTGCCCTCTGCTGGACCCTCTCCAATGCGTCCACATCCTTTCTGTAGTGGGGGGCCCAGAACTGGACACAATACTCCAGATGTGGCCTCGCCAGAGCCGAATAAAGCGGAATAATCACTTCTCTGGATCTGCTGGCAATGCTCCTCCTAATGCACCCTAATATGCCATTAGCCTTCTTGGCTACAAGGGCGCCCTGTTGACTCATGTCCAGCTTCTCATCCACTGTAACCCCCAGGTCCTTTTCTGCAGAACTGCTACTTAGCCATTCAGTTCCCAACCTGTAACAATGTTTGGGATTCTTCCGTCCCAAGTGCAGGACTCTACACTTGTCCTTGTTGAACCTCATCAGATTTCTTTTGGCCCAATCCTCTAATCTGTCTAGGTCACTCTGGACCCTATCCCTGCCCTCCAGCATATTGACCTCTCCTCCTATCTTAGTGTCATCTGCAAACTTGCTGAGGGTGCCATCCATCCCCTCATCCAGGTCATTAATAAGGATGGTGAACAAAACCGGTCCTAGAACCGAACCTTGGGGCACTCCGCTAGAAACCGACCGCCATCCTGACATCGAGCCATTGATCACTACTCGCTGGGACCGGCCTTCTAGCCAGCTTTCTATCCATCTTACCATTTATCCAATCCATACTCCCTTAACTTGCTGGCAAGAATATTGTGGGAGACCGTATCAAAAGCCTTGCTAAAGTCAAGGTATATCACATCCACTGACTTCCCCATGTCCACAGAGCCAGTTACCTCATCATAGAAGCTAATCAGATTGGTCAGGCATGACTTGCCCTTTGTGAATCCATGTTGACTGAATACAAAAATCTTTTTTGTTTGTAATCATGCATTTGAACAGTAGTTACATTGGTTTCTACGAGGTTGACACTTGGCTTTTTGTTAAGCTAGAGGTACAGCCACAAGGATGTGGTGCCTTATTAATGAGTTGCTGTTTAGGCTGCATGTTCCCTTTCTTGTTTGGAAATCATTAACTGTTTCTAATGGATGTGCATTCCCAGCTGACCAGAGACTGTGAGAGACTGTGTGTGTGCTGGATTGACTGTATCTCGGAAGCGTAACCAACTGGTGCAAATAGATAATATGCTTTCCCTCTCTTTCTCTGTCTCTCTGTCTGGGTTAAAACCCCACATGCCTGTAAAAAAACTAGTTACTTTCTTATTGATCTTGTTTAATGATTGTGAGTGGGAGGGGAGATGAAGCTGCTTCCTTAGCTGAGTTAAGGAACTGACCCTGCAGTGCTTGCTCAGGGGCTAGGGAAATGAAGTCCGTAGGAGTTCTGCCTGAGTAAATGAAGTGAAGGAGCAGGCTGCAAATGGTAGAGATCACATAACTCTGGATCTTTTTGACCTGTGAAATTCACAAGAAATGGTGTGGGGGTTTCTCCCCCACGATGATGTCTGATAATGCATGCACTTGCACACTTTCCTCAGTAGGTATGTAATGTCATTAACCTTTCAGATGTGACCAATCTGTCCTACCAGTCTCTGAGCATGAAGGCTGAAGGCTGTTGCTAAACTCGCGAGGAAATGCTTACACTCTACCTCCATCCCCCATGCCCAGACCAGGTCTTCAGTACAATTTGGACTTTGTTGGTGTGGTGAAAATATTGTTCAGGTAAAGGCTAGGCAAAGCCCCCTGATAGATTTTTCTCTCCTGCAGACTGGTTACAATTAAAGCCCTGTGCAGATACAAAATTTATATCCACAACCAATCCACAAACATGGATAGAAAGTGGATATCCACAGACTTTCAGGGCTCTAGCTATAATCGTGCAGTAATAGAGGCATCTCTCTCTCTCTCTTTGGTTGAAGTTCTGGCAGATGCTCCTCTGTTCAGAGAGTAAAGTCTGACCTTCCCCCTTATTGGTCCTTGTTTGTTTCTGTTCTCCCCCTGCAGATACACTGTCAGTGCCTCGCTGGTCCCCACATATTCCTTGCTATGAGCTGGAAAACTCAAACACAGGTATGGTGTCGCCGAGAAGTTCAACACGAATCTGTCCTGAGAATTCACACTTGAACACCAGGTTCTTACATAAGTACATATTCATACCAGGGTACAAAACTTATCAGAAGGACAGAACAGGTCATGCTGGTGGGGGAGGGGCACTATACATGAAAGGAAATGTAGAATCAAATGAAGTAAAACTCTTAAATGAAACAAAATGTTCCATAGAATCTCTATGGATAGTAATTCCATGCTCTAATAATAAGAATATAGCAGTAAGGGTATATTACTGACCACCTGACCACAATAGTGATAGTGACTATGAAATGCTAAGGGAGATTAGAGAGGCTATCAAAATAAAAAACTCAGTAATAGTGGGGGATTTCAACTATGCCCATATTTTCAATTATCCCCATATTGACTGGGTACACGTCACCTCAGGACGGAATACAGAGATAAAATTTCTCGATACCTTAAATGACTGCTTCTTGGAGCAGCTGGTTCTGGAACCCACAAGGGGAAAGGCAATTCTTGATTTAGTCCTAAGTGGAGTGCAGGATCAGGTCCAAGAGGTAAATATAACTGGACCGCTTGGAAATAGTGAACATAATGTAATAACATTTAACATCCCTGTGGTGGGAAAAACACCTCATCATCTCAACACTGTGGCATTTAACTTCAGAAAGGGGAACTATACAAAAATGGGGAGGTTAGTTAAACAGAAATTAAAAGGCACAGTGACTAAAGTAAAATCCCTGCAAGCTGCATGGAAACTTTTCAAAGACACCATAATAGAGGCCCAACTTAAATGTATACCCCAAATTACAAAACACAGTGAAATAGCCAAAAAACAGCCACCGTGGCTTAACAATCAAGTAAAAGAAACAGAGAGAGATAAAAAGGCAGCATTTTAAAAAGTGGACGTTAATTTGACAGAGTTTATGCTCTTTTTATTTTCCTCCTCAGGATTTAAGTGTAAAAATATAATAGAAAAAGCCAAAAAAAGGAGTTTAAAGAGCAAAAAATAATAGCAAAATGTTTTTTTAAGTACATCAGAAGCAGGAAGCTGGCTAAACAACCAGTGGGGCCCCTGGACGATCAAGATGCTAAGGGAGCACTCTAAGATGATAAAGTAATTGCAGAAAAACTAAATGAATTATTTGCTTCAGTCTTCACGGCTGAGGATGTTAGGGAGATTCCCAAACCTGAGCCATTCTTTTTAGGTGACAAATCTGAGGAATTGTCCCACATTGAGGTGTCATTAGAGGAGGTTTTGGAACAAATCGATAAACTTAACAGTAACAAGTGTCCAGGACCAGATGGCATTCACCCAAGAGTTCTGAAAGAACTCAGATATGAAATTGAAGAAATATTATCTGTGGTTTGTAACCTATCCTTTAAATCAGCTTCTGTACCTAATGACTGGAAGATAGCTAACGTGACACCAATATTTAAAAAGGGCTCTAGAGGTGATCCTGGCAATTACAGACCGGTAAGTCTAACGTCAGTACCAGGCAAATTAGTTGAAAGTATAGTAAATGAAATTGTCAGACACATAGATGGACATAATTTGTTGGGCAAAAGTCAACATGGTTTCTGTAAAGGGAAATCATGCCTTACTAATCTACTAGAAAAAAATAAAAAATCTAGCAGCACCTTAAAGACTAACAGAACATGTAGATGGTATCATGAGCTTTTGTGGGCACAACCCTAGAATATTCGTTGTTTTTTAATTTTTTCCAGTCACAGACTAACTCAGGTACCCCTCTGAAACTTTTAATCTACTAGAGTTCTTTGAAGGGGTCAGAAAACATGTGGACAAAGGGGATCCAGTGGATATAGTGTACTTAGATTTGCAGAAAGCCTTTGACAAGGTCCTGCACCAAAGGCTAAGTAAAGTACGTTGTCATGGGATAAGAGGGAAGGTCCTCTCATGGATTGAGAACTGGTTAAAAGACAGGAAACAAAGGGTAGGAATAAATGGTAAGTTTTCAGAGTGGAGAGAGGTAACTAGTGGTGCCCCCCAAGGGTCCATACTGGGACCAATCCTATTCAACCTATTTATAAATGATCTGGAGAAAGGAGTAAACAGTGAGGTGGCAAAATTTTCAGATAATACTAAACTGCTCAAGATAGTTAAGACCAAAGCAGACTGCAAAGAGCTTCAAAAAATCTCACCAAACTAAGGGTATGTCTAGACTACAGGCTTTTGTCGACAGATACTGTCGACAAAGCTTCTGTCGACAAAGAGCATCTAGACTACATCCAGTTCTGTCGACAAAGCAAGCCGCTTTGTCGACACGAGAGTGTAGACGCAAAGGACAGTGTAGATGCAATAACGTCTTCTGTCAACAGAACTCTGTCGACAAAAGGTGTTATTCCTCATAGAATGAGGTTTACCGCCGTCAACAAAACTGCCGAGTTCTGTCGACGTTATGTCGACAGAACTCAGCAGTAGTGTAGACGCAGGTATAGTTTTGTCAACAAAAGGCCGCTTTTGTTGACAAAACCCTGTAGTCTAGACACACCCTAAGTGATTGGGCAACAAAATGGCAAATTATTTTTATGTTGATAAATACAAAGTAATGCACATTGGAAAAAATAACCCCAACTATACGTACAAAGCGATGGGGACTAATTTAGCTACAACTACTCAAGAGAGATCTTGGAGTCACTGTGGATAGTTCTCTGAAAACATCCACTCAGTGTGCAGTGGCAGTCAAAAAAGCAAACAGAATGTTAGGAATCATTAAGGGTGTATCTACAGTGCACTGTAGGTCGAAATAAAAAATGGGATCTTAGAATCATAGAATCATAGAATAATAGGACTGGAAGGGACCTCAAGAGGTCATCGAGTCCAGCCCCCCGCCCTCAAGGCAGGACCAAGCTCCATCTACACCATCCCTGACAGATGTCTATCTAACCTGTTCTTAAATATCTCCAGAGAGGGAGATTCCACCACCTCCCTTGGCAATTTATTCCAATATTTGACCACCCTGACAGTTAGGAATTTTTTCCTAATGTCCAATCTAAACCTCCCCTGCTGCACTTTAAGCCCATTACTCCTTGTCCTGTCCTCAGAAACCAAGAGGAACAAATTTTCTCCTTCCTCCTTGTGACACCCTTTTAGATATTTGAAAACCGCTATCATGTCCCCCCTTAATCTTCTTTTTTCCAAACTAAACAAGCCCAGTTCATGAAGCCTGGCTTCATAGGTCATGTTCTCTAAACCTTTAATCATTCTTGTCGCTCTTCTCTGTACCCTTTCCAATTTCTCCACATCTTTCTTGAAATGTGGCGCTCAGAACTGGACACAGTACTCCAGCTGAGGCCTAACTAGTGCAGAGTAGAGCGGCAGAATGACTTCACGAGTTTTGCTTACAACACACCTGTTGATACAACCTAGAATCATATTTGCTTTTTTTGCAACAGCATCACACTGTTGACTCATATTCAACTTGTGGTCCACTATGACCCCTAGATCCCTTTCCGCCATGCTCCTTCCTAGACAGTCGCTTCCCATCTTGTATGTATGGAACTGATTGTTCCTTCCTAAGTGGAGCACTTTGCATTTCTCTTTATTAAACCTCATCCTGTTTACCTCTGACCATTTCTCTAACTTGCTAAGGTCATTTTGAATTATGTCCCTATCCTCCAAAGGTGTTGCAACCCCACCCAGTTTGGTATCATCGTGGAACGAGGTGTACTGGTAGTTCGGATTAGAGAGCCTAATCCGAACTACCTACTCCGTGCCGCGTGTAGCCGCGGGCACGGAGTCCGAACTACCGGGGCTTTAAAAATGGCGGCGCCCGGTAAGATGCAAATGAAGCCCGGGATATTTAAATCCCGGGCGTCATTTGCAACTTCGGTTGCCTACATTAACCACCCTAGTTCGAACTAGGGTGGTAGTGTAGACATAACCTCATTCCACAAGGAGTAAGGGTTACAGGGACATCAGAATAGCAAGCCCATTATATTTTGAAATAATGGGTGCACTCAAAAGACGTGGAATAGCTATTTTGGCATACCTCCGGTATGCCGAAATAGCTCTGCAGTGTAACATAGCCTAAAAAAGGGATAGAGAATAAGACAGAGAACATCTTATTGCCTCTATATAAATCCATGGTACGCCCACATCTTGAATACTACGTACAGATGTGGTCACCTCAGCTGAAAAAAGATATCTTGGCATTGGAAAAGGTTCAGAAAAGGGCAACAAAAATGATTATTTTGAATTGCAGCACTATAATTAACAGTATGATGTTCTCGCTCAGGCTCTGAAACCTGGCAAGGGGGAGGGTCTCAGAGCCAGAGCTCCAGGCCAAGCGGGAAAGTGTATCCTGCTATTTTGCACACTGGGGCTGCTGTAGGAAACTTACTGCTGGGTTTTGGCAGTGTAGATATGCCCAGGGCCTGCTGCTCTCAACAATCACACATGTTCTTTTTGGGGCAGGGACACGAGCTCCCTCTTCATATAAGCAGTATCTAGTTGTTGGGATTTTTGTGGTACCCAATGGCACCATATGAGTCAGGTGTCTGGCAGAATCAAGTATCAGAGGGGTAGCCATGTTAGTCTGAATCTGCAAATGCGGTGAGGGGTCCTGTGGCACCTTATAGACTAACTGAAGTGTTGGAGCATAAGCTTTCATGGGCAAAGACCCACTTCGTCAGAAAGTCTGTTGCATCTGACGAAGTGGGTCTTTGCCCACAAAAGCTTATGCTCCAACACTTCAGTTAGTCTATAAGGTGCCACAGGACTCCTCGCTGCTTTGGCAGAATCAAGAGTCTTTGACGCGCCGTTCAATTTAAAGCTTTATTCGATGTGCACAAAGGGAGAGCACCCCGGTACAAAACCAGCCAGGCTCTCTCGGAGGGGCAAGTCCCCTCCCCAGTATTTTATAGCATAGAGTGGTTGCTCCACACGAAGCTCCTTTCTCCAGTCTCGTCATTCTTTACACTCAGCATAACTGATCTAGACTGGCATGATTTTCCGGAAATGCTTTTAACGGAAAAGTTTTCCGTTAAAAGCATTTTCGGAAAAGAGCATCTAGATTGGCACGGACACTTTTCCGCAAAAGCACTTTTTGCAGAAAAGCGTCCGTGGCCAATCTAGATGCGCTTTTCCGCAAAAAAGCCCCGATTGCCATTTTCGCGATTGGGGCTTTTTTGTGCAAAACAAATCTGAGCTGTCTACACTGGCCCTTTTGTGCAAAAGCTTTGCGCAAAAGAGACTTTTGCCTGAACGGGAGCAGCATAGTATTTCCGCAAGAAGCACTGATTTCTTACAGTAGGAAGTCAGTGCTTTTGCGGAAATTCAAGCGGCCAGTGTAGACAGCTGGCAAGTTTTTCCGCAAAAGCGGCTGATTTTCCAGAAAAACTGGCCAGTCTAGACACAGCCATCATGTTTAACATTCCCATAGATAAACCTGCTTACCACATACCGGTACCTTGACCCTCCATCTGCTGAGCTCACCCTCCCCTCGGACACTCTCCGAGAAGAAAGAGAAGATGTTCCAGAAACTGATTAACTACCCGAGTGGGGGGGTGAGCTCGGCAGGTTCCTCTGCACGTATGTACCTGCTACATTATCCTTTGCATAAAACACATACGTTCCTAAGCATAGGCACAATATACAATACCCTTCATAGTGTATTTAGCATGGAATGCAAGTAAATTTTAATTCTTATGTTAAGGCTACAATAGTGCTGTAGGCTCAGTGCTGCAGTTCTTGCACATCCAAAGCTCCCATTGAAGGTACTGGAAGGCTTGGGAAACATGCTTATTTAGTGTAGGATTGAAACAATAAATTAGACTCAATAAACAGTTTTGGCTTGACTGATCTCTGGAGCAGACTCAAATGCTGGTGCTATGTGGAGGGAGCTAAAGAGCAGAGGGTAGCAATTGTTATAACTAGTTTCTTTCTCCACCTGGGGTAGGGCACAGCAACCTTGTTTGTTCTTAACACTTATCTGATGTTTTCATCTGCAGATTTTCCACCAAGTATTGGATGTCTCAGACATGCACCGTCTGTGGGAAAGGAATGTTGTTTGGACTAAAATGTAAAAACTGCAAGTACGTCACGGTTTCTAAACTGGCTTTGTTGTTGCTTAATGTTGCAAAGGGAATGACTGGCCCGTCATCTCTTGTGTCTAGCGGCAAGGCTCTGGGTGTGTGTATTCTGAATGGGGCTCAGATGTACGTGGGCCTGCCATTGTGCCCCCTCTCATCTGCAGGAACATTTTTTTCCATGACTTTGAGACAGGCAAAACGCCCTTAATGGATGAAGTCCTGAGTTCATCCACCATCTCCCTCATGCTACCCTGCCCATGCAACTCAATGTGACCAGTCCTAAGTCGGGGAGAGAGTTAGTTCAGGTTCCCCATCTGTTAAGTTCTCCACTGAGCCTGCTGCTCAGAGTAGCCAAGAGTGGAGATTGATTTTTCAGGATACGTGGCATCTGTCCACTACATGCTGACCTGAGACAGTGAGGGCCTTTTGATTTCCCATCATTTCTCTTGGTGCCTCCTCCTCACTTAAGTGTTTTACCCCCTCATGAGCTGGATTCTAATAAATCGAAGCAAACTAGGAAGCAACCTCTGAGAGTATGTCTACACTAGCCCCCTAGTTCGAAATAGGAAGGCTAATGAGGGCGACCGAAATTGCTAATGAGGCGCGGGATTTAAATATCTCGCGCTTATCATAGAATCATAGAGCTAGAAGAGACCTCAGAAGGCCATCAAGTCCAGCCCCCTGCTCTAGGCAGGACCAATCCCAACTAAATCAACCCGGCCAGGGCTTTGTCAAGCCGAGACTTAAACACCTCTAGGGATGGAGACTCCACCCCCTCCCTAGGGAACCCATTCCAGTGCTTCACCACCCTCCTAGGGAAATAGTTTTCCCTACTATCCAACCTGGACCTCTCCCACCACAACTTGAGACCATTGCTCCTTGTTCTGCATCCATCACTACTGAGAACAGCCTCTCTCCATCCTCTTTGGAACCCCCTTCAGGGAGTTGAAGGCTGTTGTCAAATCCCCCCTCACTCTTCACTTCTGCAGACTAAACAAACCCGACTCCCTCAGCCTCTCCTCATAGGTCATATGCTCCAGCCCCCTAATCATTTTGGTTGCCCTCCGCTGGACCCTCTCCAATGCGTCCACATCCCTTTTGTAGTGGGGTGTAGAGAATCAGCAAGCATAGTGCTTTGGCCGCATGACAGAGCGTCCCAAGGACGAAACCAAGCAAGAGTCCTGAGCCAACAATAACAACATCTGCCTGAGTCAATGACCTTCGAGAATTCTGTGTTTGGGACTGGGAAAAAGCAGTTTGTAAACTTTTAAGAGTATAAAGGTAGTTGTGATCTTGCAATAAAATGATTTCGTGCTTGCACCGGCCGGAGTCCGTGCCTTCATACACCACAAATGGCGCCCGATACAGGGCTTGAACTGAATGAGTGATTCAAACCGGTGGTGTACCCGCGGCTGGACGGAGGATAAGTTGTTGAGAGGAGCTCCCGAAATTACTGACATCACCATTCGCAGGACGAACAGGTGAGCAGCCGCGGACAGAGTAACAGAATGGGGCAGTCTGCCACGAAAGAGCAAAAACTGCAGCTTGAGATCTTGCAGCGCATTGTGAAGGAACAGGGGTTTAAGGTTCCCCCTGTACAGCTGGTTCAGCTGTTGGTTTGGATACGAGACCATTGCCCGTGGTTCCAGGAAGGGGGCTCTTATGATCTGACCTTCTGGGAGAAGGTGGGCAAGGAATTGAGAACCTCTGAACATCTTGCATTATCCCTCCCAAAAGGGATCATAGTAACGTGGCGAACTGTTTATACAGCCATACGGGCATTGCATCCCGCCGAGCGGGTCCTGAAGGAAGCGTCAGCAACATTTGATCCCAGGCTATATCAGGACCCAGAGGATCCCTCGTCCCCTCCCCCAAAGCCCCCCGGGGAGGATTGTGAGCCAGTGTACGCCACGGTCCCGGTCTCCCCGGAGCCTGATGACTTGTGCCTCGGCCCTGAGGACAGTGAATCTGAGGACAGCGGGCCCGAGGACCCCTTTGACACAGGGATGGCGGCGGTTGGCGTAGGGCCTGACTCGTACCCGTCGCTCGAGCCCGTCAAGGCCCTGGCGGCATCTGCGCCGACGGCAGAGCAAATTTTACAGACTCAGAGGCTACAAGCTGTTTCTCAGTCCTCGATTGTAGCCCCTCCGCCTTTTGCCCCAGCATTAGCTCCCGCTTCTTCATACAGGTCCGCAAGCCACACGGTCACTCCATATGGGTCCCCCTTGGTGGCACCCTCACATAATGAACAGGCAGGGGTTTTATCTGAATGCCGACGTGAGGCTCTTCGGCGAGGAGATGTGCAGCTTCTACAGGCTTTTCCAATTGTATATGCGCCCCAATGGCCCGCCCGACATGAGGCTTTGCCATATGAACTTGTAAAAGAGTTGCGCAAATCTGTGAAGGATTATGGATTACAGTCTTCTTATACAATGAATTTGGTTGTGGCTATTTCGGAGTCATATGTTATGGCCCCTCATGATTGGCGTGTGTTATTACGCCTGCTACTTAGCCCGGCGCAGTATGCAGTTTGGGACACCGAGTATTGTGACGGTGTTATGTCGCAAGTTATGGATAATATTACCAATGGGGTAAACGTTGGCATAGATGAACTTATAGGGCAAGGCCAATATGCTACTCCCCAGGCTCAGGCTCAGATGAATCGCTTGGTATTTACGCAAGCCACATCGCTGACCCTTCGAGCCTTATGACAGGTCCCTGATGCGGGCCAAAGGGACACATCTTTTTCTATGGTCTGCCAGGGCCCCCAGGAACCCTATGTGTAATTTTTGAATAGGCTCCAAACCACCATACAACGATAAGTAGACTCAGAGGAGATTCAGCACCTGTTGCTGTTTCAATTGGCTATTGAAAACGCTAATATAGACCGCAGGAAGGCTTTGGACCCCCTGCGTAACAAGGCGAAAACTCTTTCAGAATTGATAAATTTGTAAAACCTGCACCCTAAGGGTTAAATGTGTCTTCCAAGGAAACTAATTATTGTTTTAAGAATCCAAACTCTGAAACTTCACTGTGTTTCTTTTCAAGGCTGAGTTGATAGCACTCTTGGCTTGCTTTCAGACCCAAGGTTGTGTGTGTCTGCAAACTGCCTGTCTGTTCTGGAAGGGGAGGGCACCGTCCCCCATAAGTAAGCCTGTAACATTGCATGTGATTCTTTTCAGGAAAAGAAAACCTTTTTGCTTGCTGGAATAGTAATTAGCAAGCACCTTGTTCTAAGAGAGTTTCTGTGGCAGTAAAAAAAGCCTGGTCTGCAGTACAAGAGGGAAACTGAGGCATGCCACCTTTAACTTAATAATTAAACAACAAAGTAATTTATTCAAACCCTCTCAAGCTGGTGTTCAAAATAAAAGCATACCATTGGGTAACAGCAGGCTGATCAAAAAGTAGCAAAAATCTGTAAAGAAAAAGTGTTCTAAAATATAATGCACCACCCCAATGTGGGTAGAAATGTTTTCTTGTCTTTCAGATCATCAGAAAGTGCTGGTGCCAGCTGAAGAAAAAACAACAAACAACAACAACAAAAAACCATGGTTCTGTGTCATGACATAATAAGTTTGTGTTCTGTGTTCTGTCCAGATTTGTCTTGTGTGTCTTGTTTGTGATATATGTATTTCAAATGTTGTGTGTACAATATTGTTGTTTTAATGAAAGAATAATTTAAGTCCCTTGAATAATCTTAACTTTGTGCTTTACACAGATGGTTTTTTTGCTTTTATAATTCTAGTGGAGTTTTAGTATCAGACTATGCAGTTTGTACTGTCTGGAATGTAGTGAAATCTGCTCCTCTACCTGCTGTTTTTCCCTTCTCTCCTACGATCGCCAGCTCCTTTGCCATCTCTTTCGGAACTGGCCCTTCTGCAAGACCAAGCCCCAGAATCGGGAAAGCAGGAGTGGAGACTGGCAGGGTGCACTTTGCACCCAGAGCACTACTGGTGCAGCTCTGTTGGCCACATTGTTGCCCCAGTGGTCTTGCTACCTCACCTTGCCTCCGTGCTCCCTGGATTGTCGCACGTTGGCAAACATAAAACAAAATTGGTTTGCTCCCAAATTCTCCCAAGCAGTCAAAGATTACTGTTTGGCTTGCCCTGTCTGCCAAGCCCACAACGTGGGTAAACCTGTAAAGACAGTCCCAGCAACCAGACCTCCGCCTTTGGGACCATTTCTGAATTTACAAATGGACTTTATTCAATTGCCTAAATGTCATTTTTTTAAAATAATGTGCTGGTGATTGTTTGCTTGTTTTTGAGATGAGTAGAAGCTTATCCCTGCAGGAAAACTGATGCCATCACAGTGGCAAAGAAACTTCTAAATCATTACATCCCATCATGGGGAATACCCCTTGTGATCTCCAGTGATAGAGGTACCCACTTTACTGGACAGATTGTTCAAAAACTGGCAAAGCACTACTCTACCAGACAAGCACTGCACTGTGCGCGACACCTGGAGAGCGCAGAAGCAGTAAAAAGATGAAACAGGATTTTAGAGAACAAACTTGCTAAAATATGTCAGAACTCTGGCCTGTGTGCACTCTGGCTGCCCTCTGCGATGGGACCCCGGTCCTAGCAGTAAAGTCACGGACGTTAAACCTTTTTTTAGCACACACACACACACACACACACACACTGCCCTGACCGTCAGCTGACACATGGGTAGAAGCACTCCCGATTGCCCTAATGAGCATGAGAGCCACTCCTAATCAGAAAACTGGACTCAGTCCACATGAAATTGCATGTGGCCGACCTATGAAATTGTTAAGCAACCCAAAATTAACTTGGCTGATGCCACACTTGTTAAAAGAAGCCTAGTCAAGTATTGTCTGGAACTTATGAGGTGTGTATAGTTTTATCATTCACAGGTTAAGGACGCCTTCCAGGAGGACCCGACTGAGCCGCGCCATAAACTACAACCAGGAGACTGGGTTTGCGTGAAAGTTCACCAGCGGAAGACTGCCCTGGAACCCAGGTGGAAGGGTCCCTACCACTTCCTTCTGACCACACATACTGCTGTAAAGTGCAAGGGATTGCCCACTTGGATTCATGCCTCTCACTGCCAACTGGTTCCAGCGCCTACAGAGGTTTGCCCCAACAAGGATCACTGCAGACCTGGTACCGGAGAGCCAGGTCCAGAAGTAGACAGAGATCAACGCAGGCTTGGTACCGGCAATCCAGGCCCAAAAGCAGACAAACCTGAGAGACCAAGGCCAAGGTACCAGCTGCAGCCCAGAAAAACCTGCCAGCGATAGGTGAAGCAAACTACGAAGTCCTGAAGAACAGCCAGCATGAGGCTAGACGAACAATTCATGTTGCGCTTATGCTTAATCTTGTTTTTAATATCTAGCAGTTATAACCTATATGGTTCAAATGTGTTATGATAAGCACGACTTTCACATGATTTTTTTCACCAGAATGCTAGATCATTAGCTCAGCAATTTTCCCTTACTAAACAGCAGGCGCAAGATATAGTTCGCGCCTGTCCGGATTGCCAGCGTCTATCCGCCATTCTGGTACCTAGCGGTGTTAACCCGCGAGGCCTACGGGCCAATGAACTTTGGCAGTCTGATGTGACCCATTTTTCCGAATTTGGCAGATTGCGCTATGTACATGTTACTGTTGATACCTTTTCCCACCTTATTGTTGCTACTGCCCATGTGGGAGAAAAGGCTCGTGATGTTGTTCGGCATTGGTTACATTGTTTTGCTGTTATGGGTGTTCCAGTTTCTGTTAAAACTGATAATGGTCCCGCTTATATCTCCCACAAAGTTCAGTCCTTTTTGCAGGATTGGGGTGTAAGCCACACCACAGGCATTCCACACTCCCCCACGGGCCAGGCGATTGTTGAACGCACGCACCGCACTCTCAAGACCCTTCTTGATAAACAAAAAAGGGGGAGTCTAGTGGGAATGACCCCACAGGAGCGTTTGGACAAAGCTATGTATGTGTTAAACTTTTTAAATCTTTCTGATTTGTCTTTCACGGCAGCACAGCGCCACTTTGGGCAAGACTCTGCATGGCCGGAGCGGCCACAAGTTTACTACAGACACCTGGAATCCGGACAGTGGCAAGGTCCCGTACCATTAATCACGTGGGGACGCGGGTATGCCTGTGTTTCTCTTCCCTCAGGTCCCTATTGGCTTCCCGTGCGATTTGTTAAGCCAGCCAGGATTGGTAAGCCATCAGCGCAAGAGATTCAACTCAAGAATGAAGGGACTGCTGCCGATCCATAGCGACAAATCCATGACGGTCACCACTGCATTTTTGTGGTTCCTGTGGAGCGGTTTCTGTGTTCATACTGCGACAGCACATTTGTATTGGACGCACATCATTGATCCCCCTGTATTCAGGCCTGTGACATGGTGGGATCCCTCACCGCCCATCAGTAACAATGGTACCGACTGGGTGGGAGGGGTGTGGATACCCCCTACAGCGGAGCAAGAAACCGAGGTCGTTAATGTTACCAATGTCACCTTTGTCACTGACCTCCCACCGCTTTGCTTTTCTACCCTTCATGACTCAAGTTGCATGCCCGTGCAGCCACAGTTGCACCTAGTGGCGTGGGAGCATGACGGAAGGGTTAACTATACCTTACTGAGCATTCCCGGGATGCACGGAAGCGGCAATGACTCTTGGGAGCCGTACGCTCCTGATTTGCCCCGCTGCATGATAAAGAGGATATCAGCGGATGCGGCACCAGTTTGGCAGGCATGTCGTGGACGCAGCCCCCTGGTACCCCGGGGCGAATTCGGCACGGTTGTGGATTGGGGCCCGCACGGTATGCTGTGGGATCAAGTGGACAATCGCACTGTCCCCTTCGGCCGGTATAATCACAGCCTTTCGTGGCATGGGGGAGGCTCTGCCGGTCCTGTGTTACAATTTATTACTAATGGGGATAATGCCACGGCCTCCATGTTACATAAGGGGGTGTGGCGGATAGGGTTAGCATTTATGGGTTATAATTTAGGGAGTTTGATTTTAGAGAATTATACATCTAACTATATTAAGCAGCAAGATAATAGTGTTATGGTTTGTACTTCGCATCCATATGTTTTTGCCTTGGCACAAAACGCAAGTTTTAAGAGATGTAAATTTTCCCATTCTTGTTATTCTGTTATGTTGTCTGAGGTGCGATATAAGACCTGCATTTCCATGAGTGAGAATGTAACCTTTGTGTTCCCTCTTCGACGACGCCCTGAGTTATGGATTCCTGTTAATCTCACACGAGACTGGGAAGGAGATAGTGGTTTTGGCCATCTTACAAGGTTGCTGCAGGAGGAGATTACTAACACTCGTAGACGTACGAAGCGATTTTTGGGGTGGCTGATTTTTGCTCTTGTCGGCAATTATTATTCTTGCTTCTGCCACTGCTGCTATTGCCTCTTTAACTCAGTCGGTTAAGACTGCAAAAATGGTAGGGGAAACTCTAATAAACGTTACACGGGAGTTCCAAACGCAGGAGACCATTGATGAAGAGATATTGGTGCGGCTTGAGGCCCTAGAAGCCGCAGTCATTTGGCTTGGTGATATGCACGCAGCCTTAAAGACTAGGTTGTCTCTGCATTGTGATTGGGAGCACACTGCGGGAGGTCTCTGTGTGACATCCCTCCCCTGGAATTCATCAGTTCATGATTGGAACCTTGTTAAACACCATTTACAGGGTGCTTTTGATGTTTCTTTACATTCTCATGTTAATTCTTTGCATGTTCAATTAAAGAACCAAATTCAGCAATTGCAAGAATTAACCACACAAAAGGCTTTTGCTACTTTGCAATCTGACTTATCTTGGCTTAATCCTACTACGTGGTTTTCTGGATTAAATTTGCGCATGTGGGTGTTTATTGGACTTGCTAGTGGGCTTCTTATTGTGCTTTTTATAATTCTTTCTTTACTTTTTTCTTGTATTCGTTCTGCTCGGAAAGTTGAGGCTCGTGTAATGACAATGTTACTTATTAATGGTATTGCTTTGTATAAAAGAGGGGGAGATGTAGAGAATCAGCAAGCATAGTGCTTTGGCCGCATGACAGAGCGTCCCAAGGACGAAACCAAGCAAGAGTCCTGAGCCAACAATAACAACATCTGCCTGAGTCAATGACCTTCGAGAATGCTGTGTTTGGGACTGGGAAAAAGCAGTTTGTAAACTTTTAAGAGTATAAAGGTAGTTGTGATCTTGCAATAAAATGATTTCGTGCTTGCACCGGCCGGAGTCCGTGCCTTCATACACCACAGTGGGGGGCCCAGAACTGGACACAATACTCCAGATGTGGCCTCACCAGAGCCAAATAAAGAGGAATAATCACTTCTCTAGATCTGCTGGCAATTCTCCTCTTAATGCAACCTAATATGCCATTAGCCTTCTTGGCTACAAGGGCGCCCTGTTGACTCATGTCCAGCTTCTCATCCTTTTCTGCAGAACTGCTACTTAGCCGGTTGGTCCCCAGCCTGTACCAATACTTGGGATTCTTCCGTCCCAAGTGCAGAACTCTACACTTGCCCTTGTTGAACCTCATCAGATTCCTTGTGGCCCAATCCTCCAATTTGTCTAAGTCACTCTGGACCCTATCTCTGCCCTCCAGCGTATCTACCTCTCCCCCTAGCTTAGTGTCATCTGCAAACTTGCTGAGGGTGCAATCCATCCCCTCGTCCAGGTCATTAATAAAGATATTGAACAAAACCGGTCCTAGAACCGAACCTTGGGGCACTCCGCTAGAAACCGACCACCAACCTGACATCGAGCCGTTGATCACTACCCGCTGGGCCCGACAGTCTAGCCAGCTTTCTATCCATCTTACCGTCCATTTATCCAATCCACAATCCCTTAACTTGCTGGCAAGAATATTGTGGGAGACCGTATCAAAAGCCTTGCTAAAGTCAAGGTATATCACATCCACTGACTTCCCCATGTCCACCGAGCCAGTTACCTCATCATAGAAGCTAATCAGATTGGTCAGGCATGACTTGCCCTTTGTGAATCCATGCTGACTATTCCTAATCACTTTCCTCTCTTCCAAGTGCCTCAGAATAGATTCCTTAAGGATCCCTTCCATGATTTTTCCAGGAACCGAGGTAAGACTGACCGGCCTATAGTTCCCTGGATCGTCCTTTTTCCATTTTTTGAAGATGGGCACTACATTTGCCTTTTTCCAATCATCCGGGATCTCTCCCGATCTCCACGACTTTTCAAAGATAATGGCCAAAGGCTCCTCAATGACATTTGCCAACTCCCTCAGTACCCTCGGATGCATTAAGTCCGGACCCATGGATTTATGTATGTTTAGCTTTTCTAAATAGTTCCTAACCTGTTCTTTACCCACCAAGGGCAGTCCATCTTCATCCAATCTTGCGTCACTTAGCGCATTAGTCCGGGAGCCAACGTTGTCCGTGAATACAGAGGCAAAGAAAGCATTGAGTACTTCAGCTTTCCCACATCATCTGTCACTAGGTTACCTCCTTCATCCAGTAGGGGCCGCACACCCTCTCTGATCACCTTCTTCTTGTTAACATGCCTGTAGAAACCTTTCTTGTTATCCTTCACATCCTTAGCCAGTCGCAATTCCATTTGCGCTTTCGCCTTCCTGATAACCCCCCGGCATTCTTGAGCTATACCTTTAAACTCCTCCCTGGTCATTTGTCCAAGTTTCCACTCTTTGTAAGCTTCCTTTTTGTGCTTAAGTTCACCAAGGATTTCCCCTGTAAGCCAGTCCGGTCTCCTACCATGTTTGCCTCTCTTGCTACGCGTCGGGATGGTTTCTTTCTGTGCCTTTAACAAGGCTTCTTTAAAATACTGCCAGCTGTCCTGGACTCCTTTCCCCTTCATGTTAACATCCCAGGGGATTCTACCCATCAGATCTCTGAGGGAGTCAAAATCTGCTTTTTTGAAGTCCAAGGTGTGTATTTTGCTACTCTCTTTTCTTCCTTTGGTCAGGATCCTGAAATCTACCATCTCATGATCACTGCTTCCCAGGTTGTCACCCACCTCCACTTCCCCTATTAGTTCCTCCCTGTTTGTGAGCAGCAAGTCAAGCTGCTCACGGCCCCTGGTCGGATCCTTCAGCACTTGTACCAAGAAGTTATCCCCAACATTCTCTAAAAACTTCCTGGATTGCCTGTGTACTGCCGTATTGGTTTCCCAACAGATGTCAGGGTTATTAAAGTCCCCCACGAGAACCAGGGCCTGTGATCTGGAAACTTCTCTCAGTTGTCCGAAGAAAGCCTCATCTACCTCATCCACCTGATTCGGTGGCCTGTAGTAGACACTAACCACAACATCACTGCTGTTGTTTGCTCCTTTAAACTTAACCCATAGACTCTCAACAGGTTTTTCTCCCTCTTTATAGTGGAGTTCAGAGCAATCGTAGTGCTCTCTTGTGTATAGTGCAACTCCTCCTCCTTTTCTCCCCTGCCTGTTCTTCCTGAACAGTCTATACCCTTCCATGACAGCGCTCCAGTCATGCGAGTCATCCCACCAAGTCTCTGTTATCCCAATTAAATCATATTTCTTGGTCTGGGCCAGGGCCTCCAGTTCTTCCTGTTTGTTGCCCAGGCTTCTCACATTAGTGTACAAACACTTCAGGTAACCAGTTGATCGTCCTATCTTCTCCATTCGAAACAGGGGTCCTCCTTTCTTGCTCCTTCCTCTCTGCATTTCTTCCCGGTATCCGACTTTCCCACTCCCCTCAGGGTTTTGGTCACCGTCCCCTGACTAACCTAGTTTAAAGCCCTCCTCACTAGGTTTGCAAGCCTGCCCGCGAAGATGCTCCTTCCTCTCTTCGTTAGGTGGATCCCATCTCTTCCTAACAACCCTTGTGCCCGGAACAGAGTCCCATGGTTGAAGAAACCAAAGCCCTCTCTGCGACACCACCTGCGCAACTACGCATTTACGTCCTTGTGGCGGGCCCCTCCCGCCTGAGTCCCCAACACCACTACGATGCAGTTTATAGCTGGCCCTTTAAACAAGGCCTAGGCCCTCTGGCCTGAGTCCACAGCGCAGTCACAATGCAGTTCAGGGGTTATAGCGGGGCACACCCCCGGATAGGGGGACCTGGGCCCACCCTACTCCACCGGGTCCCAGCCCAGGGTCCTGTGAGCGACCGGGTAACGGGTCACTCCCTCGGCGGGGCAGTCCGGCCGAAACGCACCGAGGTTCTCTGGGTGGGAGAGGCAGCTCCCGCTCCTGCCCTGGGCCACTTCCTACCCAGTCCCCGGGGGTGCCTTCCCCTGTACCTGCCCAGCTGGCTGCGAGCTCCGTGCCGGCATCCCCTCGGTTGGTAGTCCCGGGGTTGCCCCAACTCGCCTCCGCGTCCTTCTCCGCCTCTCCTGGCATCCCCAGCAACAGCTAAGAGGGAGCTCCCTGCCCCGGTCCTTCTCCTCCGGCGGTCTCTCCAGACTGAGTCTTTCCCTGGGTTTTATAGCCCTGCTGCAGCCCGGGCATGCTCGGTAGAGCTGTGGGGGAGGGGCCTCTGCAGCCAGGTAACCCTGGCTGGGCCCTGTAGGTTCAGTGCGGGGCTGCCTCGCCCCGTCACAGTCCTCAGTTCGACGATCCCTGCCCAGTCCTTTCCCTTCAACAGGGAGGATGGCCGAGAACACCACTTGTGCTCCGAATTCTTGAATCCTTCTTCCCAGCGCTACATAATCCGCAGTAACCCCCTCAAGGTCATTCTTGGCCGTATCGTTAGTTCCCATGTGGAGAAGCAGGAAGGGGTAGCGATACGAAGGTTTGATCAGTTTGGTAAGCCTCTCAGTCACATCCTGAATGCGAGCTCCCGGTAAGCAGCACACCTCTCAAGATACCAGGTCTGGACGGCAGATGGATGGCTCAGACCCTCTTAGGAGGGAGTCCCCGACCACCACCACCCGTCGTCTTCTTTTGGGGGTGGTGGTCATGGAACCCCCATCCCTAGGACTACGCATCCCATGCCTTCCAGTAGATGGTGTTTGTCAGCCGACGGTCAGGGCAGTGTGTGTGTGTTTCCGAGAAAAGGTTTAACATCCATGTCTTTACTGCTAGGACCGGGGTCCCGTCACAGAGGGTAGCCAGAAGGCCAACAGACGCCCCTTTATAGGAAGAGCTTATTACACCTCAGATTTTAGCTGCTAGGATGCAAAAATCCCTTCGCAGCGGGCAGCCTGGGAAAGACTAAAAGGTGCCCCAATGGACCTGTCACCTGGGAGTGACACAGTTTCAAATGCCCAAGCTTTTCCTATACTTGTTCCTTAAGACCGGCTGAAGTTCTTTTAAATTGTGCTTGGTTCTGTTACAGCAACTGAAGGAGTCAGGTTAAAAACTTAAACAGTTACAGATTTATTAAAAAAAACTTATAAAAGCATATGGTTACAATGGCTATTGCTTTTTTTCTTAACTTAGCAAATATAGATCTTAAAAATGGTTACAAAGAAAATAAAGATAGAAAATAGAAATAATGGTACCAAGTGACAGCTTAATCTTTAAAGAGCTCTAAGTCTATGTGTACACTTAAGACAAAGCACACATCCAGGTACAATTTTTATCCCTTTCTGTGCCTTTTGACTCCAGCGTTTTAGGCCAGGGCCGGTCTTTCAATTCCTAGGAAAGACAAATACGAGGTGGGCGTCCCCTTGGAACCTCGGGAGATCAAACACCTAACCCGGCCAGCAGATAGATGGTAGATTAACGCTCAGAGTAAATGTGCTGCTGGACCCATCTTTATACCCTTGGGGGCTCTTACCCTCTTTCTTATCTAAGAGGCCAAATTGTACTGGTCCGTTTTGTGGCGCCAGTTCTTACAAGCAAGTTTTAAATAATTTACCCTTGCAAGAGAGAGAATTAAATTGTGAGTCCCCCCGCGGATGGCTGTGTGTTCGCATCAATATGGGTTAAGTTAAGGGCACTCCTTGGCAGCCTCTTGGTCAGCAATTGGCATATCTCTGTTTACAGCCATTCATGGTCACAGCAGCCTGGGCCTTCTGTGCAAGGCTTTTACTGTTTTGTGTGCCCTGTATGCTCCAGGCAAGCAAAAATGGATGTTACAAGGGGGGGTTCCTGTCTGGCTACATTCCACCCCCTGATACGACACACCACGTCCTAGGATACAAGATGGCGGTGATACCAGCACCTCTTGCCCACCTTGGGGGAATTTAAAAGTGCCCGATGGCCGGAATAGAAGGTTCAGGATCTAGGAATTGGCTAGGGTCCTTTTCTAGTGCTGTATATCGAATGTGCACAAAAAAGATAGCTGCATAGACTAGGCATTGCACAATACATAGGGTTATGCAGAAACTGAGTACAATAATTACAATGGTTAAAACAGTGGTTATAATAGATTGTAGGAAAGAAGTTAGGGAAAATTTTAGCTGTTGGGCTAACCAATTTAGCCATGAGATGTTTACATTCTTAGTTACAGCATGTTTTACCCCATACAGTTTGTTGCCACTTCCCTTGCCTCCCCCCAAAGTTATTTTGAGGATTGCGGTGGTCGCTGTCATCGAACCACATCGGTCCCCATTGGAAGATGTCGCTCTTGTTTCACCAGTTGTTTGGGCTGAGAGGGACAAGCTTGATTCCCAGTTCAGTAGAGGAGTCAAGTAAGGTGTTCTGGTACAGCAGTAGCAGTTGGGATGAGGAAGAAGACCATGGCGAGTTGGAGTACCATGTCTTGCTTTAGCTTAGGTTTTTTTCCATAGTTTAGTCTATAACAACAGTGATTGCAAGCGCTGCAACAGCAAGCGGTATATATACAAAAAGTTCATGGTGGTTTCCTGGATCCACACCAGCACTGGGAGGGATACATCCCACTGGAGCACTGTTCGGGGCCATTGCCTCAGTTTCCTGTAATAAAACAAAAGGTTCGCCGGTCTTGGATACAATCCAAGCCTCAGTAATGGCTATTGGTGTTAGCCCAGCGTCTGCAGTGGTCCAGACTCCTTTTCCCTTGTAGGAGTGCAGTACGCGGGTTTGCATTCCCAAACTGGGGTGTTTGATTACCACAGTGTCTCCAGGTGCATATTTAGAATCTTTGAATGGCACAGTGTGGCTAGGAGAGGTTCTTTCTGTAGGGAAAAATTCCTTACTGATCGGACTGCCCGTAGGGGTCTGCCGATTGTTTAATCTTTGCACAACAGTATTTAATCTGTTTTTTTATTTGCTATTTGTGGGCCTTTGGGTTCTTATGGATTTTTCACTTCCCCACTTCCATGGGTAGGCACGGGGGAGATGGGAACTTACCACCATAAGGGCTGGGTGGTCAAAGCTATCCTATTTTTTAATACTGGCCTTCTAATTCTTTTAATGTAGTTTTATTAATTAACAATTCAATTAGTCTTTGGTTTAAATATTTGGTTAGGTTTAGTGAAGTGGACACAGAGCTGGACAGATCCTTTAAACTATCCAGAATTACTTGATTAGCTTGGCTGGTGTCTAGGCCTTTACAGGCACTGGATATTACTACATCTACCAGCCTGGGTTTTATACAATTTTTGGGCTATGACATAAGTGTTGCTGACAGTTTCCAGGTCCAAACCAATCTGTGATGGTATCTGCTAAGCCCCGTTGCTGCCTAATCAGGCACTTGCCAATTTGATTAGCCAGTCTAGCACACAGCTGGTCTATACCAGTGTGGAACATCATGAAGGTAAGGACCAGGGACAGTTGTCCTGGTTCTGGGACAGGGCTCTGTTCAGGGCATGATGCACAATTGGGAGGTTTTATTTTGTCCTTGTGGACCTGGTTAATAATACCCAAATGAGGGCAAGTTAGCAATGGCCATTGGTTAACAAATGACAGCCATGCCTCAGGGGTTACCTTTGTCTGGGCTTTAAGTGGTAAGCCCCAGTGGGAGTCAGTAGGTCCAGCTTCTTCCCCACAATATTCCACACAAACTTTAACTCAGAGGACTGTGTATTTGTTTTATGTATGTGACTTGAAGGAGGTTACGTTGACTAGAGTTACTGTTTTTTTATAGGACCAAGCATGGTTCACAGATGTTTGATTGTTAACCCATGCAATTCTATAATTCTTGAGGCCTTTTAAGGCATCAGGCACCAATGAGTAGCAGGGCAAGTAGCTGTTATTGCAATGGTGAGGTTACTAGTTTCCTCGTTGTTGTGGGCATCTTTACTTAAATATGCTGATGTCCCACTTGCCCGTGTTGTTTCTTATAGATTTCTTATCATCTCTGGCCAAACCACTTTTATGGTTGGTGTGCAAATCTACAGAAGCTAAATATTTCATTTGTGTAGCCATTAAAGCAAAACCAATCAGGTGGGGGAGAGGGCTGGTACCCCACTCCCAGTCCTTCTGTTCACGTGATGCACTCCTTGCTTCCTTCCAGTTCCGTTTTTGTTCACCTGTGGAGACATTGTTAACATTCTCCTAGCCTAAACAATTTCCAAACTATTATCCTTTTACTAAGTTTAGAGTTGCCAATTGATTGGGCCCAATTATTAATTTTGTTGGTTTAAATTTATGTTTTTGCTTTACTTAAATTATTCTTCATTAAAAAAAACAATTTTTTATACACAACATTTGCAATACGTATTACAATTAAGCCACACAAGACAAACTTGGACAGAACACAAACTTATGTCATGACACAGAACCATGGTTTTTTGTTGTTGTTGTTGTTGTTGTTTTAGCTGGCACCAGCGCTTTCTGATGATCTGAGGATACGTCTACACTACAACGTTAATTTGAACTAAGCTAATTCGAACTAACGGATCCAGACTAAAAAACTAGTTCGAATTAGCGTTTTGCTAATTCGAACTAGCATGTCCACATTAAGTGGACCCTGAACAGGGCTTAAGGATGGCCAGAAACAGTGCCGGCAGGGCATCAGAGGAGGACTTAGAGCGTGGAGATGCTGCCTCAGGCTAGCCCAGGGCTGCGCTTAAAGGGACCCGACCCCCACCCCAGACAGACAGTTCTCAGGGGTGCCCCGCTTGCAAAGCAGTCCTGGCTTGGAGTGCCCGGAGTACCCACACTGGGCACATCACACCACTTGGCCATCAGCCCGGCTGCACTTGCCGCAGGCTGCCATCTGGGGAGAGAGTGCAATTGGGGGGCTGCAGGAGAGCTTCCACCCCCAGAAGCCCACAGAGCCAGCCCAGTCCTCCCCATCGGAGGCTCGTACCCCATTCCTCCCTCACCTCCTTCCACTTACCCTTCCCTAGCCCCTCTTCTTGATGTACAAAATAAATATAACGTGTGGTCAAAACTAGAAACTCTCTTTATTTAACAAAACTCGGGGAAACTGGGAAAAGGAGGTGGGAGAGGGGAAGAGAGAGGGTGGGAGAGGGGAGGGGGAAAACTGGGAGGAGGGAGCTGGAAGGGGGAAGCAAGGGAAAGGAGGGGGAGGGGAAACTCAGGGATTGGGGTGGGGGTCTCGCCGGGCCAACTGCCTCCCAGCACGGCGAGGGAGGGGGCCTCGGTGTCCCCGGGGGGATGGGGTGGAGGGTGCGGAGGTTGAGGTGGGGGGTGTGGACATTGAGGAAGAGGTTGTGGGGGTTGAGGAGGAAGAGGTGGGAGGGGGGGCAGGAGTGGGAGGAGGGACAGCAGTTGGGGGGGCAGCAGGCGCAGGACCAGCACGGGGCACCATGCTCTGCAGCAGGAGCTGCAGGTTGGTGCTCAGCCCTCGGAGCTCAGCCAGCAGCTCGTGGCGGAGCTGCAGGTCTTCCCACATCCAGGCCTGCAGTGTGCGGTGCACGGCTCGCAGGGCCCCCAGGTGCTGGTCCCAGTACTCCTGCCGCGTGGTGGTGGTCTGGAGCAGGCCGCGGGTGCGGGAGCATGTCCCGGGCGGGGGGGTGCGCCCTGCACGAGCAGCTGGTGCAGCTGTAGAGAAAGAAGAGAAGGGGTCAGTTCTCCCTGGGGACGCAGAGGATGATGCCCAGCCCCCTCCCCCACTCCGCAACGTGAGGGTGACCATGTCCTGCACCGTCACAGCCGCTGTGCTTGTACAGAGGCCATGGTCAGGATGTCTGGCTCTCCCCGGGACAGGGAGCTGCCCCAAGACCACACCCATGTCCCTGTGCCATGTATAGTGTGGCCGGGGCGGTGGGGGGGAGGGGGAGATGTCCCCTGCCTCCGTGTAGAGGGGACATGTGAAGGGAAAGCATCCTGCTGGGTCCTGCCCCAGGGTCAGGAGCATGTCACGTCTCTTTGCACACGCATGTGCCTATTGGGCCATGGCCCCTGGGTGTCACGCAGCTGGAGCCACCTGCCCAAGGGTGGTATGGCACATGCTTGCACATGCACAGGTGTCTGCGTGATCCGTGGGAGGCATGGCCCACGCGCGCGGTCTCTGGTCTCCCTCCCACCTCCCCCCCCGAACTACTTAATTCAAACTACTTACCCGGTACGGTCTCCCTGGACGACCCTGCTGGAACAGCTGGTGGTGGCCCCTCCGGTGCGCCCAGGTCAGGGCCCTCTGGTCCCGGCTCGCTGTCCCCCGGGCTGGCACGGACCGACCCGCCCCCCAAGAGTTGGTGGAGGGCGGGGAAGTAGGGGCAGGTGTCATCCCCTGCAGCGGCGCCGCCCCTTGTGGCCCTGGCGTACCCCTGCCGCAGCTGCTTCAGCTTAATTCGCACCTGCTCTTGGGTGCGCCTGTGTCCCTTGCGGGCCATGGCGGCTGCTATGCGGCCGTAGACGGCCGCGTTCCTCCTCCTAGTGCGGAGATTTTGGAGATTGGGGGCCTGTCCCCAAATCTCAATGAGGTCCATGACCTCCGCACTAGTCCAGGGGGCCGCACGCCGTCTACGGCCCCTGGCTGGCCCCTGGGTGCTCGGGGACTGGGCAGGGGATGGCTCGCTGCCACTGGCTGCCTGGCTCATGGTGGGGCCACTGGCTCAGGGGTAGACACTGCTGGCAGGGCTGGCTGACTCCAGTGCCGTCTGGCCAGAGTCTATCCTTTTAAGGGCCCGGGGCTGGGGGAGAGGAGAAGAGTTTTCCTGGTTGTGCCCAGAGTGGCCACCAGGGAAAGCTGGGGAGGGCTAGCCTCCCACTAGTTTGAATTAAGGGTCTACACAGCCCTTAATTCGAACTAGTAAGTTCGAACTAGGCTTAATCCTCGTGGAATGAGGTTTACCTAGTTCGAACTAAGCGCTCCGTTAGTTCGAATTAAGTTCGAACTAGCGGAGCACTAGTGTAGCGCCTATGAATGTTAGTTCAAACTAACGTCCGTTAGTTCGAACTAACTTTGTAGTGTAGACATACCCTGAAAGACAAGAAAACATTTCTACCCCTGTTGGGGTGGCCTATTATAACTTAAAATACTGCCTAAGATCTGCTAGGGGAACCGGTTACAGCTAGTTCCTTACCACTTCCATGGGTGAGTGAGCTGCAACTTTCCGAGAACAAGGGCGCTTCATTGGTACTCGTGACCTTCTACTCCCTTGAATTACCTTAGAGTTGATAGCCCTCCCTAACAGTGGCATGCCTCAGTTTCCCTCTTGTACCACAGATCAGGCTTAATGTGTGAAGCTATAATGCTTTTCCTTAGCACAAGGTGTTGGTTGGTCAGTTACTGTTCCTGCAAGCAAAAAGCTTTTATTTTTCTGAAAAGAATCATATGTACAATGTTACAGGCTTACTTATGAGGGACAGTTGGTTTTACACCTCTTTAGAATAGACAGGCAGTCTGCACCTACTTACAACCTTGGATTTGAGAGCAAGCCAAAAGTATCATCAACTCAGCCTTGAACAGAGACACAGTGAAGTTTCAGAGTTTGGATTTCTTAAAACAATAACTTGGTTTTCTTAGAAAGCAAATTTAACCTTAAAAGTTGAATGCCCAACACAAGCACTAACCAATTTGTTTACAGCCATTCACTGTCACAGCAGCCTGGGCCTTCTGTGCAAGGCTTTTACTGTTTTGTGTGCCCTGTATGCTCCAGGCAAGCAAAAATGGATGTTACAAGGGGGGGTTCCTGTCTTGGCCGTATCATTCATTCCCACATGGAGAAGCAGGAAGGGGTAGCGATACGAAGGTTTGATCAGTTTGGTAAGCCTCTCAGTCACATCCTGAATGCGAGCTCCCGGTAAGCAGCACACCTCTCGAGATTCCAGGTCCGGACGGCAGAGGGATGGCTCAGTCCCTCTTAGGAGGGAGTCCCCGACCACCACCACCCGTCGGCTTCTTTCGGGGGTGGTGGTCGTGGAACCCCCATCCCTAGGACTACGCATCCCATGCCCTCCAGTAGAGGGTGTTCCCTTGAAGTTTCTTCCTTGTGAGGTCCCTTCCAAAGCATTCACCACTATAGAGCCTGTGGAGAGAGCCTGAAAGTGATTACTTACCTCTATAGCATTGGGGGATTCCCATGTTGGCCTTTTTCCCCTACTAGAAGTTACATGCTGCCAGTTCTCTTCCTGGTCCCGTACTGCCCTCTCCAGCTCTTCCGCCTGCCGTGCTTGTAAGATTAAATGCTGCCTTCTATCGAGGAAGTCTTCATCCTCTCTGATCGAGCGTAGGGTCGACACTTGGGACTCCAGTCCTCTAATTTTTTCCTCCAAAATGTCGACCAGCTTGCACTTGGTGCAGATGAAATCCCTTCTTTCTTCTGGGAGGAAGACAAACATGGCACACGCCGTGCAGGTAACAACAGCAGACCCATCACCAACCATCGCTGCTGTCCTGGAGAAAGGATTTAAAAGAAAGGTGTGGAGGCAGGAAAAGGGAATAAGGGAATTTGTGTGCAGCCATCTTGGTCTTGTTAGCAAGAGTCAGGCTAAGTCTGTGGCCTGACAACGCGAGAGCTGTAATTAGACGCTGCCTTCGCCTCTCGCCTCCATACGGAGATAAGGGTCGAACGCTGACTCTGGTAGGGACCTTGAGATAAGGAGCATCTGGGTGGAACTAAATAACTGTTAGCCATTGGTGTTTGGAATGGGAAGGAGACTAATTGTTATTGTTATTATATCTAATGGACAGTATAGAAACTGCTTCATAATTGCTTGTATTCGAAGATCTGCCTGGGGGGGGCTTCCCCCCCCCCCCGTCCGAACCAGTTTTTCCCTTGCTGCAGCTCGTAATAAAACTGCCTCTGGCTACTTGTTGCTTAAACACAACGCAGAGTGAAGGCTTGTTTTCTTCCACAATTTGGTGCCGTGACTCGGATGGCAACGCCCGATTGAAGACAGCGACAGCGGCTGCAGACCATCCCCCTTCACCCCCAGGGTTCCAAACGAGAGGTAAGAGACCTTTTGAAATCTCTACTGGGGTGTGGAGGAGGACTGCCTGTGGGGTCGTCTGCTTCTCGTGGGCTCACACCATCCAAACTTCTTGAATCAGCAACAAGGTCACACGCAAAACGGTTCCGGGGAGGTTGTTTTGTTACCCCCGAGTAGGCCTAAGTTTACGCAGTGTTGGGAACTGCTGTGGTTCTGGGGGGAAACGTGTTGTTTGCCGCCCCAAATGTGGACAAGGTCCATAAAGAGAGATGCATCTAAATGTGGGAGGAAAATTTCTGTGTGAAAAGCATGCTGAGTGTGAATGTTGTTGGGATTTTGTGGTTCCCAGAGAGTCAGGTGCTGGGCAGAATCAAGGGTCTTCAATTCAATTCAATTCAATTCGATTCGATTCAATTCAATTCAATTCAATTCAATTCAATTCAATTCAATACTTTATTCAATGTGCACAAAGGGAGAGCCCCTGGTACTAAAATCAGCCAGAGCCCCTCGAGCAAGGAGCCCCTCCCCTTGCTGTTTTATAGCACATGGTTACAGGTTACATAACACAAACTTCTAAACCAATCAGATTCAACCTTTCCATATATGGCTTTGTTTGTCACATGCCTGCACCTCTCCAGTCCACATGCCGAGCTCACCCCCCTCCCCTTAGCCTCCCCCAGGCTGTTGCTAGGGTGGTGAGCCACAGCATGCCTCTCCATGCATACCCTTCAGCTCCCCCATTTGGTTTTGGGGCTAAGAACAATTCTTAGACCCCACTAACACCACTTCCTTGTATTTATTAGGAGCTATAATTGACCTTATCAACACTTAATTAATTACAGTTTTGGTAACAGAATTAAACAATACATTCAACCTTTAATACATAATGGTATCTACACTAAAAGTAAGTCCCCATATCCATTGCGAAAACACAACTGAAATCCATCCCCAGGGAATCTCTGTCCCCACAATAGCAAACTCTTCTATCCACGGAATCACTGTAATTGCCTTACCACTTCTTTCATAATATCTTCCACAATAGGAAGTACGAGATGTTCAAGCCAGGCTTACTTTCCAAAGCTAAATACCCAAATCCACACCAGTTAGTAGATTCTTTCTTCACTGTTATATCATCCAGTAAATTAAACATTACATGCACCATTAAGTCAGGTCCCAACATTTGAGATAGGGCTTGTCCTGACTCCATGTTTCATATATGCAAAACCCATCCTCCCAGGATGGAACATTGGTCCCATGGGAAAGCTATATAGTTATCTCCAGCCATTATTACATACTCAGCTACACAGGTGTCTATGACATGAGAATGGGAGTGGGTGGAAGGGCTGAGCCTCCAATCCAGGAGACCAACCCACAGGAATTAACACCTCTCCAAAGGTGGAATGATCATTCCAAAATGCCCATTATCAATAGAGACCACTCCCCTGCCATCATGCAAGGTGAAGACATTCAGTCTTTGAGAACTGCGGCTCTCACCCAACAGGGCACCTGTGACACGAGCAAGTCTCCTATCAGGGCTGCAACTTTCATGTTAACACCATGCCAGTATGATAACACCATTCCAGACCAATGCTTGCTCAGACATTTTAGTAGTTTTTAATAGATGGCTGAGTACAACAGTGAGGACCTAACCAACTATGTTGCTGAGTTAAGGTGATATCTAATTAATTAGACATGAGCCCTATTCTCACCACAATAAACTGTCATCCCTGCTACTAACAAATTTTCAACCCAGTCCCTATTATGAGATTTGATAGCTTGAGTAATGGCATTTACAACTGATCCAGTGGCTCCTCCCCAGGTGACTACATCAATAAAACACTTAATACTGAGAATGGCCCTCAAGGAGTCCATAGGGTAAACAGAGATTATTGTGCCCTATGTTGAGTGTCACCCTTGTATACTTTTACTCGTGACAGGTGCACCCAAACTGGAATTCCAGTGACCCGGGCAGCTGAAGGAGTTACCAGGAGAACTATGTGAGGTCCAGTCCAGGCTGGTTCAAAGGTTTGTTTTCTATAGGCTTTCACCAGTACTTGATCACCGGACTGCACCTCACATGTGTCTTCTTCGCTAGCCTTTGGGTCTGGTTCAGTTTGGGGGTCCTTTGAGACACACTGAGATAACAATTTGCAATATTCAGCAAGCTGGTCACCCATGACATACAACTCCCCCGCTCCAATGCACAGATTTCCTGGCGTCCTCATCGCCCGCCCTGTCAGCATTTCAAAAGGAGATAAGGAATGTGGATTAGTAGGACTGGATCTCATAGACATGAGAACCACTGGTAAATTGGTGACCCAGTCTTTCCCTGTAGCAGAAAACATCTGTTTGGTTAGTTTGTTTTTAATGGTTCGGTTAGCTCTTTCCACTAATCCCGAACTCTGGGGATGGTAGGGACAGTGGAATTTCTGTTTGATCCCCAGTGACATGCATACTGTTTTCATCACCTTCCCTGTAAAGTGGATACCTTGGTCGCTATCAATGAAGCATGGAAATCCCCATCGGGGAATTATTTCGGTCATCAATATTTTAGCTACATCAGACGCAGTGGCCTTGGCCACTGGGAAAGCTTCTACCCACTTAGTAAAGTGATCCATGATCACCAGAACATAGTCTTTCCCTCTGCACCTTGGCAGAGGTCCAATGAAATCTATTTGTAACTGTGTGAAGGGCTGTGTTGGTCTCGGCTGATGTTGCATTTTCATTTTCACTGTGGGAGCAGAATTACATTGAGCACATGTTACACACCTCCTCACATAATCATGCACATTTGCATTAAGCTGAGGATGCCACCAGGTGTCCGACATCCGGTGGATCACCCTCCGTGCTCCATCATGTCCCAACATGTGATATATTTGTATCATAGTTCCCATCAGCACATTTGGTAACACTAATGTGTTTCCTGGGCCTCTCCAAGTGTTATCATCACACAGTTTGCCCCCATTATCCATCCATAACCACTTTTCTGCCCTTGGTGCAGAGTGTTGGATGTCCTGTAATTCAAAAAAGTTTGGGGTTTTTATGAGAGGCTGTGTTGCAGCAATCAATTGCATCTCTTTACCTTCCACTGCTGCTCGTTTAGCTAGTTCGTCTGCCCTTCGGTTCCCCTTACTATGAGGGTGTGTCCCTTTTGTGTGGGCCCTCACTTTTATCACTGCTAATTCAGTAGGTTTCTGCATGGCTTCATGAAGTTTCTGCACTATTCCCCCATTTTGTATTGGGGATCCTGTACTCGTCAGGAATCCCCGATTTACCCACAAGTTAACATAATCATGTACAACCCCAAACGCATATCTAGAATCAGTATATATGTTTACAGCATGACCTTTCGCAGCTTCACATGCTGCAACTAATGCCTGCAGTTCTGCTACTTGTGCAGATGCCCCAGGCAAACTGCCGTGTGCCACCAGCTGTCCATCTTGAGTACACACGGCCCATCCTGTGTGTCGCTTGCCATCCACATAGAAGGAAGAACCATCCACATATAGGCAAGGGGCACCAGGTATTTCAGTTTCTTTTACCAATGGAACGTCCATGGGCTCTTCCTCAAGGCAACAATGATGTGGGTGTCCCTCATCTGGGGTAGGCATGAGGGTAGCAGGGTTTAACGATGATGCTCTTTGCAGATGTACCGAAGGCATTAGCAAGCTCATTTCCCATTGAGTCCATCTTGCCACATGGACTGCTGAGGATTTCTTCCCTGATAAAATAGCAAGGACAGCGTGAGGTACAACAATATTTACATCCTGTGAACCAATAAGTGGTGTGGCCTGATTTAGGGCCATAGAAGCTCCTTCCACTGCCTGAAGGCATGGTGGCATTGCTTGAGCGACAGCATCTAGTTTAGAAGAGTAGCATGCTACTGGGCGCTGTTTGTCCCCATGTTTTTGCGTTAACACTGCTGCCATATGTCCCTCACTGACATGCGTGTACAATGTAAAAGGCATTAATGGATTAGGAAGTCCCAACCCTGGGGCAGTACTTAGCCTTTTTTTCAATGTGGTAAATGCCTGTTCACAGTCAAGTGTCCATTCAATTGCCTCATGTGGTCCACCAGCACCCTTCAGGAGATTATTAAGAGGCTGGACAATCCTTGAATAATTGGGGATATGAGTTCGGCAGAAATTGAATAGCCCCAACACTTTCCTAACTCCCCTGACCGTAGTTGGTCGTGGGCATGCATTAATAGCCTCAGTGCGGTCAACAGTTAAACGCTTGTACCCTTTGGATATTAGGTACCCCAGATATGATACTTCCTCCTTTGCAATCTGAGCCTTTCTAGCATTACATTTTACCACACTGTCTGCCAAGTGCTGCAGGATCACTTCTAAGTCTTTCATGTGCGTTTGGCGATCTGGTGAGGAGATAAGAAGATCATCAACATACTGTACAACACAAGAAGCCATGTCTGGCAGCTTTGCCAGCACATCAGCTAATGCTCTATGAAACAAAGTAGGTGAGTTATGAAAACCCTGGCTTAGGCGAGTAAAAGTATATTGCTTCCCTTTAACAGTAAATGCAAACCAAAATTGACTGTCAGGGTGCACAGGACATTTTGCTTTTACCATGGTGAAAACATCAAAAGCATGCAGGCCTCCCACGACCATCCACTCCTGCACCTTTTCCCAGAAGGGTAGGTTTGGGTTATTAAGCTGCAAAGATGGCAATTCTTTTAACATGCTCCGCAAGTCAGATGGACTCATAGGAGTGTGCTCTAGGCGACTCACAGTAGCAGGGTCCCCTTCCCCTTGATTAGGATTAGGGACAGTGTGCACTCTCACTGGAGCCATAAAACCAGACTGATATCCCCACATTCCACATGTAGGGTCCAAAGGTGCTGAGGGACAAGATCTCTCTTCCTGCAAGGCTGTTTCTTTATAGTTTTTTGCTTCTGTTTGCAGTTTTTCTACCTCTGCTTCTAACTCTTCTATCCTTCCTTTTAGCATATCACACTTTCTAACCAATTGTTCATAATCAACAATTAAACACATGCCAGCCAATTTGTCCTTTGATAAATATTGTGGTTTATGCACAAAATCAGTGTTGCCCACCTGTAATGGGGGGTGGTCATCCTTCTTTCTTTCAGTCACACAGCCAAGATATCTCAACAAGAAAACTAATAAACTTACTGCTACAATAGTGATAAAAGCACTAATTAAACACTCTTCATATTGTGGATCACTAAATCCCTTCATCTTACCCTTTTTTTTTAAACCTAAATATCCTCCAATCTCAAAATATTTAAATACAATACTGTTTACAAACTAATAACAATTTCCAATTAGGAGATCTGGGCCAGCCAACACATTAACTAGAGGTACTTATGGCTATACCTGCCCCTACATTAACTGTTGGTCCTTATGGCCTCTTTGATTTCCCACTTCAACAACACTTAGTCAGAGGAACTTACAGCTTAACCCGCCCCCACACTAAGTACAGTGTCTTAAGACTGCAACCAAAATGTTACAAAACTGCAACAAACCCCTTAAATTCTCCAACACCCAGTTTCACTTACTACAAAAGGTGTGAGAGTCACCAGTCAGGTCAGGGACACACAACCAAATGAAAAATGAACAAAATCACCCTCTAACTTGATTGTAGGTCTTGATCCTGAAGGATATTTCTCACCCTGCTCGCTGCGCCAAGAAACTGTTGGGATTTTGTGGTTCCCAGAGTCAGGTGCTGGGCAGAATCAAGGGTCTTCAATTCAATTCGATTCGATTCGATTCAATTCAATTCAATTCAATTCAATACTTTATTCAATGTGCACAAAGGGAGAGCCCCTGGTACTAAAATTAGCAAGAGCCCCTCGAGCAAGGAGCCCCTCCCCTTGCTGTTTTATAGCACATGGTTACAGGTTACATAACACAAACTTCTAAACCAATCAGATTCAACCTTTCCATATATGGCTTTGTTTGTCACATGCCTGCACCTCTCCAGTCCACATGCCGAGTTCACCCCCCTCCCCTTAGCCTCCCCCAGGCTGTTGCTAGGGTGGTGAGCCACAGCATGCCTCTCCATGCATACCCTTCAATGTAAAGAGTGGAGTGTGAATGCCGCTGCCCAGGTCTGAGACAAGCTGATTCCAGCCGCACCAGGGCTCTCCCACAAGGGCGTTCTGAACGCAAGGGGGGTCAGCTGAACCTCGAGACCGAGCGGATATGTGAGGGAGTGACGACTCCCCTTATTTCATGAGCTGCTGCTAAGGTCTGACACTCTAGACCCAGCAGACCCCTTCTTTGGAGTGTGTAGATTTAGTTTAACAACTGTCCCTCATAAGTAAGCCTGTAACATTGTACATATGATTCTTTTCAGGAAAATAAGAGCTTTTTGCTTGCAGGAACAGTAACTGGCCAACACCTTGTGCTAAGGAAAAGCATTATAGCTTCACACATTAAGCCTGATCTGTGGTACAAGAGGGAAACTGAGGCATGCCACTGTTGGGGAGGGCTAGCAACTCAGAGGTAATTCAAGGGAGTGGAAGGTCACGAGTACCGATGAAGCACCCTTGTTCTCGTAAAGTTGCAGCTCACTCACCCATGGAAGTGGTAAGGAACTAGCTGTAACCGGTTCCCCTAGCAGATCTTAGATTTTAAGTTATAATGGACCACCCCGACGGGGGTAGAAATGTTTTATTGTTTTTCATTTCATCAGAAAGTGCTGGTGCCAGCTGAAGAAACAACAACAACAACAACAAAAACCATGGTTCTGTGTCATGACAAAATAAGTTTGTGTTCTGTCCAAGTTTGTCTTGTGTGGCTTAATTGTAATACGTATTGCAAATATTGTTGTGTGTAGGATATTGTTTTAATGAAAGGATAATTTGAGTAAAGCAGAAGCATTAATTTAAACCATCAAAATTAATAATTGGGCCCAATCAATTGGCAACTCTAAACTTAGTCAATTGGCAACTTTAAAATTCAGTGAAAGAATAATAGTTTAGTAATTGTTTAGGCTAGGAGAATGTTAACAATGTCTCCACAGGTGAACAAAAAAAGAAATTAGAAAGAAGCAAGGAGTGCATCACGTGAACAGAAGGACTGGGAGTGGGGTACCAGCCCTCTCCCCCACCTGATTGGTTTTGCTTTAATGGCTACACAAATGAAATATTTAGCTTCTGTAGATTTGCACACCAACCATAAAAGTGGTTTGGCCAGAGATAATAAGAAATCTGTAAGGGTGTGTCTAGACTACATGCCTCCTTCGACGGAGGCATGTAAATTAGCCAGATCGGAAGAGGGAAATGAAGCCGCGATTAAAATAATCGCGGCTTCATTTAAATTTAAATGGCTGCCCCGATCTGCCGATCAGCTGTTTGTCGGCAGATCGGGGGAGTCTGGACGCGATGCCCCGACAAAGAAGCCTTTCTTCATCGACACAGGTAAACCTGGTTTCACGAGGCTTACCTGTGTCGATGAAGAAAGGCTTCTTTGTCGGGGCATCGCGTCCAGACTCCCCCGATCTGCCGACAAACAGCTGATCGGCAGATCGGGGCAGCCATTTAAATTTAAATGAAGCCGCGATTATTTTAATCGCGGCTTCATTTCCCTCTTCCGATCTGGCTAATCTACATGCCTCCGTCGAAGGAGGCATGTAGTCTAGACACACCCTAAGAAACAACACGGGCAAGTGGGACATCAGCATATTTAAGTAAAGATACCCACAACAACGAGGAAACTAGTAACCTCACCATTGCAATAACAGCTACTTGCCCTGCTACTCATTGGTGCCTGATGCCTTAAAAGACATCAATAATTCTTGAGAACCCATGCAATTCCATCAAACATCTGTGAACCATGCTTGGTCCTATAAGAGAAACAGCGACTCTAGTCAACGTAACCTCCTTCAAGTCACATACATAGAACAAATACACACTAATAGCGATGGGGAATACACGGCCTTGGGCCGCCCCTCATTCACACAGAATTATTTTGTTTATTGTAACAACATGAGCACTACCAGGACAAAGAATACACAGTCCTCTGAGTTAGTTTGTGTGGAATATTGTGGGGAAGAAGCTAAACACTGACATCAGGCCACTGAAGTTGGACCTACTGACTCCTACTGGGGCTTACCACTTAAAGCCCAGACAAAGGTAACCCCTGAGGCATGGCTGTCATTTGTTAACCAATGGCCATTGCTAACTTGCCCTCATTTGGGTATTATTAACCAGGTCCACAAGGACAAAATAAAACCTCCCAATTGTGCATCATGCCCTGAACAGAGCCCTGTCCCAGAACCAGGACAACTGTCCCTGGTCCTTACCTTCATGATGTTCCACACTGGTATAGACCAGCTGTGTGCTAGACTGGCTAATCAAATTGGCAAGTGCCTGATTAGGCAACGACGGACTTAGCAGATACCATCGCAGATTGGTTTGGGCCTGGAAACTGTCAGCAACACTTATGTCATAGCCCAGAAATTGTATGAGAATCCAGGCTGGTAGATGCAGTAATATCCAGTGCCCGTAAAGGCCTAGACACCAGCCAAGCCAAACGAGTGTTTCTGGATAGTTTGAAGGATCTGTCCAGCTCTGTGTCCACTTCCAGAGACTAATTGGATTGTTAATTAATGAAACTAAATTAAAGGAATTAGAAGGCCAGTATTGAAGAATAGGATAGCTTTGACCACCCAGCCCTTATGGTGGTGAGTCCCCATCTCCCCCGTGCCTACCCATGGGAGTGGGGAAGTAGAGAATCCATGAGGACCCAAAGGCCCACCTGGACAGGGCATAGTATAACAGTTTCTTTTTGGCCCCTCTGGGGATTCCTCACTTAGATCAGATCAGAATGGTAACCTCCCTGCCTGTACCAAAGCAGGAGCATATAGAGTCGAGGGCATTGCTTATTCTGAAGGTGTGGGAGCCTTCCTATACCCAGGACAATGTAGCACTTTAAAGACTAACAAGATGGTTTATTAGATGATGAGCTTTCGTGGGCCAGACCCACTTCCTCAGGAAGTGGGTCTGGCCCACGAAAGCTCATCATCTAATAAACCATCTTGTTAGTCTTTAAAGTGCTACATTGTCCTGCATTTTGCTTCAACTACCCCAGACTAACACGGCTACATTTCTATCACTTTCCTATACCCAGGGATTGTTGCACCCACTTGGATAAGGAAATTTTATGTACCTGCCCATTTAACATCATGACGAATCTGCCTAGGTTTGATGTGGTTGTCTCAGAGAAACAAGAACATCGAGCTGGTCCAAATAAACGGTACCTACTGGTGTTTGACTACCCAGACAGATCACTCCATCCTGCCCCTCTACATATCCATCTGTGTGTATAACAGCCCCTCGCCGGATGATCCTGACCGTTGATGGAATGCGGCTCTATCGCACGTCTGCAGTAATGGGTAACCCAACATGAGATCCTGAGTGGCACGGCGGAAGTAAGTACCTAGAGGAGGGTTTACTGGCCCTGCAGGCAAAGATCAAGAAGTTGGTGGCCAATGCCCAAAGATATATCGGGGCTGGCTGTCTGAGGTACACACAGATAGGGAAACACCGTGGACCATGCCAAACACCTACCTCTGCAGCACTCAACCAGGCAGGAGAGGTCAAACCTATAATCATGGGCAGCACCAGTAAGGCGACGAAATATCTTGGGGATGGATTTGAATAGTGTTTGCCAAATTATGTGGGAAGTTTGATTTTAACAGTTATAATAATGCTGGTGCTGTACCGGCGCTTCCAGAGTAAATTAAATTAAAACCCCTTAAATTGTTGTATTTAACTTGGTAGGTTAAAGAGAACCCCAAAGTCAAGAGAAAGGAACTATAGGAGTAAACTGAGGCAGTCCATGGTATCTTGCTGAGAACTGACAAACTCAAATCATTAGGTCAGCCTGAGAAGCATACAGTGACCCTGGTTCCCCTGGCAACCACATTCCAAAAGGGCCTCACTTTGATAAGGCCGGTCCCAAACAACCGCGCGGGATTGTTTTTAGGTTGGCTTTATTCCTAGGAAATAACCTTGGTTCCAAAGGAGCCAGCTGGCTTTTAGCTCAGAGAATAGAGACTCGTATGTCCATCAGCGAAAGACCACTCTAGAAAGACCTTTACCAAGTCTTGCTAACCACCAACACCGCTGTGAAGTGCCAAGAACTGACTGTTGGCCAATGCTTCTCACTGCAAAAAGATCCCTCCATCTCGAAATGATCCTACCCCGACTGCTGACCTCTCTCTCCTTCTGGTCCTGCTTTCCCACCTGCTGGACACCAGAACCACCAAAATATTACAGGGTGATGTGCTGGTAACCTCTCCCCTGCATGATGCTGAACCACGACTGTTTCAAGAAAAAAAGAGGAAAAGTCCACTCCTCTGACACCGCCAAAGCCCAAAGATTTCTGACTACAAAAGGACATTAAGAACTGACCTTGGTGAAAGAAGGGAAGTATTGTATATAGCCAAGGAGAAACTTGTGGGCGTGGTTTGGGTTTCTCCCTTTGATCTGGACTCTGTGCTTACGGATGGGTACCATCAGCATGTACCTGCCCTCCCTAATTTGGTTACTAATTATGATATGTTGTGTTATGTTACTAAAATTATAGAACAGCCCCATCACAGAATTATATTGGGGATATTAATGATTATATTGCTTTTGCTTATTAAAGGTTTCATATTTGATTGTTGTGTAAAAGTAATAGAAATAGCTTTTATGTTTGTACTAATTGTGTAATGTTTAATGAAAATAAAGGTTTAGAAAGGTAGTTGTGCTGTAAGCACAAAAGGGGGGAGTGTGGAGGCAGGAAAAGGGAATAAGGGAATTTGTGTGCAGCCATCTTGGTCTTGTTAACAAGAGAGCAAGTCAGGCTAAGTCTGTGGCCTGACAACGCAAGAACTGTAATTAGACGCTTGCCTCAGCAATAGGAGAATGCAGCAGGCAGGCAGAGGTGCAGGAATCAACATTTTCAATCATGCGGAGGGGCCCATGTTACATGCTGGGTCTGCTAGTCATTGTGCAGTAGCAGCCTGGTCCTGACTTGCATTGCTGTGACCATAGTCTCTCACCAGTCTACATCCCCCTGGAGCCTACCTAGCCCCGCTTGTGCAGTTCTACACCTGCTGCATCTGCCTCTCTCACACGTTGCTTTTCTTTGCAGTGTGGAAGGTCAGGATTTCCCTCCTGGGTGAGGATTTCCCCAGCTGGTGGCTGCAGCACCTGGATAACACAAAGCACACCCAACTGGTGCCTCTGGTGTAGCAGACTGACATGTTGGGCAGGCAGGGCAGGATTTCGTAGGGCTCACTGCTGTTTAAACACCATTGTGTGCTGCATTTTATATTCACGTCTTTGTTTTATGATGAAGAATATTCTGCCCCTCCAATGGCTAAACAAATCCAAAGGGCTCCCTTTGGCCATCATTCAGGGTGACAGTAAAGGTGCAAGGTGCTGCATATTTCAGCCAAAACTACAGCAAAAGCCTAAATTGTGGATCACTTCAGCCAAGCTCCAGAGACAGTGAAAATAGCTCCCAAGAGCTCTCCTCTGCTCCAAGCCACTTTCCAGGGAGCCAGATCCTACATTCTCATAGCATATCCTCTTTCTGGTGTGCCAGGGACAGAACTCCTCACAGCCAAAGAGCTGATCTAAGCCCTCCTGCTCCACAAATCCCTGCCCTCTGGGCTGGCATCAGTGGGGACTTCCTTTAATGAGAGCGGGGAGGGGAAACACCTTTCCCCCATCACTTCTGGGCAGGCCTGGGTTTGTTTTTGTGCAGGGTGAACAAAATGTGGATTACAAAATTCTGATACCATTGATCAGGTTGGGAGAGGGAATGGAGAATAGTTGATTGGGAGAGCAACCCAATCCTGTTAGCAGTGGAAAAGTGTCTTTGAAGGCTAGGAGTTTGGGGTATCAGAGGCTGGCTGATGAGACTTGTGTTTGCATTCCTTGATTCCTGTGGCAGAGACCCCAGTGGTGTGCTGTGCCCATAAATTCAGAGGGAAGGTAGGAAGTTCTAGGGCGACTCTGGCTGAAATCCTTCCATTCCTGCTGTATTTCCAGGAGACTCAGTGCATGGTGTACCTTGGATGAATTTGGCCCTCTGAGTGTTACCTAGCAATAAATCAACCGGCAGCAATGGTATTTGCTGTACAGCTATGTGATTGAATCTGAAAGGACATTAGTAATAGTAGTATATGGGGCCTGCCATCAATCAAACCTTGGCCCCGCCTCTGATCCTTTAGCGCCCCCCCGTCACCGCAAGGCCCATCCCGGGGGTAGTACATCCGGGGTCAAGAGGGACACACAACCGGAAGTAAAGGGTATCATGTGACCCCTCTGAGAACTCCTGCCACCACCCTCTACCAATCAGGAAGGGTTTCACCCATGTAGGACTGCCCCGAAAGCAGATTTGACTAATGGGGGGCAGTTCTGGGGAAGGTTGATCTGCCCAGAATTGGGTTGCGTGACTCCTCTATGAACTTCCCTCCCACCCTCTATCAATCAGAGCGTAGCACCTCCCCAAGAAGTCCCATCGCCGCACAAAAGAGTTCATCTTGTTCCAAGAACACATGTTTTCAAAATCATGGAAACGCTGAGAGGAAACATGGACACCTTCACAACCCTTGTCAGAACTTCAGACTTTGTTTTAGCGCCGACGGCCTTCAACCACATGTGGAGAAAGCATTACATCAGTGACAGTTCTGAGGAGGAGGGAGAGGGGAAGAGGGACCCTTTTTCCCCGCTGCTATTGGATATGCCAGAACCTGAACCCCAAATCCAATCGCTCACAAGACAGACCAATGAGCGAGATGGCCTCTCATTGTCCACCCCTATGGAGGAAGGCAACCACGGCTCACAGGAGTTACCAGAGGACAAGGTGAACGGAAAAGAAGTCAAACAGGTAAATGTATGATTAAGAAATGATGGTCAAGGCTGGGGTGTAATGGGGGTAAGGAACTGACTGGGGTTGTGTGAATCTAAAAAAACAGCAGCGGGAAACTTATTCTCTTTGGGTATGTCTACATTACAACATTATTTCGAAATATCTAATTTTGAAATAGTTATTTCGAAATATCTTATTTCGAAATAACGCGTCTACACACAAAATGCATTTCAAAATAGCTTTTTGCTGTTTTGAAATAATGTGTCCACACTGATTGGACTCTGAATAGCATTTAAGGCCAGCTGGAACTGGTTTCGGCAGGGCATCAGGTCAGAAGTTTCCTTGTGGCCAGGGCGGCCAGCAGGGCACCCTGGGAAGGGCTGGAGGCCCCCTATTTCGAAATAAGCATCTGCACAATGCTTATTTCAAAATAGCTATTTCGAAATTGGAGCTATTCCTCGTGGAATGAGGTTTACCAATTTCAAAATAAGCCCTCCGCTATTTCGAATTAATTTCAAAATAGCAGTTGGCTTGTGTAGACACTAGGAAAGTTATTTTGAAATAACAGCTATTATTTTGAAATAACTTTGCTGTGTAGATATACCCTTTCTTTTTTGGCAATCTCTTGACAGCTCGACGATGCATTTCTAAAGGCCTTTGAGAAATTACACATTGGTGGTCTTGTGGGAGTAAATCTATCCTGTATCAGCTGTTTTTGCTCATGTCTGACACATGGATCTCGAGAACAAAAGGACAAAATGGAAGAATGAATCAGCTCAGACTCCCTAATGGTGGTGGTGGGGGTGTCTGTGTGTGTGTGTGTGTGTGTGTGTGTGTGTGTGTGTGTGTGTGTGTCATGGCATCCATTTTGCAGACGGTTGTAAAAGTGCGTGTTAAACCAGGTGATTAATAAAACTTGATTAAATTTGTTAGTGTGAATATGTCCCCTCCATACTTGTAATGTCTTTTACTAACACAAGTAACAGTCATGTCTACGCAGATGGCTCTGTTAAAGAAAATATATTACATCCTTGGGGAAGTTGGAAGCTTTGGCAGGGTGAACCCTCTCTTTCAAGTGGCCAAAAATCATAGTAAAACTTTGAATAGAAGACAAGTAACATCTTGGCTTTCAGACCAGGACACTTAACACTATACACAAACCTGCTCGAATGCATTTTAAAAGAAACAAGACCATTGTCTCAGACGTGGATGCACAATGGCAAGCAGATTTGGTGGCTATGCACCAGTTCTCCAAACACAACAGCGGTTTTAAGTATATTTTAACAGTGATAGACATTCTATCCAAATATGCCTGGGCCTTAGGCCTAAAGGACAAGACGGGCAGGGAGGTAGCCAAGGCCTTTAAAGCTATTTTAAGCGAAGATCGCATGCCTCAAAAATTACAAACTGATCAGGGAAAAGAATTTTTAAACAAACCTTTAAGTGGATTGTTAAAGCGGCATGGCGTCCACCATTTTGTTACTAACAATGAAGTCAAAGCGGAGGTTGTGGAGCAATTTAACATAACTTTAATATCTAGGATGTGGAGATATTTTACAGCCCACAATACCTTTTGCTACATTGACGTGTTACCTGAGTTTATAAAGAGTTACAGCTGGAGCTTTCACAGAACTATACGTGCCAGACCTGCTGATGTGAACCCCTCAAATTCTCTTAAGATGTGGAAAACTGTTTATAGAGACAGTTTTAAAATAAAACTGGTTGTTGCCCCTTTTAGAAAAGGTGACCACATGAGACTCCCTAAAACCAAAGGTGCTTTTGAAAGAGGTTATGAACCAATGTTTACCAATGAGATAGTCATAGTGGATGAAGCCTTAACCAGGGGTGAGAGACCTGTCTACCGGTTAAAAGATTACAAGAGTGAGACAGTGATGAGGTCTTTTTACCCTGAAGAATTACAAAAAGTAAACCTCAAACGAGACAGGGTTTATAGGATTGAGAAAGTTCTAGCGGAACACGGAAAAGGGGGAAAAAAGCAGCTATTGGTGAAATGGTTGGGGTGGCCCAACAAGTTTAACAGCTGGATAGAAACTTCTCAACTCTGTAACATTTAGGCACAAATGAAAACAATCCCTCCCGCAAAGGGAGAAAGAGAGAAATGGGGGACGGTGGCTTTTACATCACTTTGCCCAGCAACACCAGCTCTGGGGTTTTTCCCCAAAACACCAGCTCGGACATTACAATACAGCTAATAAAGCCCTTGGATCTCCCCAGTGCTTGGGAGGTGGGGCTAGTGGAAATACAATACCCGCACAGCTGGAACAATATTACTGAGGACACCTGTAAGGAGGCAGTATGGCCTCTGGATGACCCGGAAGGGGAAGTTCTAAAGACCCCTTGGTGGGCAGTGCCAGAGCACCCTGGCCCCACCCCCAAGAAGCAGAAGGGCGGGGCCAGAAGTATAAGAGAAGGAAGGCCCCACTCAGTTGGAGCCCAGCAGCCGAGCAGGGAGGAGGCTCAGCCAAAGGCTCAGCGGCAGCGGCGAGCCTTGTCCTGACGGCCCAAGCCGGATGACTGGGTCGGACCCCCGGGCCCACTGCCATGCCCAGAACCCTGCTGTACCCTGCAGCAGCCCCGGAGTGAGCACCATGATCTGAGGAGGGTACTGAGAGCCCCGCTATGGCCTGACACCTCTGCTGGTTCTCCGGGACCCAGACTTGACCCTCGCCAGTGGACCGGGCCCCCAAGACCTCTGCTACCTATAACCCCTGAGGAACCTATGGACACCCTGCCACCTCCTTCGACCCCCACTGAGCCTGCCGAGCTCGACTGGAGCCAGGTAGGACCCCAGGGGGACCAGAAGGTAGCCCAGGGAGGGCCGGCCTAGAGCCGGCTGAGGAGATGGATGTCAGCTGGGCGGCGGGTTGTGGCCTGGATCCCCACTAGCCCCTGACTAGGCCAGTGTGTTGCAGCCAAGGGCCCTGCTGACCTGACGGCACCTAGTGCTGACCTCATTAGGGCCCTGGGCTGGGACATAGTGGAGTGAGTGGGCCTGTAAACCCCTGCGCCTGTTGGCTCTCCTCCAGCTAGGAGACCTGACCTTGAACTTGTAGACTGCTTGCCTCCCGCCTGCCCTGAACCAGGGGCCAGGCATATAGACTGATTATTGGTCAACCAGCCCTGACCCCAAGGCCTGGCCCAGTAACTGTTCTGATTTGACTTTTTGAACATTTACCCCGCACTGACCCCAGGGTCAGGCACTTGAGCGGGGGTTGATTGACTGTTCACCCCACCCTGGCTCTGTAGCGGGGCCCGGGGACTGGTTGTGGGGAAGCAGTGGATTCGCTCGCTGCCTGGGGCCCACTACAACACCCCTTTCCAAATCACCTTTGGAGAGAAAACATGGAGTTATATCCTGCGACAAAGTTATTACTCGTCCATACCCGAATTATTGGAACATATGAACAGCGTTGTGGCGCGTCATTCTGGACAGCCTGATGTCCATTCTACCCAGTGGGTAGAAAAGTTAGACTTAAATCCACCAACATTACTTCTCCGTTTTCTACCATCAGGGAGCTAGCTAACATTCTGGGTTTGGCCCCTGGGTGCAGTGTCCAGAAGAGCCCCTTCTCAGCAGACATCACAGGGGGTTTCAACTCCTTGTATCTATACACAGATATTGTAGAACACCAGTTTGTGGGGGACTTTTCTGTCCCCCTGTTACACCGCGTCCCTATCAGAGGGAATAACAATGAGTTTGTTACCATCACCTACGATAAGCCTCATTACATACTGTCGCGGCTCAATCCACCAACCTGACACTCTGCGTGCAGAGATGGGGGGCCAGCTAGTAGAATAGCCACTGCAAAACCCTGTGTCTGTGATTCCCAGAGACAAACTTATTCAATCTCAGTCTCTCTGAGGTCCAAAAAGAAAAAACAAGACTGGTTCCTCGCTGCCACCACCCAAGTCATTTCAAGAAAATCAGGGCAGAGATCACTCGGGAATCCCCTCCCTAAGGTAAAGCTCTCCCCTCTGCCCCAACCTCCATTTTGCTTGGAGTTGGGAAAAACAGAGGGAATCCACAGACAACTAGGGACTCTGCCCTTGTAACTAGGCAATTAGTCCTAAGGGCACAACAATCAACCAATCCCGGTTAATTAGAATAAAAAGAAAACTCTTTTATTATCAAAAAAAAAAAACCTCTGTTGCAAGCATAGTAAATTGATTAGGTGGTAAATAGCTACAATACATAGACTCAGGGAAAGTCCCTGGGCTGTAATCCTTAATTACAAAAGAGAAAAACAATTAGCCAGCTCAGACATGATTTCCAACCCCCCAAACAAGGAAAACAATAAAACCTGACGGACTATCTAAACTTTTCCCTACTTACACATTTCAAGAAGTCCATTCTTGGAGAGAGAAGCGTATCCCATCTCCCTCAATACCTGGGAGAAACTGCTCTGATCTCAAAATAGAAGAGAGAGAGAAAACCCTCTTTTCCAGTTTGAAATTCCTACCTGCATTGTTATTGGCTGATTGGTTGAACCGCGCCCCCCCTAGCCAACACCTTTGCTAGGTACCTGAGTTAACTCCCTAGTCACCAGGTGCTGGTCGGCACTCCTTCTGATCATGACACGTACCCATCAGTAAACATCACATTGACACCATCACCACTGAAATAAAGACAGATCAGGACAGGTCTCATTTTGTTTCTGCAAGGTGATTATGAAGCTGCACCTGTGTTCCCAGAGACAACAAGGTTTCTAAAAAGCAAAACACTGTTACGGTGATCCTAAAAAATTACGGCGACTCCAAAGTCTACAGTAACTATGCCCTTCCTGGATATAACGGGGCACCTGTAATATGTGGAAGAAAACATTGTCCTCACTCTGCATTGTGTTTAAGCAACAAGTAGCCAGAGGCAGTTTTATTACGAGCTGCATCAAGGGAAAAACTGGTTCGGACGGGGGGGGGGAGGCAGATCTTCGAATACAAGCAATTATGAAGCAGTTTCTATACTGTCCATTAGATATAACAACAATAACAATTAGTCTCCTTCCCATTCCAAACACCAATGGCTAACAGTTATTTAGTTCCACCCAGATGCTCCTTATCTCAAGGTCCCTGCCAGAGTCAGCGTTCGACCCTTATCTCCGTATGGAGGCGAGAGGCGAAGGCAGCGTCTAATTACAGCTCTCGCGTTGTCAGGCCGCAGACTTAGCCTGACTCCTGCTCTCTTGTTAACAAGACCAAGATGGCTGCACACAAATTCCCTTATTCCCTTTTCCTGCCTCCACACTCCCCCCTTTTGTGCTTACAGTACAACCATCTGTTTAAATATCTATGGGTATGTCTACACTACAGCGCTAATTCGAACTAACTTACTTCGAATTAGTTAATTCGAACTAAGCTAATTCGAATTAGCGCATCTAGACCTAAAAACTAGTTCGAATTAGCATTTTGCTAATTCGAACTAGCATGTCCACGTTGAGTGGACCCTGAACCGGGGTTAAGGCTGGCCGGAAGCAGTGCCGGCAGGGCATGAGGTTAGGACTTAGAGCGTGGAGCTGCTGTCTCAGGCTAGCCGAGGGCTGTGCTTAAAGGGACCCGACCCCCACCCCGGACAGACAGTTCTCAGGGGTTCCCCGCTTGCAAAGCAGTCCTGGCTTGGAGTGCCCTGAGTGCCCACACTCGGCACATCACAGCACTCAGCCATCAGCCTGGCTGCACTTGCCGCAGGCTGCCATCCGGGGGGGTGTCAATTGGGGAGCTGCAGGAGAGTTTCCACCCTGAGGAGCCCGCAGAGCCACCCCAGTCCTCATCGGGGGCTCGTACCCCATTCCTCGCTCACCTCCTTCCACTTACCCATCCCTAGCCCCCCTTCCTGATGTACAAAATAAAGGACATGTGTGGTCAAAAATAGAAACTCTCTTTATTGAACAAAACTCGGGGAGACTGGGAAAAGGAGGTGGGAGAGGGGAAGAGAGAGGGTGGGAGAGGGGAGGGCAACTAAAATGATCAGGGGTTTGGAACAGGTCCCATATGAAGAGAGGCTAAAGAGACTGGGACTTTTCAGCTTAGAAAAGAGGAGACTGAGGGGGGATATGACAGAGGTCTATAAAAACATGAGTGGTGTGGAGAGGGTGCATAAAGAAAAGTTCTTCATTAGTTCCCATAATATAAGGACTAGCGGACACCAAATGAAATGAATGGGTAGCAGGCTTCAAACTAATAACAGAAAGTTCTTCTTCACAAAGCAAATAGTCAACCTGTGGAACTCCTTGCCGCAGGAGGCTGTGAAGGCTAGAACTAGAACAGAGTTTAAAGAGAAGTTAGATCAAGTCATGGAGGTTGGGTCCATGGAGTGCTATTAGCCAGGGGGTAGGAATGGTGTCTCTGCCCTCTGTTTTGGAAGGCTGGAGATGGATGGCACGAGACAAATGGCTTGGTCACTGTCTTCGGTCCATCCCCTCCGGGGTAGCTGGTGTTGGCCACTGTTGGCAGACAGGCTACTGGGCTAGATGGACCTTTGTTCTGACCCAGTATGGGACCTTTGTTCTGACTCAGGGTCGGGGTCTCACTGGACCACCTTGATTTTCATGCAAACCTGCTCCTGGGTGGCCAGGCTGGCAGCTATCCTGCCCTAGACGGCCACTTTCCTGTGCCTAGTGCGGAGGTCATGGATGAGGTCCACGATATCCACACTAGACCAGGCGGGCGCCCGCCTCTTGTGGCTCTGGGCAGGCTCCCGGGAGCCGCCAGCCTGGTCCTGGGAAGAGGCAGAGGGCTGGGTGGCAGCGGGTGGCTGGCTCGTGCCATGCCAGGTGCAGGGTCTGCTGGCTGGGTGCTGGCAGGCTTGCACCTGGCACGGGCATCGTAGCCAGCCCGTGCCCCTTTAAGGGCTCCAGGGCCAGGAGGGGGGCAAAAGAGTTTCCCTGGTGGTGCCCAGAGTGGCCACCAGGGCAAGCTGGGGAGGGCTAGCCTCCCACTAGTTCGAATTAAGTGGCTACACAGCCCTTAATTCGAACTAGTTAATTCAAACTAGGTGTTAGACCTCGTGGAATGAGGTTTACCTAGTTCGAATTAAGCGCTCCGCTAGTTTGAATTAAGTTCGAACTAGCAGATCGCTAGTGTAGTTCCTATCAAAGTTAATTCGAACTAACGTCTGTTAATTCGAATTAACTTCGTAGTGTAGACATACCCTATATTCATTAGGCATTGTATTTTGGTTTTCAGATCAAGGGGATCAACCTTACAATGTTTTGGTTGGTTGTAACAGCAATACATGATTAGCATAAACATAAAAGCTATTTCTATTACTACATCTTTTACAACAACAGTCAAATATGCCTAAAATAAGCAAAAGCAATAAAACATTAATATTCCTAATATAATTCTACGATAGGGCTGTTACATAATCATAGTAACGTAACACAATATATCGTAATTAGTACACAAGAGAGATTTTATAGGCTGTATGGAAAGCATGTTTCTCAATTTGATATGTATTTTGGGGTACATGAATTTGACCTCACAATTCAGAGATTTTCTGGCCCTCTGGTAAGAGTGAAAGCAGATTTTGGAATCGGTCGGGTACTAAGGTAATCCAATTAAAGGGTATTTGGAACTTAAGGGTTAATTGCATCTAAAAACCAATTAGGGAGGGCAGGTACATGCTGATGGTAACCATCCGTAAGCACAGAGTCCAGATCAAAGAGAGAAACCCAAACCACGCCCACAAGTTTCTCCTTGGCTATATACAATACTTCCCTTCTTTCACCAAGGTCAGTTCTTAATGTCCTTTTGTAGTCAGAAATCTTTGGGCTTTGGCGGTGTCAGCGGAGCAGACATTTCTTCTTCTTTCCTGAAACAGTCGTGGTTCAGCATCATGCAGGGGAGAGGTTACCAGCACATCACCCTGTAATATTTTGGTTCTTCTGGCAGATACTGAATGTATGGTAATGTGGTCAGTGGACAAGGGAGAGGTTACTAGCACTTCACCTTGTACTCGTGTCTTAGGGTATGTCTACACTACCACCCTAGTTCGAACTAGGGTGGTAGTGTAGACATACCCTTATTTTCCTGCAGGAGGGAAAGCAGGACCAGAAGGAGAGATAGGCTTATCAGCAGTCGGGGTAGGATCATTTTGAGATGGAGGGGTCTTTTTTGAAGTGAGAAGTATGGGTCCAGACAGGTGGTTAGCAAAACTTGGTAAAGGTCTTTCTAGAGCGGTCTTTCGCTGATGGACATAAGAGTCTCTATTCTCTGAGCTAAAAGCCAGCTGGCTCCTTTGGAACCAAGGTTATTTCCTAGGAATAGAGCAAACAATAAAAACAATCCCGCGCGGTTGTTTGGTTTTTTGGTACCGGCCTTATCAAAAGTAAGGCCCTTTTGGAATGTGGTTGCCAGGATGACCAGGGTCAAGTTAACTGCTGTCTGTGTGCTTCCCAGGCCTGGCCTAATGATTTAGGATTTGAGTTCTCAGTTCTCAGCAAGATACCATGGACTGCCTCAGTTTACTCCTATAGTTCCTTTCTCTTGACTTTGGGGTTCGCTTTAACCTTCCAGGTTAAATACAATAGTTTCAGGGTTTTTTTTAATTTACTTTGGACCAGTACAGCACCAGCACTATTATAAATGTTAAAATCAAAACTCCCCACGTGATTTGGCAAACACTATTCAAACCAATCTGCGATGGTATCTGCTAAGCCCCGTCGGTGCCTAATCAGGCGTTTGCCAATTTGATTAGCCAGTCTAGCACACAGCTGGTCTATACCCTCTTAGGCGATGTGGACCACTGGTCTATTATTACCAGCCTTGGTTCTGAGACAGGGGTCTGTTCAGGGCATGATGCACAATTGGGAGGCTCTATTTTGTCCTTGTGGACCTGGTTGATAATATCCAAGGGTATGCCTACACTACAAAACTAATTCAAACTAAGCTAATTCAAAATAACGCATCTAGACCGAAAAACTAATTCGAATTAGCGTTTTGCTAATTCAAAATAGCGCGTCCACACCGATTGGACGCTGGGGCGCATTTAAGGGCAGCTGAAACTGGTTCCGAAAGGGCATCAGGTCAGTAGTTGCTTTGTGTGGCTGCTGTCTGAGGCTATCTGAGGTTCATGCTTAAAGGGACCCCCCTGGACAGCCGGTTCTCAGCTTTTTCGCTTGCTTGCCTACCTCGCCGAGGGACAGCAAAGCGTTTTCCTCTCTGCCTGTCTGTGTCGGTGGTTCCCATTGGGGCCGCCACCGCAGTTGGCACCATGGAGCCAGAGCTCGCCCTGGGCATGCTGCTCCAGTTTTTGGACTTGCTGCTGCAAGCCTGCCAGCAATGGCTGGAGGCTGCCTGGCACCATCTGGTGCACGTCAGCCCCCTGCCTCGCCCCCTGGCTTCCCTGGGGGTCGTGGAGGAGCCGCAGGAGTGCCTGGACGCCAGCGTGCCCCGCCGCATCTGGCGTCTGGACACCAGCAGCGACTGGTGGGACCGCATCGTCCTGGAGCGCTGGGGAGACAGACAGTGGACCCAGAACTTCAAGATGAAGAAGGACACCTTCCTGGAGCTCTGCGAGTGGCTCGCCCCTGCTCTGCGGTGACGGGACACTCGCATGAGGCCCGCCATCCCCCTCCAGAAGCGTGTGGCCATTGCCCTGTGGAAGCTCTCCACGCCGGACAGCTACCGATCCGTTGGGAACCAGTTCGGAGTGGGGAAATCCACCATTGGAGCAGTGCTCATGCAGGTATGGCACTCACCGGCCACTGGGCCGGGGGGGAGGGGGGCTGCAAGGAGGGAATGGGCCGCCCCAGGGAAAACGGGGGTGGGGGGAGGAGGCAAAAGTGCCCCGCAAGGGAGGGTTCGGTCTGTCCCGGCCGTACTACACGCCATCTGCGGCGGCCAGGATCACGGCGGGGGTTGCTTCCGGGAGTGGGACGCGGGGCAGTGCCAGGGAACGAACACTCCCAGCCACCCGGGCGCCCCAGTGATTCGCGGTTTGCTGTGTCTCTCTGCAGGTGGTCAAGGTCATCAACCGGAAGCGGTCGTCCAGGGGTTCGGCGCCCTCGGCTTCCCTAACTGCGGGGGGCCATTGATGGGATACACATCCTGATCCGTGCCCCAGGAACACCAGGCCTCCCAGTATATCAACCGCAAAGGGTACTTCTCGATCCTCCTGCAGTCCGTGTGTGACCACCGGGGCCAGTTCACGGACATTAATGTGGGCTGGTCCAGCAAGGCACACGACGCACGGGTGTACCGGAATTCCTCCGTGTGCCGGACGCTGCACGCTGGGACCTTCTTCCCCAACCGCCATATCAGGGTCGGGGACGTGGACATGCCCATCTGCCTGGTGGGGGATGCGGCCTACCCCCTACAGCCCTGGCTGATGAAGCCGTACACGGGGCACCTCAACCCCTCCTGGCAGGCCTTCGATGTCAGGCTCACCTGGGCCCACATTGTGGTCGAGGGGGCCTTCGGACGCCTGAAAGCCCGATTTAGATGCCTCCTCACCCACCTCGACCTCGTCAAGCACAATATCCCTCCCGTGGTGTCAGCATGTTGTGTGCTGCACAATTTATGTGAGCGGAAGGGGGAGGATTTCCTGCCAGCCTGTATTGCTGAGGCTGAGCGCATGGCTGGCCAGTACATGCAGCCCCGCACCGCCGCCATCCGGGAGGCCCAGCGGGGGGCCGTCCAGATCCAGGAAGCCCTGCGAGAGAGCTTCCAGGTGGAGGAGGACTGAAGTCTCCCTGCATGCCCCACTGGAGCCTTCTTCCACCCTCCCCCCCTTCCCCTTTCCCCTCCCTAACCCCCCTTCCTAATGTCAAATAAAAACACCTGTTTTGCCAAAAAAACCTCTCTTTATTGTACATAACTGGGGTGGGGGAGGGAGGAAGGAATGAGGGTGGGAGAGGAGAAGGGGAAACCTGGGAGGAGGGAGCTGGAACGGGGAGGAAGGGGAGGAAGGGAAGAGAAAGCTCAGGGTTGGGGGTCCTGCTGGCTCTCCCATCTCGCAGCACTGCGGGTGCGGGGGCGTCGGGGGGGAGTGGGTGTGGAGGGTGAGGCAGGAGGGACGGGGGGTGCGGAGGAAGCGGAAGGGGGAGCAGGGGTGGGAGGAGGAGCGAGAGCTGGGGCGGCCGCAGGGGCTGGAGCAGGAGGAGGCAGGAACCTGTCCACCAAGGTCTGAAGGTGGCCTATGAGGGCACGGCCCTGCTCCTTCAGCGCCTCCAAGCTCCGGTGCTGCAGCCGCAGGTCATCCCAGACCCAGTGGTCCTGGGTGCAGAGCTGGTGCTCCAGTAGCCGCAGGTGCCACCGCTGGTAGTCCTCCAGGTTGTGGGTGTGCCTGCTGGCCAGGGTGCGGGTGGCTGTTGCAGGCGGGGTGGTGCGCCCTGCAGTCCCAGGTGCTGCGGCTGTGGTGAAACAAGAGCAGTGGTCAGTTCTCCCTGGGGACACAGTGGGTGAAACCCAGCCCCCCTCTGCAAGGCGAGGTCAGCGTGTGGGGAACAGGCCAGGGCCCCTGCATGACACCCAGCTGCTGCTCCATGGTGGTCAAGGCCCAGGCGCACGGTCCCTGGGCTCCCTCTCCTCCCACCCCCCCATACACATAAGGGGAGCACAATGACACACACATGTGGAGCCCTCCCCGGTCTCAGATGACACAGCCAATGTGCTCTGTGGGATGCCTCGGGGGTCCTGGGCAGGCTCCCTGCAGGCTCCTCGCTCTCTGCGTCCTCCTCCTCCTCCTCCTCCGTGTCAGGGACGGGGCCCTCTGCCCCGGGGTTGATCACCACCCGGGGGGCAGGGACTGCGTGAGCCCCCAGGATGCGGTCCAGGGCCTCATAATGAGGGCATGCCTCTGGGTGCGCTCCTGGCCGGGAGGCCATGAAGTAGGCCTGCCGCAGGTCCTTGATTTTGCAGCGGACCTGTTCCCGGGTCTGCAAGTGGCCTCTGGTGGCCAGGCTGTGGCTGTAGACAGCCGCGTTCCTGTGGCTAGTGCGGAGATCGTGGACATTAGAGGCCTCCTCCCAAACCTCGATGAAGTCTGCGATCTCCGCACTAGACCAAGCGGGCGCCCGCCTCTTGCGGCCCTGGGCAGGCTCCTGTGAGCCACCAGCCTGTTCCTGGGAAGAGGCGGAGGGCTGGGTGGCAGCGGGTGGCTGGCTCATCTTGTGCCAGGTGCAGGGTCTGCTGGCTGGGTGCTGGCAGGCTTGCAACTGGCACAAGCACCGTAGCCAGACCGTGGCCCTTTAAGGGGTCCGGGGCCGGGAGGGGGGCAGACGAGTTTCCCTGGTTGTGTCCAGAGTGGCCACCAGGGCAAGCTGGGGAGGGCTAGCCTCCCACTAGTTCGAATTAAGTGGTGTTGGGATTTTGTGGTTCCCAGAGAGTCAGATGCTGGGCAGAATCAAGGGTCTTCGATACTTCAATTCAATTCAACAAGACTTTATTCAATGTGCACAAAGGGAGAGCCCCTGGTACTAAAATTAGCAAGAGCCCCTCGAGCAAGGAGCCCCTCCCCTTGCTGTTTTATAGCACATGGCAGTTACATAACAGGTTACATAACAAGTTATATAACACAAACTTCTAAACCAATGAGATTCAACTGGCAAAGTCACCTGGCAACCCAGCCTGGGCAGATTCTGTGGTGGCAGCAGCTCCTTACTGTGCTCGGATCCCTGACGCTCCGGGAACCACAACCTTCGGCTGCCTCGTGCCAGGGCCGGGAGCGCTCGGGCCGCTGCCTGCCTGGTACTCCAGCCTTAACTCCCTCCCCTGCCCAGCAAGATTAGCATGCTAGTACCGGCTTCCTGCAGGGGACGGGGGAGAGGTGAAAGCCCCGAGACTCTGCACCGGGGAAGCGCAAACCGGACTTGGCTGGAGTGCGGGGCATGCGGCGGCCCAAGCACTTCTGGCCCTGGCATGAGGCAGCGGTTCCCCGCTGGGTCCCAGAGCGTCGGGGACTGAGTGCAGCAAGGAGCTGACTTCTTCAGTCCCACCGCCTCCTGGCACGGCCTTGGCCCTCCTACAGCTGCCAGAGGTGGGCCGAGAGGCTGGGGTGGCTGCGATGAGGGAGTGGGGTGGGGAGGCCGAGAGGCAGGCAGCTGGAGGCCGAGGCTGGCTGCGATCAGAGGGGAACATGGGAAGGTTGAGAGGCCAGGGCTGAGACCGGGGAGGGCGGTGGGGGGCCACGGGGCCAGAGCTGTGATCAGGGAGGGGGAAGGGGGGGGCAGAGAGGTCAGGGCTGGCTGTGAACGGGGAGTGGGGTGGGGGTCCAGGAGGCTGGGACTGGCTGTGACCAGGGAAGGGGTGGAGCTGAGAGTAGTTAATGCCTCGATACCTTTCATCACCACGCAATTTTGACAGGTGCCCCGCCCCCTGACGTCACCTACACCTGCCCTCCCAATGACGTCAGGGGACGTCCCCTGGCCCTTCCCTCCCCCTGACGTCCCCTACACCCGCCCCTTCCTGACCCCTCCCATTTATGACATTACCTATCCCGCCCCTTTACATGGTGCAGGCTTCAAGATGGCGGGGCCGTCATTTTCCGGGGAGCCTCCTGTGAAAAGAAAAGAGAAGGGAGCTCTCGGGCGGGACGCCTCGACCCGCGGGGGCCGAAAGAGGGAATGGCCGGAGGGCGTACGGAAAGCCTTTAATAAAAGGGGAAAAGAAAAAGAAAAGGGGAAAAATCCTAGTACACACACACACACACACAGTAGCAAAAAAGCCCTAGCAGTTCCACACACACCCACCCCCCAAACAGGCAAAGGGGAGCAAAAAAGAAAACCCCTAGCACACACCGGCACGACACGCCAAAAAAAAAAAAAAAAAAACCTAGTAGCCACACATACAACAGGTCAACGGTAGCAAAAAAAAAGAAAAGCCCCTAGAAAAAAGAAAACCCCCTAAAAAAGAGAAAACCTAGCAACAGAAAAAAGCCCTAGCAGTTCCACACACACCCCAAACAGGCAAACGGCAGCAAAAAAGAAAACCCCTAGCACACACCGGCACGCCACACCAAAGAAAGAAAAGGGGTAAAAGTTATCAGGGAACAGAAGAAAAAAAGTAAACTTTACTCACCCAGCTCCCGCAGCAAAAGGAAGAAGCTACAGTTTGTGAGCCTCCTCGCCCCCAGCCGGTCGCATCAGCTGACCGGGAATGACCAATTACAGATGACTTTGGTTTGACCAATTAGAGCCCATGTCCGGGTTAGCCAATTAGAGGGCTGGCAGGCTGGTTAACTGGCCAATCAGAACAAACCTTTACCCTTGCCCGGCACACCAACTTGTTTTAAAAATTAAAAAGCTTGTTTTGTACCATAAGCCCCATTTAAAGTGGTTGGTAATTTTCAGGCTAAGAAGGATAAAAGGTATAACCGAAACACGGCTCTATTCGGTACTTTAACGTGTTGCAGGCCTTTCTAGACGGGTACAATGGGAGTTATCACAGGACCATAAAAAGGCGCCCCGTCGACGTGACGCCCGCTAAAGCTCTGAGCGTCTGGAAAACAATTTACGGGGATAGTTTTAAAATAAAAATGGCGCCGGCCCTTTTTAAAAAAGGAGACCACATGAGGGTCTCTAAAACAAAGGGGGTTTTTGAAAAGGGCTACGAGCAGACCTTTACGGACGAAATATTTATCGTCACCGACGTCGTATCGCGGGGGCCGAGACCGGTGTACGCGTTAAAAGATTACGGAGAAGGAAAAGTTAGGGGGTCTTTTTATTCCGAAGAATTACAAAAAGTTAACCCTAATCAGGACCGCATGTATAGGATAGAAAAAATTTTAGCCAAAAAAGGGCGGGGTAAAAACAAGCTTTTTTTAGTAAAATGGAAAGGGTGGCCTGATAAATTTAACAGCTGGGTGAAAGCGGCTCACGTGCTAGACCTTTAATACGGTTGGGGAAAAAGATGGCCGAAGGGGGCATTTACGTCACCTTACCCAGCAACGCCTCCGCTGCGGTTTTTCCTCGGAACACCAGCTCCAATTTTACAATACAGCTGGCCAAGCCTTTAAATTTGAACGGCCGCTGGGAAGTCGCATTATCCGAAATTCATTATTGTCATTCGTGGAATACCCTGTCTCACGAGACCCTGTTTACGATAGCCTCGGAAAAAGAAATTCAACGTCTTACAATGCAGCCCGGTTATTATTCCTCCGTTCAGCATTTAGTAGAGGGCATCAACGAATCCATCAAGAAGCAGTCCGAGAACCAAACCGCGCGTCTCGTTTATGACCCGGTGACCAGGCGGGTTTGGTTAAAAACCGCCGGGGGCACGGCTTATTTTTCCGCCGAGGGGGAGCTGGCGGCGCTCTTGGGCGTGATACTGAGCAGGCCTTGCAAGGTGGCACCGCACCCCGCCAACATTACGGGAGGGTTTAACTCTTTATACGTGTATACGGACATAGTGGAACACCAGTTAGTGGGAGACCACTACGTGCCGCTGTTGCGTTGTGTCCCCGCCCAGGGCAGCAATAACGAATTTATGACCCTCGCCTATGACAAGCCGCATTACGTGCCCGTGAGCAAGCAACACATCGGGACCATTACCATCGAAATAAAGACGGCTCAAAATAAAAACGTTTTATTTAGTTACGGAAAGGTGATCATTAAACTACACCTGCGACCCAGGAAAACGGAGGAATGAGTATCGTAAAAAGCCACGGGGACCCCGCAGTGTATAGAAACTACTATAAAGCCCAGGCGGGGTATGCCCTGCCGGGGTATCACGGATTACCCATTATGTACGGGGCCGGTTTAGGCGGGATCTTCCGCAGCCTTTTTAGAAAAGCCGTCCCCCTGCTGAGAAGAGGCTTTGAAATAATTAAGCCCCATATGAAAACAGCCGCCAAAAACATAACCAAGGACGTGGTGAGCCACGTGACCAGCGCGGTCATGAACAAAATCGGGCCCCAGGAAGGTTCGGGGTTAGCGGTGGTGCGGCGCAAAATAACCGCGATGCGCCTCCCGTTCACGGGGCCCCCCAGGCCCTTTAAAATAAAAAAGGCGTCGGGGAAACGCCATGCCCCCAGAACTAAAACGCGTGCTAAGAAGAAGAGACAGAGCCCCGGGCCCCGCGGTAAAAGGGATATATTTTAAAATGTCTTTTATCCATTGCAGGTCTGAAGAATGTGTCAAGTCAGAGCTGGATCTCTTTCAAATAGCCCCCACACAAACCAGCATCGAGAACAGTTACTACGTGGAGATTCTGCCCCTGTCCGCTTTAACGGTGAACGCCCCCCTAGAATTTTTTATTTCCGGACACGGAGATCATTACTTGGATCTTAACAACACCCTGCTGCACGTGTGTTGTTGGGTGATAAAAGCAGACGGCTCAGATCTGGATGATGACGAGCGGGTGGCGCTGGCAAATTACCCCATCGCCGCCCTTTTTAACCAGTTGGACGTTACGCTGGATGACCGGCTGATCAGCCAGAGCAACAACTGTTACCCTTACAGAGCCATGATAGAGTTGATTTTGAACTACAGCCACGGTACTCTCAAGACGCAGTTTTCTGCGGGGGGGTTTCAGAAAGACACAATGGGGCTCCTCGAAAACACCGCCCTGGTGGGTGTGCGAAACGAGGGCTTCCAGCGCAGGGCCAAACTAACCAGCAACAGCAAAAAGCTGGATTTGCTGGGGGTTTTACACAGCGATTTGTTTTTTCAATAAAAGCTTTTGCTAAATGGCGTGGACTTAAAAATTAAACTTACGTGTAGCAAAGACGCGTTTTGCCTCATGAGCGGAAACGCAGCGGAGAATTATAAAGTGCATATTATTTCGGCGGCCCTGTTTGTAAAACGGGTAAAAGTGACGCCGGGGGTTCGCTTGGGGCACGCGGAGGCGCTCATGACCGCCAACGCTAAGTACCCGGTGGACCGCGTGGGCCTAAAGGTGTTTAGCATACCGGCCAGCAGTCACGTCAGTAACCAGGAAAACCTCTTTTTGGGGCAGCTCCCCAAGCAGCTCGTGATTGGCTTTGTAGATAACGACGCCTTTAGCGGCAGTTACGTTAAAAACCCCTTTAACTTTAAACATTATAACATTAATTTTGTGGCCTTATACGTGGATGGCGCGCAGGTGCCGGCTAAGCCGCTGCAGCCTGATTTTGAGAACGGGAACTGCGTGAGGGAGTACATGCAGTTGGTGCAGGCGTCGGGGAAGCACGGAAAAGACCTAGCGCTTATAATAGACCGCGAAGAGTTTGCCCGGGGTTACACGCTGTTCGCTTTTGACCTGAGCCCAGATCAGGAGGGCGCCGACCATTATTCCCTGATTAAAATCGGCAACCTGAGAGCAGAGATTCGGTTTGCTACGGCGCTGGACTCCACTATTAACATGATAGTGTACGGCGTGTTCGACAACGTGCTGGAAGTGAACCACAGGAGAAACATCCTGTTTGACTATATGTAACGATGAACATGGGCCAAATAATACGCTTTTTATCGAAGGACCCTTCATTTTTAGATGTTTTTCCTAGCGATATGCTCCCGGCGGGGCATGTGGTGGAAAGGCCCGCGGGGCTGATCGTTAACACTCACCCCCATCATTTGCCTGGGGAACACTGGCTGGCCCTTTACTTACCCAGGCGGGGGGACGGAGAGTTTTTTGATTCCTACGGTTTGCCCCCAAACAGCGTTTTTTTTCCTAAATCTATTATGGCTTTCTTAAACCGGAACGCTAGCCGTACAGTGTTTCAGCAGAGACAACTACAGGACCCGCTAGCCGTGACCTGCGAATATCATTGTATATATTTTTTAAAGCAGCGGGCTAGGGGCTTATCTTTTGATCAGATTTTGAAATTGTACTCTAACAATTTACCGGCAAACGATCGCATGGTGACGCAGTTTTTAAAAGGAAAAGCGTCGCAGGGTCCCAAGCCTGTGTCGAACGTGTTTCGGCACGTTCAGACGTGCTTGTCTTGTTGTGAGTTTAAAGAGGCGCATTAATAAAGCACTAAAATAAAACCGAATTGTGGTTGAGATTTTTATTTTACACCTTTAACCAAGCGATTTTCCTCTTTTTATTGGCGGGCAGCTGAGAAGAGGACGCTCCCGGCTCTAACCCCGCTTTAAGGCTATCTAAATATTCTTTATTGGTAACATGACTCACGACGGCGGTCAGGGCGTTTAGCTCCGCCAAGGCTTTCTTAAAAGCCTTCCAGCTCCTGGGAGCTTTCTTGTTAGCGAAAGAATAAGGGCCCGTTACCCCCCTCACTAAGTCGAGCATGTGAGAGCCGACCACGGGCGTCCCCCGGTACACAAAGCCCCCGTCGGCGGTCCAAGAGGCGATGTCTTTATGCTGGCTGAGTTTATGTAGCAGCATTTCGGCTTTTTTTTTATAGCGAGGGTTTACCCCCTCCAGCACGTCCCGAACCACAAAGTCCTCGGGTCTGCCGACGGCTTCGGGGGGAGGCTTTTCCTCCGACGCTTCTCTCGGGGGCTCGGGGAGCCAGAGACTTATTTTAGTTTTTTCCGCTTCCCCCTGCCTGTTTAACAGCAGGTATCTTTGCAAAACCCTTTCGTAAAGTTTCGCCTTCTCATAGTCGGGGAGGCCGGTTCTTTGAAGAATGTCTTTCATTTCTGCATCCAAACGCTGAGCGGCGGTGGTTCTGATGTTTTCTTCCCCGCCTTTCAGCTGCTCCAACTGGCGGCTAGGCACCAGATACAGTTTTTCAGCGTGCTCCATTCTTTGCTCCTGCCCTGGGGCCGAGGGGTGTTTTATCTGCTGGTTAGCAGGCCCGACAGTAGAGGGAGAGCAAAGCTCAGCAAGGGGCCGATAAAGCCTCCCGACTGCTTGACAAGTAGCTTTTTCTTTTTGAGGGACAGTCTTTTATCGCTCCGTTTTTTGATAGCCCGCCGGGTTTTTTTTAGCACGCTTATTTGGCGCGGTTTGAGGGGGACGTTGCCCTTTAAAGTGTTGAGCGCTATTTCGTAGATGGCTGCCACCAGGTCGTCAGAGGCCGCGCAGAGGATAGCTTTTCTTTGCTGCAGCTTGGCTTTTATGAGAAGCCTTAACAGAGCCAGGTTTCTGTGCACGCGCGTGGACATGATCGCGAGGGCCCCCGCTCTTTTGTAAAAATGGGGGCCCTCGGCACAACCGTCTATTTTTTATTAGCTTTTTTAAACACGTATACGCAGGGCCAGTCGGGGGGGGGAAAGCCCGGTTCTTAACCTGTAGGCTTCAGGCGTTGAAGCGTTTAAATCCACCAACAGGTACCCGTAAGGTCTTTTGGTAGCGTCCTCAAAAGCCTCTAAAAAAAATTGCGTTTTACCGGGATACATCTGGCGGGCCAGCGTTGTGATTTGCAGCTTATCATGGGTTTTTTTTAAAAAGAACCATGTACTTAGTATTTAAATTAATCGTTCTGCTTTTTTTTCCCTGACAAAAAATGTTTTGCACGATGTACATGATGCTCAGGTTTCTGTGGTGTACGTATTTTGTAAAGGCCTTTTCGATTTCACCGCTTTCAGAAGCAGACTCCATCAGGTCATCTATAATCACCATATTCGCTTTATTGCTAGGAAACAGCCGTTCATCATTAAAAGTTTCTGGTAACCCCTCCATAAACGTTACCTGGGGAAATTTTTGCAGCAGCTCTTTATACAGCGGCTGCCAGCAGCTATAGCACCAGACAATATTTTCAGGCATGCGCGATAGCAGTTTATCCCCGTTTTCTAACAGCTGCTTTATAAAAAAGGTTTTTCCAGAGTTCAAAGGCCCGCAAAGCAGACAGGAAAAGGGGTGAACGAAGCGAAGCAGACTTTGCATTATAATCAGTACCCATACAACCACGATCTCTTTTGGAGCGCCCCCCGCCGGGTAAGCCCTGGCGAGATCTTTTAAACTTTCAAAATTAATGTTTTTGCTGTTTCCCGCGTTGAGCGTGATGCCTTTGACTTTCATGCAGGTGTGACCGTCGGATAGCTTGTACCCGTACGTTTTAGGACCCGCGGACACAAACTCCACAATGTGCTCTCCCCCCGGGATTTCGCTGGTCAGCTCCCCTAGATAATCCCACAAGGGCGGGTTCCACTCTCCATCTTTGCTAACAAATATCACGGAGTCGGTGTCGTGGTAAAGACACCGCTCTTGTAAACGGTCTAAGAGCCGGTAAAGCTCTAGGCGGGCGTAGGCGGTGGTGAAGCACGCGATGAACACGTTTGTGTTGCTCGAACGGGTGCAGAGCTCCTTTTCGTACTTCCACGACACCACCACCGTGTCGTCGTCGATAAACTCGCACGATGACACGGCGTAATAAGGTACAAAAATGTACTTGAAGAGCTCGTCCGGATTTGTCACGATGCTGGTGTTAGTCAAATTTGTCCGTTGGCTAAATTTTCCCCACAAGGAATTTAAAAACAGTTTTGAAATTTGTCTTTTTGCGGGGTTAACCTTAATTTTATTTAGGCGCAGGCACACACCTTCTTTTTCCCGATACTTTTTAACATACTGTATTTTTTTCACATCGTCCATACACCAGGGAGGGAACCCCGAGGCTTCCTGTTTTTGTCTCAGGTGCAATTTAATATAGTCTGAAAACAGGGTGTCTGAGGTGCTGTTAAAGTGCCAAACCTCGTAAATTTCAGCGATCGCGTAGCCCTTGTCTAAAGCCTCCACCAGCTCTATCGTGCACCAAGTCCCCATTAAAGCCTGCTCCTCCCGACTGTGAGTGCAAAGGGCCTCTTGTTTTGTTTCCGCGCACAGGGCGCACAGGGGGAAGGTGAGCTTACCGCCGAGCCTGTAGGGTAAAACGGGAAAATACAGACCTCTCAGGGGGTACACTTTAACCTTGGCGAGGCCGAAGTACTGTCTGATGTCCCCAAAATCCTTATACACAATAACCGGATGGCCCACGGGATAACGCTTAGTTTTGTTAACAAAGGGGTAAAGGCTGGTAAAAGCGTAGTAATAAATCTGCTCCCCGGGTCGCGGCTTGTAATACAAGCAAATGGCATTGGTTCTACCCCCGTAAAGGGCGTCTCTGGGGATCAAAGGTGACGGTAACTTTTTTTCTCGTAAAAAGGCCCCCACCCGGTTATCGTTAGCTAGCATGGCCTTCCATTCGTGTTCCCACAAGGTCCTCACCTTGAAGCCCTGTTTTTTCAAAAATTCGGTCTTAATTATCGTTCGGTTGTACAGCTGGCCGTAGGTCGCTTCCAGCAGAGGGTTGAAATCGTTTTCACAATAACAAACTGGACAACCGTGAAAAAAACAGCCGTTAAATTCAAAGGCCGTCGGTTTACCCTCTACCTCGGCATACCCGTCTAAAAAGTAGGAACCCACTTTAAGCTCCCCGCCCTGCAAAGCGTGCTGTATGTAAAGGTTTTCTGTGTGAGAAACGTACAGCAACCACTGAATGGCCGGCGTGGTATATCTTTTCTGTTGGTTATGGTAATTGTCTAGCGGCATCAGGGCTATGGTGCGCGGCTGTAAAAAGTTAAACCAGTACATGGCCATGCAGATCGATGCTAGCGTGAGGTACTGAAAGGGGTCTATGCACTTAGTAACCACCTCCTCGTTATCTTGCCCGGGGTTTTTAACTATTTGTTTTTTTGTCATCCTCATGACTTCTTTTCTGAACCGGTCACAGGCCTCTCGCAAAATCTCAACGTCTTTTTGACAATAATAGTGCAGTTCTTTTTGCAGATCGAATTCGTTTTGGCGGTGGTGCCGGTGCCAGTTCAGAAAGTCCTTTTGTTCTTCGGGCATCATGTACTCTACGCCAAAGGCTTCTACACCGGGCATGGGGCCCACGTAGTTCTTGTTTTTGGCGTTGTTAAAAAAATGCGGAAAATAACCCTTAACACCCTGGAACCCCATAGCTTTGGGTAACTTGCTAAGTTTCATGGGCAAAAAATTTAAAGAATCTATAAACCTAATGTTTAAATTCGTCACCGTAACGCACATAAGTTTCCCGCCTTGCGTGATGGGACTGACGGGCATTTTTTCCTTAATCAGCTGTCTCAGGATAAAGTAACCGTCGTAACCTTTAGCGTTATGCGCTATAAAAGTGTAGTTCTTAAAGCGCTTGTCTATAAAGGTTCGTACAAACTCGCTGACGCAATCTATTCCCTTAAACTCCCAGCTGTCTTTTTTATTCAAGTGTAAGGCATACACATAATTTGGCACATGCACCCCCATTTCTTGCATACATTCAAAGTCGTAAAAAACATAGTCCTCCCCCTCCTCCGGAGACGAGATGTTACGCATGTAACACTCGTGGCCCCCCACGGCCTCTGTCTTTTGGTAACACTGAGGGCACTTTTTGCTTTTACACTGGTGATTTTTAGCAACGTAGAAGCCGCACTTATCACACAGGCTTCTGGTGTTACAATCGACTTTACTGGCCGCTGCCAGCGCCCTGTGTCTGTCTAAGCAGGCCTCAGAACGGCAAAATAGCTTACATCTGGGACAGCGCTTTCTTTCGGTAGCCACCTCGCAACACTCGGCGCCATCACAAGTACGACAGTGACCTTTACAGGCGTGTTGGTGTTTGTGACTGTACGTGGCGTAACAGTAGTTGCACAAATACGGCGCCCCTATAAAGGCTTTAATATTTAAAATGACGTAATAGTGCTTGTCATGCAACAATACAAATACGGTTTTGGGGTATCGCGCGCCCCCTGTTGTAAAAAAGCGTCAATTACCCTTTTTGTGACACAGCATGGCGATCGTCACGCCTAAGCGCTCCTCAAAAGAGCCCACGTCTGTAAAACTGATCATTTTTTGGGCCGAAAGCCCCAGCTCCTGGTGAAGACGCCTGGCCCCTTCTAGTAATTGGGCATCTGTAAGTTTTTCACTCGATAACAGGCCCAGCACGCTGCCGGCAAAGCACAAGTTATTTCCCTGGTTATGTAGGTCGATTAAATGTTTGTTTGTTTTTCTATGATTTTACTGTACGTAATGGTTTTTAAGGACCTCGCCGCCCCGCCCGCCCTGTTTCTGATAATCGTAACGACTAGTCTTAAAACGCCTGTTCCCACGAGCTCCGTGTTACTTTGCAACACCGAAACAATGTTATTCGAAAAATTTGCGGTGTTTAAATCTTCCTGAGGCCTCCTCAAAGAAAAGAGGGGCTGATTGAGGCCCTGGGCATCTAAGCGCAGCTGTACGAAATCCTTGGGTCCCGCCTGGGTATTAATATCGTCTAGCAAATTTTGAATAGCGGCGTCAATAGCGACCATGGCCTCTGCGAACCCCGCTATTCTGTCCAGGTTAGCAAACCGAAATTCCTGGTAATATTCGTAAGCGTTAAAGCCTCTATGCTGTCTTATCCAGTGCCTCACCCGCTCCAAATACACCTGGGGGTGTTCGGGAGCATCTACCTCCTCAGGACCGGGTGTTGGGGGGTTTACGGACAAAACCCCTTCTGGGCTCGGCGGAGGGGTGGCAGCCGAATACCTTTCCGGGCTCAGGAGGGAGGCGGAGGGCGAATCCCCTTCTGGGCTCAGAAAGGGGGTGACGTTCGCTTGCCTTTCCGGGCTCGGGAGGGGGGGGGTGCTCCGCTCCCCTTCTGGGTTCGGGGAGCCTTTTCGTAAAAACGCTTTGGCTTTTTAAATTTTTTTTACCATAACCCTTCTTAGCCTTTTAGCTTTTTCCCACTTTTCCCCCCTGCCCCCCTGCCCGTTTTTTAGCTTTCATAGTTAGTCACTCGAGCCCTCCCCCCTGCATCCAGTTTTCCATTATTTCCACCTCCCGTCTCGTAGCTAGCAGCTTTCGAGCTAAATTTCCAAATTGTCCTACATAGTACTGCTTTTGCATCACTTCAAAAGCCATCCTGGGAAACTTTTTCTCTGTCAGTTCCCTCATAAACTCATGAATGCTTCTTAGTCTTACGCTAAGATCGTATAATTCCATAACGCATTGCGAAAGGTCCTTTAGGTCCCTGTTTTTAGGTTTTTTGTTATTGCCCCCTTTTACAAAGCCCTTCTTTTGCGCGTTGGCCGGTTTGCCCGACACCGGCTCCTTAAGGCTACCCCCCTTACAATGCTTACCCCCGACCCCCGGCGCGACACCACCCGCCCTTTTAACCCCCAGCTCGCTTTGTTGGAACCCGGCTTTGGACGTGCCGGGTTGCTTGAGATCCGGGGCTCCAGTCTCTGTGTTGTTGCTCTTGAAAGCGGCTTTCTTGGTCTTTTTCAGGGATTTCTGCACCCTTTCTTCTCTTTCTAAAAGGGCCGCAGGGATATCTATCAACACACAAACAAACAACCTGCTTTAACACAAGCCCTTTACTAGCCGTTAAAAAATCAAACGGGGGAAAACCAATTAAGCAATCTATCAACAAACAAGCTGTTTTAACACAAGACCTTTACTAGCCATTAAAAATCAAGCAAAAAAAAAGGGGCGGGACGGTAAAGGGGCCCGTCTGTAAAAAACCGTAATGTCACAAAGTAATCCCCCCTCCCCTTCTTCCCCACACACCCCACCTCGCTCGGCCTCTTGGTCAGGAATAGCGGACAAAGCGCCGGGTTGCTCCCCCGCCGAATCTAAATAAAACAAAAAAAGCTCTTTGATTTTACAAGCCGCGCCTGTAACTTTTGTAAAACAAGCCCTCCCCTCTCCACCTCCTCCTTAGGTTTTACCAACGGCAACCCCAAACTTACCAAAATTTAAGGCGGCCAGGGCGGCCTCGGACAGTTCCAGTAAAAAGGCGTCCTCCTGTTAAAAAGCAGTTATTAGCTTTTAAGTCCTAACAACACCGGGCATAAAATATAACCACGTTAAAAGCGGTTATTAACTTTTAACCCCCGAGCATACAAAACGTAGTCGCCCGCGCAAATTAAAAAGCTCTTACCATAGTGTTGCTTTCCATAGTCAAATTTTTAAGCCGTCCTAAAGGGTCCCAAAATTTCTCTCTTTTTATACCCCTAAATTTTTTACAAAAAGTCGGGGCGCCTTATGTGTGTGGTAGGGGGTATAAGGCTTTGTTTATGTTGGGACCAGAAAAACAAGGCCTAGTCAACATTAAGCTAAGGAAAGTTAACAAAGGCTAATTTCATAGGCCTCTGAGTATTCTTGACCAGAACCAGGAATGTGGTTCAAACAGAGGTGCACCATCCATGTTGGCTTAGGTTATAAAAGTAAGATAAGTGATAAATGACATATTTGTACCTACTGTAAGTAGAACAGCTTGCTTTGGGAACTGGTCAGTGACTCCCTGTTTCTGTTTCCCTTCGCTGATCTTACCTCCCTATTTTTGCCTCTTTGTTTGTGCTCAAATCCCTTGTCTCCTTGTTCCTGGTACCTGCCTTTTGTGATTGATAAGAAAGTTGCTGATGAAGTGCTTCTGGCCACAATGAATGGTTGGCCAAGACATGCATAGATATTAAAAGTTTTAGAAAGGGGGGTGTGTGGCCTGGGTGAAGAGCTTATGACGCGACGGAACTGTCTTTATAAGCCTACCTGTTACTAAAATCGGGGCTGGTTCTCTTTGGAGACGGGCCGCTCTCTATTGTTGTGTGCACTCTTCAATAAAGAGCTTGTGATTGGACTTTGCTGGTGTTGCCTGTCTCTTTGCGGTCAGACAACGAACCGAGCCGTCTGGGCTAGAGTCCCTGACAAATTTGGCGACCCAGATGGGACCCGTCTGACTCTCCGGTGAGGGATTGGACTCCAATGCAATGCAGCGCGCATCCTCCGGCTTTGAGGAGCCTTGCCCGGTGACCTGATCCCTGCATTGGCGATAAGGCGTGTCCTGTGAACCAGCCGGAGCCCGTAGAAATCCAGCAACATCGACCTACCCGTTGTGTAGGATCCAGGTCTTCAGGGTTAGAGTCCCTGGAGTGCTCGGGGTTAGAGTCCCTGGACAGGTAAGTGAGTGCAGGATGAGAGATTTATGCCAAATTGAGTGGCCTTCCCTTACCGCTCATTTGTCCCCGGATAATGATTGGCCAGATTGCGGAACCTTTTCCGTAGAAAGAATGAATGCCCTTAGGGATATATTGGTTAATCTTAGACCCGGACAAATGGCGTATCTATTTGTATGGTACAATTATAACCCAAAAGAGAGGGAAGTGGCCTTGCAGGCTGTTAGTATGGGGGGACCTATCAAGCTCCCTCCGCCATATGCCCCTGAGACCCAATCGGAGGAAGACTGGTATCGTCCGATGCGGATACCACGGAGACAAAGTCCCAGGTTACAAGAAGAGGATGGGAAAATGGGGGAGACCTCCTCTGGGGCTGGTTCTGGAAAAACAGAGGGGACTGGAGAGTCCTCTCTGTATCCGCTTCGGGCTTATCCCATTCCCCAGAACAATGGGCAAGCTACATTTGTATATAACTCATGCCCCATTTTCAACCGCTGATTTACTAAATTGGCAGTGCTCTCTGCTGCGCCTCCGGGATAACCCAGAAGTGATGGAAAGAACTTTCCATACTATTTTCTCTACCCACCTGCCAACCTGGGCTGATGTGAACCAATTGTTGGATACCCTCCTCACAAAGGATAAGTATCAAAGGGTTAAAGAAAAGGCTGTAGCATGTCACCAGAATCAAGCTTGGGAGGCCATGCCCACCGCTGAGCCTAACTGGGATCTGAATTAAACACCAAAAGGATACGAGGGATCAAGTATCGTTGTTGGCAGTGGCTGTGGCAGGAGGCAGAGGAGGGGGCCCCGGGTGGAGTCGTACCTATTGGAAGGGGAAGGGGTAAAATAGCAAGAGGGTGAGGATTTGAAGGTAGTGTTGACCCTGGTCGTAATGAGTGCCACTATTGTGGTAACGTAGGACACTGGAAAAGGGAATGTCCTTTCAGACCAAACCCTGATTTCAAGACTAAGGGTACGTCTACACTACAGCGCTAGTTCGAACTAACTTAGTTCGAATTAGTTAATTCGAACTAAGCTAGTTCGAACTAGCGCATCTAGAACTAAAAACTAGTTCGAACTAGCGTTTTGCTAGTTCGAACTAGCGCATCCACACTGATTGGACGCAGGGGCGCATTTAAGGGTGGCTGAAACCGGTTCTGGCAGGGCATCAGGTCAGCAGTTGCTTTGTGTGGCTGCTGTCTGAGGCTATCTGAGGCTCGTGCTTAAAGGGACCCCCCCCTGGACAGCCGGTTCTCAGCTTTTCCTGCTTGCTTGCCAACCTTTCCGAGGGACAGCAAAGCGTCGGTCTCTGTGCCCGTCTGTGTCGGTGCTTCCCTTCGGGGGGGACTGCCGCAGGTGGCAACATGGAGCCACGGCTCGCCCTGCACCTTCTGGTGCACGTTCTGGACTTGCTACTGCAAGCCTGCCAGCAATGGCTCGAGGCTGCCTGGCACCACCTGGGGAACGTCAGCCCCCTGCCTCTCCGCCTGGCCGCCCTGGGGGCCATGGAGGAGCCGCGGCAGCGCCCCGGCACCGGCGTGCCCCGCCGCATCTGGCGTCTGGACACCAGCAGCGACTGGTGGGACCGCATCGTCCTGGAGCGCTGGGACGACCGACAGTGGACCCAGAACTTTAGGATGAGGAGGGACACCTTCCTGGAGCTCTGCGAGTGGCTCGCCCCTGCCCTGCAAAGAAGGGACACTCGCATGAGGCCCGCCATCCCCCTCCAGAAGCGGGTGGCCATCGCCCTCTGGAAGCTCTCCACGCCGGACAGCTACCGATCCGTCGGGAACCAGTTCGGCGTGGGGAGATCCACTGTCGGAGCAGTGCTCATGCAGGTACGGCGCTCGTCGGCCACCGAGCCGGGGGGGAGGGGGGCTGCGAGGAGGGGATGGGCCGCCCCAGGGACAAAGGGGGGGGCGGGAGGAGGCGAAGGCGCCCCGCACCGGAGGGGTCGGGCTGTCCCGGCCGTACTACACGCCGCCAGGGGGGTTGCTTCCGGGAGTGGGGCGCGGGGCACTGCCAGGGCATGAATGCTCCCAGCCACCCGGGCGCCCCACTGATTGACGCTTTGCTGTGTCTCTCTCCGCAGGTGGTCAAGGCCATCAACCGGGTGCTGCTCCGCAGGGTGGTCCGCCTCGCCGACCCGGATGCCGTCATCCGGGGATTCGGCGCCCTCGGCTTCCCCAACTGCGGGGGGGCCATCGACGGGACGCACATCCCCATCCGTGCCCCGGAACACCAGGCGTCCCGGTACGTGAACCGCAAGGGGTACTTCTCCGTCATCCTGCAGGCCGTGTGTGACCACCGGGGACAGTTCACGGACATAAATGTGGGCTGGTCCGGCAAAGCACACGACGCCCGGGTGTACCGGAACTCCTCCGTGTGCCAGCGGCTGCAGGACGGGACCTTCTTCCCCGACCGCCACATCAGGGTCGGGGACGTGGACATGCCCGTCTGCCTGGTGGGGGATGCCGCCTACCCACTGCAGCCCTGGCTCATGAAGCCCTACACGGGGCACCTCAATCCCTCCCGCCAGGCCTTCAATAACAGGCTGAGCAGGGCCCGCATCGTGGTGGAGGGGGCCTTCGGGCGACTGAAAGCCCGCTTTCGATGCCTCCTCACCCGTCTGGACCTGGCCGAGCACAACATCCCTCCCGTGGTGGCGGCATGTTGTGTGCTCCACAATTTGTGTGAGCGGAAGGGGGAGGCTTTCTTGCCAGCCTGGATGGCTGAGGCTGACCGCATGGCTGGACACTACGGTCAGCCCCGCACCACCGCCGTCCGGGAAGCCCAGCGGGGGGCCATCCGGATCCGGGAAGCCCTGCGGGAGAGCTTCCAGGTGGAGGAGGAGGAGGACTGACCTCTCCCTGCATGCCCCACCGGGGCCTTCTTCCACCCTACCCCCCCCCCCCCCCTTCCCCTTTCCCCTCCCTATCTACTGTACAATAAAGACACCTGTTTTTCAAACAAAAACGTCTGTTTATTTCAGAGAACTGGGGTGGGGGAGGGAGGAATGAAGGTGGGAGAAGGGAGGGGGAAACCTGGGACGAGGGAGCTGGAAGGGGAGGGGAGGGAAGGGAGGAAGGGAAAGGAAAGCTCAGGGGTGGGAGTCTGGGTGCCTCTCCCGTCTCGCCACACTGCGGGTCCGGGGGCGTCGGTGGGGAATGGTTGTGGAGGGGGGGGCAGAGAGGACAGGGGGTGTGGATGAAGCAGGAGCGGAAGCAGGAGCGGAAGCAGGAGGAACAGGAGGAGCAGGGGGAGCAGGGGGAGCAGGGGGAGCAAGAGGGGGAGCAAGAGGGGGAGCAGGGGGAGGAGGAAATGGAAAGCGGTCTAGCAGGCTCTGGAGGTGGCCTCGCAGGGCACGGCCCTGCTCCTCCAGGGCCTCCAGACTCCTCTGGCGCAGCCTGAGGTCCTCCTGGACCCAGTGGTCCTGGAGACGGAGCTGTCGGTCCAGGAACCGGAGATGCCGCCTCTGGTAGTCCTCCTGGTTCCTGGCTGTCCTGCTTGCCCGGGCGCGGGCGGCTGCTGCAGGCGGTGTGGTGCGCCCTGCAGTCCCCGGTGCTGCAGCTGTGGTGCAAGAAGACCAGCGGTCAATTACCCCAGGGGCCCAGGTGTGTGAAACCCAGCTCCCCTCTGCAAGGCCAGGGCCCCTGCAGGATCCCCAGCTGCTGCTCCGTAGTGGGCAAGGCCCAGGCGCACGGTCCCGGGGCTCCCTCTCGCCCCAGCCCCCCGTACACATAAGGGGAACACGAGGGTACTCACAGGTGGACGCCTCCCCGGCCTCTGATGATGCAGGCGAGCGGCTCTGTGGGGTGCCTCGGGGGTCCCGGGTCCTGGGAAGGCTGGCGGCAGGCTCCTGGCTCTCAGAGCCCTCTTCCTCCTCCTCGGTGTCCAGGAGCGGTCCCTCTGCCCCGGGGTCAATCACGTCCCGGGGGGCAGGGACGGCATGAGGCCCCAGGATGCGGTCCAGGGCATGGAAGTGGGGGCAGGCCTCCGGGTCAGCCTCTGGCAGGCAGGCCCGGGAGTAGGACTGCCGCAAGTCTTTAATCTTGCAGCGCACCTGCTCCCGGCTGCGCTGGTGGCCCCTGGCAGCCAGGCTGGCAGCCATGCGTCCATAGACGGCCGCGTTCCGGTGGCTAGTGCGGAGATCGTGGACATTTGAGGCTTCCCCCCAAACCTCGATGAGGTCCACGATCTCCGCACTTGACCAGGCGGGCGCCCGCCTTTTGCGCCCCCGGGCAGGCTCCCGGGAGCCGCCAGGCTGGTCGTGGGGAGCAGTGGAGGGCTGGGAGCCCTCGGATGGCTGGCTCATCCTGTGGCAGGTGCAGGCTGTGCAGGCACGGGTGCTGGCAGCCTTGCAACTGGCACAAAGTGAGTAGCCAGCCCATGGCCCTTTAAGGGCTCCGGGGCCGGGAGGGGGGCAATAGAGTTTCCCTGGTGTTGGCCAGAGTGGCCACCAGGGAAACCTGGGAAGCCTTAGCCTCCCACTAGTTCGAACTAAAGGGCTACACAGCCCTTAGTTCGAACTAGCTAGTTCGAACTAGGCGTTAGTCCTCGTAAAATGAGGTTTACCTAGTTCGAACTAAGCGCTCCGTTAGTTCGAATTAAGTTCGAACTAACGGAGTGCTAGTGTAGCGCATAGGAAAGTTAGTTCGAACTAACGTCCGTTAGTTCGAACTAACTTTCTAGTGTAGACATACCCTAAGGTAGTGGGTCAGCTGAACCTCAAGACTCAGCGGATATGTGAGGAAGTGACGACTCCCCTTATTTCATGAGCTGCTGCTAAGGTCTGACACTCTAGACCCAGCAGACTCTTTCTTTGGAGTGTGTAGAGTTAGTTTAGGTGGGGATTAGTCTAAACATTCCCCTACACTGCTGAAAGGCACCCTTGTGTACTATATGTACGTGCATAATGGTTCAAGGACCTGTAAGCATTTAACAAATTGGAAAAGAGAAAAATTAAAGCCCCGAGGGATGAAATTGAAGTTCAGAAAAAGCAAAAAAATCTGCCCTGCAGTGAGAGCTGCAGCGCCTCTGTGCCAAAAATGATGCACAAGAAGTAGGAAAAAGGATTTCTTAGTTGGCACACCCGTATCAACCAAGCTTGGGGGGGAAAATTTGGCACAAGATCACCCCCCCCCCTTATGATGCATACACAGATAAAGAGGAAACACGAAAATACTAAAAGGAATTAGGAGACATGGGGGCTAATTGGAAAGTCCACCCTCCTTACCAAATTAATACTGGACAAACCTGTGTCATTGGAAGACATCATTTAGCAGAAATCAGGATGGACCAGGATGGCTAAGAAGGAAAAAGCATGTGAAAGGGGAAGGCAAGAAGTTTGGAGCCCTATGGGCATAGTGAAAGGAATAAGGAAGGTAGAGCAAACATTAAAAAGTCACTGGGAATGAGGAACGTTTTCTTTGGAAGAACTAAGTGAAGTGATTAAAGGGTATGTGAAGGTGAGAAGTGACTCTGTGGGAGAGTGGACGGAATTAAGCAATTGGGGTACGTCTACACTACAGCGCTAGTTCGAACTAACTTAGTTCGAATTAGTTAATTCGAACTAAGCTAGTTCGAACTAACGCATCTAGAACTAAAAACTAGTTCGAACTAGCGTTTTGCTAGTTCGAACTAGTAAGTCCACATTGAGTGGACTCTGGACAGGGCTTAAGGATGGCCGGAAGCAGTGCCGGCAGGGCATAAAAGGAGGACTTAGAGCATGGAGATGCTGTCTCAGGCTAGCCGAGGGCTGCGCTTAAAGGGTCCCGACCCCCACCCCGGACACACAGTTCTAAGGGGTGCCCCGCTTGCAAAGAAGTTCTGGCTTGGAGTGCCCTGAGTGCCCACACTGGGCACATCACACCACTCGGCCATCAGCCCGGCTGCACTTGCCGCAGGCTGCCATCTGGGGAGAGGGAGTAATTGGGGGGCTGCAGGAGAGCTTCCACCCCCAGAAGCCCGCAGAGCCAGCCCAGTCCTCCCCATCGGGGGCTCGTACCCCATTCCTCCCTCACCTCCTTCCACTTACCCTTCCCTAGCCCCCCTTCTTATTGATGTACAAAATAAAGATAACGTTTCTTCCAACATTGACTCTGTCTTTATTGAACAAAACTGGGGGGGACTGGGAAAAGGAGGTGGGAGAGGGGAAGAGAAAGGCTGGGAGAGGGGAGGGCAACTAACATGATCAGGGGTTGGGAACAGGTCCCAGATGAAGAAAGGCTACAGAGACTGGGACTGTTCAGCTTAGAAAAGAGGAGACGGAGAGGGGACAGGATAGAGGTCTCTAAAAGAAGGGGTTGGGTGGAGAGGGTGCATTCAGAAAAGTTCTTCCTGAGTTCCCATAAAGAAGGACTAGAGGACACCAAAGGAAAGGAATGGGTAGCAGGCTTCAAACTAGTAAGAGAAAGTTGTTGTTCTTGACAAAGCAAATAGTTAACCTGTGGAACTCCTTGCTGCAGGAGGCTGTGAAGGCTACAACTAGAACAGAGTTTAAAGGGAAGTGAGATCAAGTCATGGAGGTTGGGGCCATGGAGTCCTATTAGCCAGAGGGTAGGAGTGGTGTCCCTGCCCAAAGTTTGTGGAAGGCTGGAGAGGGATGGCACGAGACAAATGGCTTGGTCATTGTCTTCGGTCCATCCCCTCCAGGGTCCCTAGGGTTGGCCGCTGTTGGCAGACAGGCTACTGGGCTAGATGGACCTTTGGTCTGACCCAGGACGGCCATTGTAAGCTCAGGGCTCAGTGTCGGGGGTCTCAGTGGACCCCCTTGATTTTCATGCACACCTGGTCCTGGGTGGCCAGGCTGGCAGCTCTCCTGCCCTAGACGGCCACTTTCCTGTGCCTAGTGCGGAGATCGTGGACGAGGTCCACGATGTCCGCACTAGCCCAGGAAGGTGCCCGCCTCTTGCGGTCCAGGGCAAACTCCCGGGAGCCGCCAGCCTGGTCCCGGCAAGAGGGGGTGGGCTGGGGGGCATCGGGTGGGTGGCTCTGTGCCGTGCCAGGTGCAGGGTCTGCTAGCTGGGTGCTGGCAGGCTTGCACCTGGCACGGGCACCGTAGCCAGCCCGTGCCCCTTTAAGGGGTCCGGGGCCGGGAGGGGGGCATAGAGTTTCCCTGGTGTTGGCCAGAGTGGCCACCAGGGAAACCTGGGGAGGGCTAGCCTCCCACTAGTTCGAACTAAAGGGCTACACAGCCCTTAGTTCGAACTAGCTAGTTCGAACTAGGCGTTAGTCCTCGTAAAATGAGGTTTACCTAGTTCGAACTAAGCGCTCCGCTAGTTCGATTCAAATTCGAACTAGCGGAGCGCTAGTGTAGCACCTATTAAAGTTAGTTCGAACTAACATCCGTTAGTTCGAACTAACTTTGTAGTGTAGACATACCCTTGTTGTAATATGTAAAAGGAACCCTGCTTTAAAATGATTCCTTATTTCTTGTAGCCTCTTTTAATCATCTATGCAAAGAAACAATCAAGTTTAAACATATGGCTACAGACACTTTCTTAAATCTATTAAAAAGAAATAAGAAATTTTACTGGAATTTAACTGGTTAATTGTACAAATGAATGAAAACTATACATTGTAAATTTGTAAAACCTGCACACCTACAGGTTGCATTTGTCTTCCAAGGAAACTAATTATTGTTTTAAAAATCCAAGCCCAGAAACTTCACGGTGTTTCTGTTTAAGGCTGAGCTGATAGCACTTTTGGCTTGCTTTCAGATCCAAGGTGTGTGTGTCTGCAAACTGCCTGTCTGTTCTGGAAAAAGGGGGGGGGGGCATTGTCCCCCATAAGTAAGCCTGTAACATTGTGTATGATTCTTTTCAGAAAGAAAAAAACCTTTTTTTTTTTTTGCTTGCTGGAATAGTAACTAGCAAGCACCTTGTTCTAAGAAAAAGTTTCTGTGGCAGTAAATCATTTGAAGCCTCACACATTAAAAAAAAATCTGATCTGCAGTACAAAAGGGAAACTGAGGCATGTCCTATTTAACCACCCCAATGTGGGTAGAAGGGTTTTCTTTGTCTTTCAGATCATCAAAAAGCGCTTATATCAGCTAAAAAGTAACTGAAGAAAAACCATGGTTCTGTGTCATGACATAATAAGTTTGTGTTCTGTGTTCTATCCAAAGTTTTCTTGTGTGTCCTAATAGTAATATATGTCTTTCAAACATTGTTGTGTGTACAACATTGTTGTTTTAATGAAAGAATGATTTAAGTCCCTTAAATAATCTTGTGCTTTACACAAATGTTTTTTTTTGCTTTTATAATTCTAGTGGAGTTTTAGTAGCAGGCTATGCAAGTTGTACTGTCTGGAACGTAGTGGAATCTGCTCCTCTACCTGCTGTTTTTTCCCCTCTCTCCTATGATCGCCAGCTCCTTTGCCATCTCTTTCAGAACTGGCCCTCCTGCAAGACCAAGCGCAGAGTCGAAAAAGCAGGAGTGGAGACTGGCAGGGTGCACCTTGCACCCAGACCACTACTGGTGCAGCTCTGATGGTCGCATTGTTGCCCCAGTGGTCTTGCTACCTCACCTTGCCTCCGTGCTCCATAAATTGTCGCACGATGGAAAAGGTAAAACAAAATTGGTTTGCTCCCAAATTCTCCCAAGCAGCCAAGGATTATTGTCTGGCTTGCCCTGTCTGCCAAGCCCGCAACAAGGGTAGACCTGTAAAGACAGTTTCGGCAACCAGACCTCCGCCTTTAGGACCATTTCTGAATTTACAAATGGATCTTGTTCGATTGCCTAAATGTCAGTCCTTTGCATATGTGCTGGTGATTGTTTGCTTGTTTTTGGGATGGGTAAAAGCTTATTCCCTGCAGGAAAGCTGATGCCATCACAGTGGCAAAGAAACTTCTAAATCATTACATCCCATTATGAAGAATACACCTTGTGATCTCCAGTGATAAAGGTAATTCTGTGATTGGAAAAAAAAATGTATAAAAAAGACTCCACTTCGGCCTCAGGGGTTGGGTCCTTTTGAGACTCTCCTGGTAAGCCCTACTGCCATTCGGGTTAAAGAACTTCCCACCTGAATTCATCATACAAGGGTCAAGAGGAACCTGACCAGGTAAAGGGTTTCTCAAAAGCAGACGACGTCGGATGTCGAGGGAGCTGCGCTAGTTCACCCCACCGTGAGCCGGGTGAATCAGAAGCAGACGATTTTAGCTCCCAAGGCAAAAAGGACTGCCACCCCTTTGGACGACCGGAAGCTTCAGCTGAAAAAGACTTAGATTGGTGGTGCCCCTTTGCTGAAAAATGGCTTTGTTATATTTATGGAGTCCTCTGTGTGTTACTTTGTCTTTTATTTGTTGCTTTGCTCTTTTGGTGGTATGGAATATAAGAGCATCAGAGGCTAATACCTTCCTATGCTTTGCTCATGAAATGAAGGCTCGCATGCCTGCATTACATAACTTATCCTGCTGGGTATGCTCCTTAATGCCAATGGATAGTCAAAAAGGCCTTCTCATGATTCCTATTGCCCTTAGCGCAGCAAATATGACTTGGACTCCATCTTGGAAAGATCCCTTAGGCACCCAGAATATAACTTGGGCAAATGCCGGAATCCATACAGATAAATATCTGTAGGTCTGGCAACAACCCGGTAAATGGTGCCTTCTCAAAGGATCTCCTACACCCAATACCTTATGGGTTGGTGAAAGTCAGTGAGAAATCTATAATACCTCACATATTGGGTACCAATTTGAAAGAAATCAAAATATTTGATCCCCAATGGAATCTCTATGGGTATGTCTACACTACCCCGCTAGTTCGAACTAGCGGGGTAATGTAGGCATACCGCACTTGCAAATGAAGCCCGGGATTTGAATTTCCCAGGCTTCATTTGCATAAACTGGGCACCGCCATTTTTAAATCCCTGCTCGTTCGAACCCCGTGCCGCGCGGCTACACGCGGCACAAACTAGGTAGTTCGGACTAGGCTTCCTAGTCTGAACTACCGTTACTCTTCATTCCACGAGGAGTAACGGTAGTTCGGACTAGGAAGCCTAGTCCGAACTACCTAGTTCGTGCCACGTGTAGCCGCGCGGCACGGGGTTCAAACGAGCAGGGATTTAAAAATGGCGGCGCCCAGTTTATGCAAATGAAGCCCAGGAAATTCAAATCCCCGGCTTCATTTGCAAGTGCGGTATGCCTACATTACCCCGCTAGTTCGAACTAGGAGGATAGTGTAGACATACCCTATTTCACTCCTCCCTACATGGATGACAATAGACCCTTCCTTGTGTGTCCCAATACAGGACAAGAGTGTTGTGTGTACATTCCTGATGTCTATAACGCAACCTGGGACGGAGCAAAGCACCTCGTGCAAGTGGCGAGGGATCATGGAGGAGAAAAAGGAGATTCCTGGTGGAGTAGCTTATTTAACTGGTTTCCAAATATAGGGGGCTGGCTCATAATTTGATTCGTAATGCTGTGGTTATTATTTGTGTATTACTAGTGTTGTATGTTATGATCTGCTGTGGATGCTGGATTGGTGCTAAGTTGTGTACTGCTAAAAAGTAGGTACCAATTATTTTGGGTGTCCCAGGAGTCCCATAGGGAACTCCAGGGACAAAGGGGGGATTGTTGGGACCAGAAAAACAAGGCCTAGTCAACATTATGCTAAGGAAAGTTAACAAAGGCTAATTTCATAGGCCTCTGAGTATTCTTGACCAGAACCAGGAATGTGGTTCAAACAGAGGTGCACCATCCATGTTGGCTTAGGTTATAAAAGTAAGATAAGTGATAAATGACATATTTGTACCTACTGTAAGTAGAACAGCTTGCTTTGGGAACTGGTCAGTGACTCCCTGTTTCTGTTTCCCTTCGCTGATCTTACCTCCCTATTTTTGCCCCTTTGTTTGTGTTCAAATCCCTTGTCTCCTTGTTCCTGGTACCTGCCTTTTGTGATTGATAAGAAAGTTGCTGATGAAGTGCTTCTGGCCACAATGAATGGTTGGCTAAGATATGCATAGATATTAAAAGTTTTAGAAAGGGGGGTGTGTGGCTTGGGTGAAGAGCTTATGACGCGACGGAACTGTCTTTATAAGCCTACCTGTTACTAAAATCGGGGCTGGTTCTCTTTGGAGACGGGCCGCTCTCTATTGTTGTGTGCACTCTTCAATAAAGAGCTTGTGATTGGACTTTGCTGGTGTTGCCTGTCTCTTTGCAGTCAGACAACGAACCGAGCCGTCTGGGCTAGAGTCCCTGACATTTATTACCAGGTCGGGGGTTACAAAAACAGCTGTTGCTCATGTCCTCTTTAAAAAACAAGGCATTTATAAGTTTGTGTTCATTTCCTTTCCCTTATGTTTGCTGAAAGTTACGTTCCGTTTATCCCCCCCCCCCCCTTTGTTTGGTATTTTTTTCTTTTTTTTTATTTCTAGGCTGCTTTACCCCCGATTTTTTTAAAGCTCATTGGCGTGATTAAAACGTAAACTTTATACTTTTTTAAAAATTTATGTGCACAGCCCCGTGTTTATTTTCTTTCCCCTATTTCTGCTGTGCATGTGTTCTTGAGTAAGAGCACATTTTTAAGTTCGTGTTTGTTTTCTTTCCCCTACTTTTGCTGTGCATGTGTTTTTTGATTTTGTGTGATGGGCCGTTTTTAAGCTAGTGTTTATTTTTTTACCGCTACTAAAAACTATGCTCGGGCTATTCTTTCCCCCCTTTTTTTTCTCCTGAGGGGTTTCCCGCCGCTTTTTTCTTTGTTTGGTATTTCTTTCTTTTTTTTTTAATTTCTAGGCTGCTTCACCCTTTTTTTTCTTTTGAGGGGTTTTCCCGACGCTTTTTTCTTTGCTTGGTATTTCTTTTTTTTTTTCTAGGCTGCTTCACCCCCGATTTTTTAAAGCTTATTGGCGTAATTAAAACGTAAACTTTATACTTTTTTAAAAAATTACGTGCACAGCCCCGTGTTTATTTTCTTTCCCCTATTTCTGCTGTGCATGTGTTCTTGAGTAAGAGCAAATTTTTAAGTTCGTGTTTGTTTTCTTTCCCCTACTTTTGCTGTGCCTGTGTTCTTGTGTGACAGGCTGTTTTTAAGCTGGTGTTTCTTTTTTACCGCTACTGAAAGCTATGCTCGGGCTATTCCTTCCCCCTTTGTTTCTTTTGAGGGGTTTCCCGCCTCTTTTTTCTTTGTTTGGTATTTCTTTCTTTCTTTTTTATTTCTAGGCTTCTTCACCCCCGATTTTTTAAAGCTCGTTGGAGTAATTAAAACGTAAACTTTATACTTTTTTAAAAATATGCGTGCACTACCCCGTGTTTATTTTATTTTTTTATTTCTGCTGTGTTTGTGTCCTTGAGTAACAGAACATTCTTAAGCTGGTGTTTATCTTTTTACCACTGTTGAGAGTTACATTCTGGCTATCCCTCTTTCCCTCCCCTTTTAACCTAAGGATTTACCCACAAGTTGGTGCTTATCTCCCTTATTTTTGCTTAGAGCCGTGTTTCGGTTATACCTTTTATCCTCCTTAGCCCTCTAATTGGCTAACCCGGACATGGGCTCTAATTGGTCAAACCAAAGTCATCTGTAATTGGTCATTGCCGGTCAGCTGATGCGACCGGCTGGGGGTGAGGAGGTTCACAAACTGTAGCTTCTTCCTTTTGCTGCGGGAGCTGGGTGAGTAAAGTTTACTTTTTTTCTTCTGTTCCCTGATAACTTTTACCCCTTTTCTTTCTTTGGTGTGGCGTGCCGGTGTGTGCTAGGGGTTTTCTTTTTTGCTGCCGTTTGCCTGTTTGGGGTGTGTGTGGAACTGCTAGGGCTTTTTTGCTACTGTGTGTGTGTGTACTAGGATTTTTCCCCTTTTCTTTTTCTTTTCCCCTTTTATTAAAGGCTTTCCGTACGCCCTCCGGCCATTCCCTCTTTCGGCCCCCACGGGTCGAGGCGTCCCGCCCGAGAGCTCCCTTCTCTTTTCTTTTCACAGGAGGCTCCCCGGAAAATGACGGCCCCGCCATCTTGAAGCCTGCACCATGTAAAGGGGCGGGATAGATAATGTCATAAATGGGAGGGGTCAGGAAGGGGCGGGTGTAGGGGACGTCAGGGGGAGGGAAGGGCCAGGGGACGTCCCCTGACGTCATGGGGAGGGTGGGTGTAGGGGACGTCAGGGGGCAGGGCACCTGTCAAAATTGCGTGGCGATGAAAGGTATCGAGGCATTAACTACTGCTGAGAGGCCAGGGCTGACATGGACCATAACCCTCCCCTCCCCTCCTCTCCCGTCCCCAGCAACTGGTGGGGGAGCTGAGAGCCTGGGTCTGGCGTGGCCCCAGGCCCCCTGGCAGTGAGAGGGAGAGCCAGGTTTACCTACCCCCAGGGACTGGTGCGGCCCCAGCATCCAGAGAGGCAGGGGGGGCCAAGAGATTGGGGCTGGCAGGACCTGAGAGGCTGGGGCTGGTGTGGGCCTGGCCCTCCTCAGCGGCCAGGTGTGAGGCAAGAGGCCTGGGCTCCCACAGGTTGGGGGGGGGGGTTGGCGAGTGTAGCAAGCAGGGGACACTGCCCCCTAGTTTTTTATAAAGTAAGTTTTCCTGCAGTTGCTAGGCCCTGTGAGAATTACAGAGAAGGGGTGTTTCCACCTCGTATCCATTTTCAAAAGTCGTAGGGCAGGGTTTTAAACCCTTTTCCTAGGACCCTCTTATTGTAAACAACTTTCTGTGTTTTCTTAAGGGTCTTTGTTTCTATTTGCCACTGATTTTTGTTCCTTACAGTTCATAGAATCATAGAATACTAGAACTGGAAGGGACCAAATACTGTCTAGAGCATCCCTGATAGACATTTATCTAACCTGCTCTTAAATATCTCCAGAGATGGGGATTCCACAACCTCCCTGGGCAATTTATTCCAGTGTTTGACCACCCTGACAAGTAGGAACTTTTTCCTAATGTCCAACCTAAACCTCCCTTGCTGTTGTGGGAGGGCTGTAATTGAGGGCTGATTCACCGCTATCTTATTTGGGGTGTTCTCCCCCAGGCCTGTGCTATAGTTCAGGACTAGATTTTTCAAACTGTCAAAGTTGATTTTTTCACAGTTTGCTACGTTCAGAGTAATCCCTTTGACTTTCATACATGCCTTTCCTCCTGACAGCTTGTACCCATATGTTTTCGAGACTGCTGACACAAACTTGGTGTTGATCTGGCAGGATCTTGTTTGTGAGATCCCCTAACTAATCACCCAGAGGGGGATTCCACTCATCCTCCCTTTTCACATATATCACTGACTTGGTGTCATGGTACAAGCACCATTCTTGCAGCCTGTCTAAGGGTATGTATACACAGCAAAGTTATTTCAGAATAACAGCCATTATTCCAAAATAACTTTAGTGAGCATTTACACAGCAATAGCATTATTTCAAAATTATTTTGAAATAACAGGTGGCTTATTCCGAAATCTGCAAACCTCATCCTACAAGGAATAATGCATCTTCCAATATAGCTATTTCAAATAGTGGCTGTGTAGACAGGGCAGCTGCAGTTATTTTGAAATAAGGGGCCTTCAGCCCTTCCCAGGGTGCCCTTCTGTCCACACTCAGCCAAACTCCCTGCTTCCCTTGGAGCCCTTAATGCTGCAGCCTCAGCAGAAATGGCTTGTGGCAAGCAGGAGGCCCTGACAGCCCTGAGCCACCCTGCAGCTGCCCCACCTCACTTTTCCCCAAAAATAAGCCAGTCTGCTGCTCCCACCCAGACCTCCACTGCTCCCAGGGAGCAGTCAGGCAGTGCCCAGGAGCCTGCCCGAGCCCGAAAGAAGCATGCGCCTTCCTGGTCTGGTGCAGAGATCCTGGACCTTATTGAGGTTTGGGGGGATGAGACCAACCTCTAAGATCTCTGCACCAGAGGCAGGAACACGGAGCCTGACCAACAAGGGGCACATCCACACCCAGGCGCAGGTGCAGATGAAGGTGAAAGAGCTCTGCCAGGCATATGCCCAGGCCAAGGAGGGCAGCTCCCACTATGGGGCAGAACCCCACACCGGCCTCTACTTCAAGGACCTGGACAACATCCTGGGGGTGTGGGGCAGTCCCTTCACCCACCCTGGTTGTGGACTCCGGGCTCAAGACGCCCGTCGTCATCCTGACGGGGGACAGAAATGAGGAGGAGGAAGAAGAGGAGCAGGATGAAGTCAGCACCAGCACCCTCCTGACCCTGGAGCCGGTACCCCTCGCTGTGGACGTGTCCCAGGTGTCGTCCAAGGCCAGGGAAGGCACATCATGTGAGTGCCATCACGTTCCCTTCATATAAGGGGTGGAAGGGGTGGGTGGTGAGGAGTAGCCAGGCGCTCCTCGCTTGACCTTCATGGCCTGGGGATCACGCAGCAGCCTGTGCACATGGGAGCATGTGCCACGCCGCTCTGCCCCAGGAGGCTGACGCAGGACCCTTGTGCTATTGGCCACAGGGTGTCTGAAGAGGCCTGCCATGCTCGTGACCCTGGGGGTGGGACACCCTCCCTCCACAAGTTACCTCCAGAAGGAGGCTGGGTACACACACACACACTCAGCAGTCCCACACATGGCACACAGGCATGCCTGCACTCTTGGGACAGCACATGCTCCTGGGGACATTTGGGCCCCTGTAGGAATAGGCCCACTGGTGAGAGTGCACATAGCCTTGCTCCAAGCACATTGCCTTCGACTGAGCGGAGAACTGTCACTCTCGGCTCTCAGATGAGGGCAAGGCTTCAGGCACAGTATCCCCTGGGATAACTGATCATCTCTATTCTCCACAGCTGAACCAGCTGCAAGAGGGGGGCAGTCGACACCACCCAGGGCAGCCTCCTGAATTCCAAGGGACCTGCAGGTGCCACAGACCCATGGACTAGTTCCAGAGGGAGCACCTTGTGGCACTCCGATCCATGGAGCACACCATTGACTGCAGACTCCAGGAGGACATCCAGCTGCGGCGAGACACCTGGAGGGAGCTGCTGGAGCAGGGCCGCTCCCTGTGCACAGATGTGCACTCCCTTGTTCTCAGCATGATCTCTGCTCCTGCTTCTGCTCCCGCTCTTGCCGTCACTGTATCTCCTCCTCCCGCTTCTCCCCAAACACACCCCTACCCATGGCTGCCAGAGCCCCCGCACCTGTGGCGATGGGATCACCAGAGCCAGGCGCCTCTCCCAGCCCCAACCCTGAGCCTCTCCTCACCCCTGCTCCCCCTTCCAGCTCCCTCCTCCCACCTCCAAGGGTCTTGTCCCCCCTCCTCCCCCCTTTCTCCTAGGTTCTTTCCCCAGTTTTTTACCCCAAATAAAAAGAAACAGAGATTTTATTTTCTCCAAAACAAAATTTTTGTTTGTGTCAGCAGGGAAGTGGGAGAAGGGAGGGATAAGGGAGGAAAGGCAGAGAGGGGTGATGCACAGGCCCCCAGTGTGGTGGCCCAGGGAAGATGGTCATTGGGCCCCTGCGGAGAAACTCTCTCTCAGGGCCTCCCAGATGCACACAGTCCCCTCATGGGTCTGCCACATGGCAACCATGCATGGCTGCTCGAAGGCCCTTCCAATGTGGTCAGCCTCTGTCCCCCACCCTGGCAGGAATGCTTCCCCCTTCCTTTCACACACATTGTGGAGCACACAACACGTGGCCACCACATGTGTGATGTTCCACTCCCCAACATCAAGCTGGGTAAGGGGACATTGAAACCGTGCCTTCAGACAGCAGAAGGTGCCCTCCACCACCATGCAGGCCCTGCTGAGCCTGGCATTGAACCATTTCCTAGAGTGGTGAAGGTGGCTCATTAAGCCATACACCAGCCAGGGAAAGAGAGGGTAGACCGCATCCCGCACCATGCAGATGGGCATGTCCATGTCCCCGACCTTGATGGTGCGGTCGGGGAAAAAAGTTCCTGCATGCAGCTTCTGGAACACACTAGAGTTCCTAAGGACACGTGCTTCATGCACCTTCCCCGACCAACCGACACATGTCCATAAACTGGCCCCAGTGGTCTGTGATGGCCTGCAGGACCATCGAAAAGTATCCCTTCCGGTTGATATAGAGAGAGATGCCCAGTGGTCGGGGGCCCGGATGGGTATGTGGGTGCCGTCAATAGCTCCCCCGCAGTTGGGGCAGTCCATGTCAGCAAACCACATTGCCAAGGTGGATGACCCTGTGCAGCAGGATGGTGTTAATGGCCCTCACCACGGCTGTGTCTACACTGGCATCCCTTCCGGAAAAGGGATGCTAATGTAGCACTTTGGAATAGGCAAATCCACAGGGGATTTAAATATCCCCCACGGCATTTGCATTAACATGGCTGCTGCTTTTTTCCGGCTTGGAGATAAGCCGGAGAAAAGCACCAGTCTAGACGTGATTCTCCGGAAAATAAAGCCTTTTCCGGAGGATCTCTTATTCCTACCCCCCCATTCCCCCTCCCCCACACTCACCAGAAGCAACCCCCCCATTCACCCCAACCCCCAGCAGGGCTTTGTGAGGACGGGACTGAAAAAACCTGGGGAGGTGGCGTACATCCCCCCACCCCCCCTTTCCTCAGGGAACCCCATTGCTGCATTCCGCCCCTCCCCCCTTGGAACAGTAGCCCGAGAGCGCCATACCTGAATGAGCACAGCCCTGATGATGGATCTCCCCATGCCGAACTGGTTCCCAACAGATCAGTAGCTGTCTGGCATGGAGAGCTTCCAGAGGGCGATAGTGACCCACTTCTGCAGGGGGATAGCAGGTCTCATGTGAGTGTCCCATCACCTGAGAGCAGGGGCAAGCCACTCACAGAGCTCCAGAAACATGTCCTTTCTCACCCTGAAGTTCTGGAGCCACTGCTGGTTGTCCCACCGCTCCATGACAATCCAGTCCCACCAGTCTGCACTGGTGTCCAGACGCCAGAGGCGGCGGTGCACGGTGTGCAGGGGAGGGCAGGTGGGATCCAGCAGCGTGAGCTGCGCCCACAGAGATCCAAGGAGGGTCTCCCAGCAGAGCAGAGGGTTGGGTTCCTACAGGGCCTGGGCTGCAGCCTGCAGAACCTGCTGCATGAAATGCAGCACAAGCTGTAATACCCATCAACTGCCCAGAGGCAGCTCTAGCTCCATGGCTGGCAAGCTGAGGTGTCCACAAGGGCAACCGCAGCAGGCAGAGAAAAGGCTTTGCTGTCCCTCGAGGAGGTAGGCAAAGACATAAAGCCTGATACATGGCTGTACGGGGGGGGGGGGGGGGGGGGGGGTGTCCCTCAGAAAGCCTCAGATGGCCTCAGGCAGCAGCCACACAAAGTGACTGCTGACCGGATGCCCTGCCTGAAGTGATTTTGGGTGGCCTTAAATGCGAGTTAGCATCCAATCAGTGTGGAAAGCAGCTGCTTTTGCAGAAAAACTTGCCAGTCTAGACACAGCTAAAGAGTTTGTCAGGGTCTCTCACGATGCTGGTATTGGGTAGGTTGGTTCTTTGGCCAAATTTACCCCACAGAGAATTTAAAAACAGTTTAGTGGTTTGGTGCTTAGCGGGGTTCAACCTGATCTCGTATTGGCATAAACGCACGCCTTCTTTCTGGTAGAAATCGTTAATGTATTTGTTTTGTTTTTCTTTGTCTGTGCACCAGCTGGGATACCCTGAAGCCTCTTGTTTCTGACAGAGGTGTAATTTTATGTACTCTGAAAAGAGTTTGTCAGATTTTTCATTCAAATGCCAGATTTCATAGATTTTAGTCCTTTCGCTATGGCCACGTTCAATTCCACTGTGCATCAAGTCCCCAGGATGGCCTTCTTCTCATTAGTATGGGTGCATGTGTTCCACTGCTCAGTTTCTGCACAGGTTCAGCATAGCGGGAACATAAGTTTACCACTGTGGAAGAAAACAAGCCTTCACTCTGCGTTGTGTTTAAGCAACAAGTTGCCAGAGGCAGTTTATTCGAGCAATATTGCAAGGGAAGACAGCGAAAGCAGTTCTTCAAATACAAAACGATTAAAAGCCAATATATACACCTTTCCGTTACATATAACATTAAACAATTACTTCCCTGCCCACTCAGTTCCCATCGGACACTCTTATCTCAAGGTTCTCACTGAGGTTAGCATTCCACTCTTATCTATGTGAGAGAGACAGAGAGGCGAACGCACTGTCTCTTCTAGCTCTCGCGTTAGCAGGAGTCAGAGTGACCCAGACTCCTGCTCTGCTACTGACAAACCCTGAAATGGCCACCCAAATCCCCTCTCCCTTAGTCCTGCTTCCACACGCCCCCCCTTTTGTGCTCTAGGCACAATTACTCCTTCAGATCTCTATAGTCATTAAACATTGTATTTCTGTTTTAACATCGAGAGGATTGACCTCACAGGTATGGATTGATTGCTATGGTAATATAGGGTTAGTATGAACATGAAAACTATTTCCGTTAGTACATCCTCTATAACAACAATAAAATAATCCTACAATAAGCAAAAGCAATATAATCATTAATATCCCCGCAATAACTCTATAATGGGGTCGCTGCATAGCCTTAGTCACATAACACGATACATCATAATCAGTACACAGGAGGGATGTTCTATAGACTGTGTGGAAAGCATGTGCCTCAATTTGATAGGTATTCTGGAGAACATGAATTTGACCTTGTAATTCAGAGATTTTCTGGACCTCTGGTATGAGTGAAAGTAAATTCTGGAATCGGTCAGGTACTAGGGTAGTCCAGTCGAGGGGTATTTGGAATCTAAGGGCTGTTCGTAGGACCTTGTCTGCGGGCCAATAAATGACATGATTTCCCATAACTGTGGTGATATGAAAGTGCATGTCTTGTAAAATGGTGGTATTAATGTGTGCACAGCTATCATTGGCCTGAAAGAGCAAATGTCCTGTTAGGGTGTATCCTTGTCCCATACCTTCCCAGCAAATGCTGTCATGCACAGTTACAACTTCCCCTGGTCTCAGCTTTCATATGCACTGAAGCTGTGGGGGTTCTAAAGGCCAAAGCGTCCATTGATTTCCTATCCCTATTCAAATATCAGGTGTTATTCCAGGAGCACTGACTATGAACCGGCTGGGCGCACCAGGTGGTTTAATTTCCCAGATGTCTCGGTGAATCACCCAGTCCCACATGCATCCTCCCAACGGACCCGGCAAGATTCGCTATGTGGGGGCCCACACCCCTCCAACCGGCCCGTATGCTTGGAAGGAGCACTGTGAGTGCCTGCATCTCCACCCTGAGAATCTCCAAGTGTGTCTCCAGGGCCACAGTTCTGACGGTATCCCCGAGGCATCCGCAAGGGCAGTGGGCCAGGTCTGATGCTCTGGATCACTCCAGATGGCCATTAGCTGGTCATTCAGGAAATCCTGAATTTCTGAACAAGCCAGATCCCACTGCAATTCCTTCTCTGCCTCTGTGATATCCAGTATCATCTTTGTCAGCAATTCCTGGGTCATTGAGCTGAGGGCGGAGATAACGTGTAATTCACCGATTCCAGCCTGAACTTGGGTTAGCTGTGCTCCAGTAATAAGCCCAGTGGCTTCCTCTATCTGTCCCAGCCTTTCCTCATGTTGTTGGCCCCTGTATATGTTCCACACTGCTGCTGCACTATTGGCACTGTCCCAGAGGAGGTCTCCTAAGTCCCTTTCCTCTTAGTGGAAACCCATGCCCTCTGTTGTGCCAACCGAATGGCAGCCCCCTTAGAACAGTTTGGATACAAAGAGGTGACCTGAAAGCTGGGCAAAGGCAGTGTAAATTTTACAGTCCCTAGTGTGGCATTGACTATGGTCCATTGATATCCTAACACATCATCTCTTTTAGACACCGTATCATACCACATCTGTTGATTAAAAACTCTAATATAATTTTTAGCAACATTAATATCAATAGCATAAGAAGGAGTATATTGCAAAATAGCGCAGGCAAAATTATCGGTTAAGGGAATTATCTTAGTACAGGTAAAATTTCCATTAGGCGAACACATTCTCTGAGTCTGAATTTGGCCCTTTGCTAATTGGGTAACCAAATAACAATAGGGCCCTCTTCCTGTCAACAGACTACAAACCCCGGGGATGGCCATCATGTCAACCCCATCGAAAACCCCCTAACCTCAATGCTAGAATTTAGTGGCTCACGTTCATATACAGTAATATCATAAACCCCTATCTCTACTGATCCATCTGACTTCCATTTAATTGTTCGCTCAAATGAAAAATTTTGAACCTTGAAAAATAGATTTTCCAGACAATACTTAGCTAAGTCACTCAGATGTGACGGCCTTGGCCATTGAATTTCATCAGAATACACAATATCATCAGTATTTGGGTATGTTACCGGAATGGCAGTGGAGGTGGAGGAGGTAGTAAGGACGGTGGCATCAAGGTGCTTTTGGTATTCATCGTCCGAAAGCCAATCAGGGAGTGCAGTACATTCTGCTGGTATTTGCCCATAAGCACAGATCGCAGCTCCTGGAAGAAACCCACTAAACCACTCAACACCACACTCCCAACTGCAGGTCCCACAAGTCCCTCCTTGCCAGTGTATAATGCTCTGCCTTTTCCACCAGGGCCAGTTCTCAATGTCCTTTGTTGTTAAAAAGTTCTGGACTGTGGCAGTGTCAGGGGAGTGAATTTTTCTTCTTCTTTCTTGAAATAGTAGTAATTCAGCATCATGCAGGGGAGAGGTTGCTAGCACATCGCCCTGTAACATTTTGGTCCTTCTGGCATATACCAGAGGTATAGTAGTTCTGTTAGTGGGTGTGACGGGGCTAACATGCCCCGCACTGAGCAGGAGGGAGAGGAGCCCGTTTATTGGGTAGAGCACGCCCCTCCCCCACAGCCCTACTGGGCATGCTCGAAGTGCAGCCTCACTATAAAAGACTTCCGGGCTGCTCAGTTGGGGCAGACCGCCAGGGAGGAAGGAGCTCCGGCCCAAGCTGCAGGCCCGCCGCCGGACCTGCCACCAGATTCAGAGCCGGAGGGACCGCCGCTATTGCTACTACCAGCCCCGGGGCGAGCACGCCCCCAACCCCGATGACGGGGGGCCGCCCGCCCCGCTGCAGGAGACACCCCCTGCGCTGCTGCCCCAGAGACGGGACCAGCTGACGTGGCCGCCACCGCCAACCCCGCATCGCCAGGTGGGACCTCCGTCGGCCACAAGGCTGGGGTAGGAAGCAACCCAGGGCAAGGGGCAGGGAAACCCCCGGTGGGCTCAGCACGTTTCGGGGAGGACCCCCCGCTGAGCCAGTGGTGGGAACCACCCACCACTATTAGGGCCCTGGGTTGGGGTCCGGTGGAGAGGGAGGGCCCGGACCCCCCTACCCCAACCCCTCAGGGTGTGGACTAGGCCTCAGGGCCTGCTGGGACTGTGGACTAGACCTCAGGGCCTGCTGCGAGTGCTGGACTAGGCCTCAGGGCCTGCTGTGACTGTGGACTAGGCCTCCGGGCCCGTTGCGGCTACTAGATTAGGCCTCCGGGCTGGTGGCTAACGCTTTAATCACGAGAAGAAAGGAAAGGGGCGGGGAGGACCCCACCACAGCTGGTGGAGAACATGGGCACACTGATCCCCCCCCCCCCCCGAGTAAAAGGGGGCGCAGAGAGGTTTTTTTTGGTGCTTAGAGCGGGGAAAAAAAAGCAGGATTTAGTCGTGCGGGTGCTCGAGGGGGCCTAGGGGAAGATGGCCCCCCGGAAAGGTAATAGAGAGGCCATGGGGCAGCTCCTGAGGAGTTTGCCCAAGGAGGACCGGGAGTGGATCCGGCGACAGGGTGCCAAGACGTTGGGACAGACGGTAGCCCTATTGAAAGGGCACTGGGTTGGCGGAGGAGCCCTGAGGGGGACAGGCCACCCAGGGAGCTGACAGGGAGACCCCAGGAAAGATGGGGGCACCCCCAGGGCCTGTAGCTATGGGCAAGTACTAGCGGCTGGGGTGCAACTGCAGAAAGAAGATGGGACAAAGATAGTGATCCCAGTTAAGGTGCAAGGGGAGGAGGCCACAGCCTTGGTGGATACGGGCTGTGGGCAGACTCTGATAGAGGAAGGCCTAGTTAGTGACCCAGAGCAATGGGGACCCCCGGTGAGAATGCAGTGTATTCATGGGGACGTGAGGACGTACCCCACGGCTAAGGTGAAGTTAGCTATCGGGTCGCACGAAGAGCTGTGCAGAGTAGGGGTAGTCCCCCGACTGGCTTACCCCGTGGTGTTAGGGCGGGATTGGCCCTACTTTTGGGCCCTACTGCGGGGCCACCCCGGCAAGGGGGGCCCAGAACAGCCACAAGCGGCGTTAACCGGACAGCGGACGGAAGAAGACCCCGGGGAAGGGACCTCAAGGGGGGCCAGGAGGGGAGCCATACGATCCCCTGGAATTGACGCTCCCCCTATAGACACCCAAGCAGCCGACATCGCCCTGGACGGAGACTTCCTAGAAGAACAAAGGAATGACCCGACCCTCAGCCGAGCTTGGGAGCAGACAGGAGGACCGGAGCCGACGGACCTGCCACCCCCAGAGAGGCCCCAAGGCCCGCGGTTCGAGGTACGGGGTGATCTGCTGTACTGCCTGACCCAAGATCCGCAAACCCAAGCCGAGATCTGTCAGCTGCTGGTACCCCAACGGTTTCGGATGGCGGTGATGCGGTTGGCCCACGACGTGCCCTGGGCGGGCCACCTAGGCCGGGAAAAGACGTTATGCAGACTAGCCCAGCGGTTCTTCTGGCCGGGAGTACACCACGCTGTGAGGGACTATTGTGCTTCGTGCCCCGAATGCCAACGTGCTAACCCCAGTGGGGTTCCCCGCGCCCCATTGGTCCCACTGCCCGTGGTAGGGACGCCTTTTGAACGGGTAGGACTGGACCTGGTCGGGCCGCTGGAGCGAAGCACCAACAAGAACAAATAGATTTTGGTCATTGTGGACTACGCCACTCGGTACCCGGAGGCAATTCCCCTAAGGGTCACGACCGCCCGAGCCATTGCCGATGAACTTTTAAAAGTGTTTGCCAGGGTGGGCCTCCCTAAGACGATCCTAACAGACCAGGGAACTAACGTAACGTCCAACTGATAACAGAATTGTGTCGCCTACTGAACATCCAATCCTTGAGAACCTCCGTGTACCACCCCCAGACGGATGGACTGGTGGAACGGTTGAACAGGACGCTGAAGTCGATGCTGCGCAAATTCATCGAAGACGACCCGCGGCAGTGGGACAGGTGGCTGCCAGCTCTTCTCTTCGCCGTAGGGGAGGTTCCCGAAGCATCCACGGGATTTTCCCCTTTTGAATTATTATATGGGCAGTGACCGCGGGGGATTCTGGACCTAGTGAGAGAGACTTGGGAGGGACAAGAAAGACGCACCCAGGGGTCCATCCACTATATTTTACAATTGCGAGAGCGGCTAGAAGAATTAGGCCGGCTAGCACAGGAGAACCTGCGGACGGCACAGGAAACACAGGCGCGTCACTACAACCAGAAGGCGAAGGTGCGGACTTTTCAACCCGGGGACCAGGTGTTGCTCTTGTTGCCCTCTTCCGAGTCCAAGTTGCTAGCAAAGTGGCAAGGACAGTTTGAAGTCGTGCGGAAGGTGGGGCCGGTCGACTATGAGGTGAGGTTACCAGGGCGGCGGAAAGACTTACGAGTGTACCATGTGAACCTCCTGAAGGCCTGGAAGGAGAGGGAGGCAATGCTGATCACCCCATTTCCCCCGGAGGACGAGTTGGGACCGCAAGTGGGAGCCTCGACGGAGCGCCCCCAGGTGGACATCGGGCAAGACCTGGAGAAGGGACAACAGCAACAGCTGCAAGAACTCATAGCGCGGTTCCCGCATGTGTTGTCAGATAAACCAGGAAGGACCCCGTTGATCAGTCATCACATCGCCACAACGCCGGGGCAGAAAGTACGGGACAATCATCGACTCCTACCCAGGAAAATGTGGGACACCATGCGCCAGGAACTAAAAGAAATGTTGGCTCTAGGGGTGGTGGAAGAATCCCGAAGCGAGTGGAGGAGCCCCATCGTGCTGGTCCCCAAGCCCAATGGCTCAGTGAGGTTTTGCGTCGACTTCCGCCTACCCCATGCCCCGGGTAGACGTGCTACTGGAACGTCTGGGGAGGGCCAGATATATCTCAACACTGGATCTCACTAAAGGCTACAACACTGCTGCACAGGGTCATCCACCTGGACGATGTGGACCCCATCGTTGCCGGCTTTGCCGCCATGGGCTTCCCCACTGCGGGGGGGCCATTGATGGCACCCACATCCCCATCCGGGCCCCTGACCACCAGGCATCGCAGTATATCAACCGGAAGGAATACTTTTCCATGGTCCTGCAGGCCCTGGTCGACCACCGTGGCCAGTTTACAGACATCTTTGTTGGCGGTTGAGGAAGGTGCACGACACCTGCATCTTCCAAAACTCCAGCCTCTACCAGCCTCACTTTCTTCCCTGAGCACAGCATCAGGGTTGGGGATGTGGAGATGCCACTGTGCATCATGGGAGATGCGGCCTACCCCCTCATGCCGTGGCTGATGAAGCCCTACACTGGACGTCTTGACCCCAGCAAGGACTGCTTCAATAGTTGCCTGGACAGGGCCTGCATGCAGGCAGAGTGCGCCTTCAGGTGTCTCAGGGCGAGGTTCAGGTGCCTTCTGACCCACCTCGATGTGGGGGAACAGACCATCCCCCAAGTGGTGTCCGCATGTTGTGTGCTACACAACATAGTGGAGAGGAAGGGGGAGGCCTTCCTTCCAGGTTGGGGGTAGAGGCCGGCCCGGAGGGATGGGCCTTTGAGCAGCCGTGCACAGCTGCCATCTAGCAGGCCCATCAGGCCAGAGTGCGCATCGGGGAGGCCCTGAGGGAGAGTTTCTCTCAAGGACCCAGTAACTCTCCCCAGGGCCTCCTCACTAGGGGCATGTGCCTTGTCCCCCTATGCCTTTCCCACAACAACCCCTCCCTTCCCCGCTCCACCCCTCTCTCCTGCAGACACAATTAAAAAAAACCTGTTTGGTTGATAAAAACAGAACTGTGGTGTGATTTACTAGGGGTAGAAGTAACTGGGGAGGAGCGGGGGATGAGAACCTTGAAGGGGGAGGAGAGGCTCAGCACTGGGGCTGGAAGTGGTGTGTGGCTCGAGTGCTTCCTCTGCTTTGTGTGCAGGGACCACGGCAACCTCGGGGGCAGGGGGAGGCTAGAGGGATAAGCAGGAGGGGGGGCTGGAGCAGGGTCAGGCATGGGATGGGGAGCAGGGACTGGTATGGGAGAGGGGCAGGACCAGGAGCTGGGACTAGGGCAGGAGCAGGAGCTGGCTCTGGGTGGGTGAGGAGAGCCTGGACGGCCATGTACATGTTGCGTCCCTGCTGCAGCAGCTCTGTTCAGGTCTCTCTCTGCCACTGAGCATTGTCCCGGACCTTCTGGGCCAGTGTCTGCTGCATGTCCCGGAGGATGGATACATGCTCCTCATCAGGTCCTCATGGACCCTCCAGCACCTGTGGCTCCCCCGGGTTCGGGCGGCTGGCTTGGGTGGTGTCACCCGTTGCACTGTCACAGCTGGTCCAGCTGGGGACAATTAGTAGAGATGGTCAGTCAACCCTGCAGACACTGTCCCTGAAGCCTTGCCCTCATCTGTGAGTTGAGAGCAACAGTTCCTGGGTCAGGATGGTGATGTCCCGGGAGCAAGGCCATATGTGGCCTGGACAGTGGGCCCTTTCTTACAGGGGCCCAGACATCCCCAGGAGACCATGCTTCCCGCCTGCCCCCCACAGACAAGCAAGCAAGGGAAATTGCCGGCCAAACTGGGATCCAATGGCTGGGAGGGGGGCCTCAAACTGCCTGGGTTTCCATCGGTGCTGTGCACATGCTGGGCCCAACAGTGGTGGCACCCCAAGGGGAGAGACCTTGTATCTCTGGCCACTGGGGGAGAAGGGGTGAGGGTCGGGGGGGGCGGGTGAGCAGCACACACACCTGCACCTGGCAGTGCTCTTCATGGGAGTGGGTGCTGCCTGAAGCATGCAGGCATGCCCATGTGTCATGTGTGGCACTCCAGAATCTGTGTGTGGGTGGGCGTGTGTCCTTGTCCCCAGCCTCCTTCTAGCAGTGATTCATGGTGGGAGGGTATCCTGGAGGGTGTCGTCCCCCCCCGGGGGCCAGACGTGTGTCTGGCCTCCCCAGAGCCTGTGAGCAGGAGCCTGGGGGTGCTCCGGTGCTGCCTCCTGGGGCTGTGTGGCGCGGACTGGTGATGCACATGCATCCACATGCATGAACTGCAGCATGATGGCCAGGCCGAGAAGGCCAAGTGATGATGGCACCCCAGCCCCTCGCCGCCTGCCACCTCCACCCTGTCTGTGTGAGAAAACTAAGAACACTCACCTGATCATCCCTCCCCGGCATTGGAGGATGCCTGGGAGACATTCAAGCCCTGGGGTACCAGCGCCAGTGTGATGGTGGTCACGGTGCTGGCCATCTCTTCCTCCTCCTTCTCCTCCTCGGCTGGGACCCCTCGGGCAGGCGACAACTAGCATCTCCAGCCCTGAGTCCACCATCAGGGGTGGGGAAGGGGCTGCACTGCCCCCCACGATGCAGTGCAAGTCTTCATCATAAGGGCAGAAGTAGAGTTCTGACCCAGAGCGTGAGCTGCACTCCCTCGCCCTGGCATAGGCCTGGCAGAGCTCGTTGACTTTGCTCCAGACCTGCTCCTGTGTCCTGGTGTGGCCCGGCTATTGGCCATCCAGCCATATATGTCTGTGTTGCACCATCTGGAGTGGAGATTCTGGAGGTTCTCCTCCTTGTCCCACACCTTGATGAGGGCCAGGATCTCCGCCCCAAACCAGGACAGCGCATGCTAACAGGGAGTTTGGAGAGGGAGTTCTCCAGGTAAAGGAGGAGTAAATACGGGACCCTTGAGGTAAGTGGCTGCCTGTAGTGTGTGTTTGTGTTTGGGGGTTACTTGCTAGTTGCCTGAAGGAAAAAGGTAAGTGGCTGTCTGTGCACTGAGCTTGTGTTTGTTTGTTTGTTTGAAGGACTGTGTAGTGTGGCCGGCAGTTGGAAGCTGTGAACTTCTAAACAAGGATTTGAAATCTAGAACCCTCTGTTCATTGGTCAAGCCTTAGCCAGGGGGCGGGGCTAACAAGAAGGCCAGGGCTTTATAAAGCCTGTGACTAAGCGACCAGGGAGATTTGCAAACAGGGGCAGCTAACAGGGAGTTTCGAGAGGGAGTTCAGAAGGGGAGTTGGAAGGGGGGTGAGGTACACTTGCCATTCTTTAAAACTTTTACACTAAACTAAAACCAAAACTTCCTGATTTAACTAAACACCCTGTGACGGGACGAGGGCGCCCCACCAAGACGGGACCGACTCGCCCTGCACTCAAGCCGCGGCCATGCACGCGCTGCTCGGGGCAAGCGGCGAGGCGCGAGCTGCTTGCGCCCAATGTTTGCGGTCCGCGGCTCAACTGCATAGCGCCATCACAGGCGGGGGCGGGACGCTCTGGCGGTGGAGACAGGCCTGGGGCGCTATGACGCCCTGGAAGGCGTGGGCAGATGGGGGCAGGACGCACCAGTGGCAGAGGCATGCCAGGAGCGTCGTGACATCACCAAAAGGCGACCCAGGTAGGGAAATAAAGAGGGCAAGGTGGGCCCAGGCAGGGGGGAGCGAGAGACAAGGAGATAGAGGAGGGGAACGAATAAGAGACAGACGAAGAGGCAGAGGAGGAAAAAGACTAGGAGAGAGGCTGGGAGATGGTGGAAGGGGGTGCAGCAGTGCTCTGACGCTAGCACCAGCAGGGTAGGAAGTAGCCCAGGGCGGGGCATGACAGGACTTGCTGGCAGGCTGGTGAATTATGGGTGCTACCCCACCAGCCGGACAGGACGACAGTAGTGCCTGTCCTTAGGGCCCTGGACTGGGACCCGTGAGAGTGGGCGGGCCCAGGTCCCCCTACCCCACTCCACTGTTAAAAGGGGCGTAGCGAATTGCAGATGCTGCACTAGTGCCATGGGACTGGATACTTGGGGAGAAGTGCCCCCCCTCCTGTTCTGTAAGGGAAACTGTGGGACCTTGGGGAGTGGGGCGATAGGATACACTTGTACACACCCCATCAATAACCTAGGTCGGTGTAGGAGAGAATGCAGGCAGAAGCCCAGCAGCAGAGTGGGGGCTATCCTGTTCATTGCACTCAGTGTAGCATGTATGATTACCTGCCCTGTGGGCGGGTGGCGTATGTGTGCGTTCGGTGCAAGGAGCTCCTGGCCCTCAGAGACCGAGTTCAGGCTTTGGAGGCGAGGGTGGCTGAACTGGAGGAGCCGAGGGAGGCCGAGAGGTACGTAGATGAGGCTTTCCGGGACACTGTAGTACTGTCCCACCTCCGGTCAGACAGCCCCTGTGCTGTCAAGGAGGATGAAAGGCTCAGGGAAGGAGAGCAGTCAACAGGAGCAGAGGGAAATGATCCCATAGTTGGGACCCTCCTTCCAGATGTTGGGGTATCCTCTCGCACTGAGGTTACCTCTCCGGGGGAGGGAGCTCCAGTCAGTAGGAAGAGGCAGGTGTTAGTAATGGGAGATTCGATCATTAGCAATGTAGACAGCTGGGTTTGTGATGGCCAGGAGAACCACATGGTGACTTGCCTGCCTGGTGCGAAGGTTGCGGATCTCTCGAGGCATCTAGATAGACTTATGTGCAGTGCTGGGGAGGAGCCAGTGGTCGTGGTACATGTAGGTACCAATGACATAGGGAAGGGTAGCAGAGACGTCCTGGGGTCCAAATTTAGGCTGCTAGGAAAGAGACTGAAATCCAGGACCTCTATGGTGGCATTCTCGGAAATGCTTCCAGTTCCACAGGCAGGGCTAGGTAGGCAGGCAGAGCTTCAGAATCCACGCATTGAGACGAGACGATGGTGTAGGGAGGAGAGGTTTAGCTTTATAAGGATTTGGGGAAAGTTTTGGGAGAGGGGGAGCCTATACAGGAAGGATGGGCTCCACCTAAACCAGGGTGGAACCAGACTGCTGGCACTAAACATTAAAAAGGTTGTAGAGCAGTTTTTAAACTAAGGGCTGGGGGAAAGCCGACAGGTGCGGAGGAGCACATGGGTGGGACAGAGACATCTCTTAGAGGAGGGTCTATCAATAGAGATGCTCTATGGTCTAGTCAGGAGGAGAGGATGGAAGTATGGGTCGGATCAGATGGGACACAATCAAATGAAAAAGAGTCTAACACATCAGGAAATGGCAGATGGATAAATACTGACAAACTATTAAAGTGCTTATACACAAATGCTAGAAGTCTAAATAGTAAAATGGGTGAACTAGAGTGCCTTGTATTAACAGAGGATATTGCTATAATAGGCATCAGGGAAACTTGGTGGAATGAGAACAATCAATGGGACACAGTCATACCAGGGTACAAAACATATCAGAAGGACAGAACAGGTCGTGCTGGTGGGGGAGGGGCTCTATACGCGAAAGAAAATGTAGACTCAAATGAAGTAAAAATCTTAAATGAGTCAAAATGTTCCATAGAATCTCTACGGATAGTAATTCCCTGCTCCAACAATAAGAATATAGCACTAGGGATCTATTATCGACCACCTGATCAGGACAGTGATAGTGACTAGGAAATGCTAAGGGAGATTAGAGATGCTATCAAATTAAAAAACTCGATAAGTGGGGGATTTCAACTCTCCCCATATTGACTGGGTAGACATCACCTCAGGACGGGATGCAGAGATAACATTCCTTGATACCTTAAATGACTGCTTCTTGGAGCAGCTAGTTCTGGAACCCACAAGGGGAGAGGCGAGTCTTGATTTAGTGCTAAGTGGAGTGCAGGATCTGGTCCAAGAGGTAAATATAACTGGACCGCTTGGAAATAGTGACCATAATGTAATAAAATGTAACATCCCTGTGGTGGTGGGAAGAACACCTCAGCAGCCCAACACTGTGGCATTTAACTTCAGAAAGGGGAACTACACAAAAATGAGGAGGTTAAACAGAAATTAAAAGGCACAGTGACTAGAGCCAAATCCCTGCAAGCTGCATGAACACTTTTCAAAGGCACCATAATAGAGGCCTGTAAACGTGCACAAATGTGTACCCCCCCCCCCCGGTCGTCCTTCCCAGCGCACGTCCCCCCACCACACCCGGCGTCCTCTCACATACAAGTTCGATCTAGTCTTTGGACTTCGGCCACCCGCTTCGCAACAGCGTTGTCTGCTCTGCCTCATGTTCGCCCTGGCTGCACCACGGAGAGAGGGGGGTCCGGGCCCGCCCCCCTCACAGACCCCAGCCCAGGGCCCTAAGAACACGGACTCTGCTGCAGTCTGGTCCGGCTGGCGGGGCGTCCAGCCGTAACACGCCAGCCCACGGGCTCTCTTCGCCCACCCTGGGCTACTTCCTCTCTCCGCGGCTGGCGTCACCGCCAGCATCTGCTCCCTCAAGGGGTGACTCTTCTCTCCTCCCCTCCTTGCCTTGGGTCCCATCCGTCATGGATCCTGCTCAGGGAGTCTCTCACCTCCTTTTCCCCCCCTTACCCTCGCACTGGCATGGGCTTAAATCACCCAGCCGGCGTCCTGCTCTTGGGGCCCCGCCCCCTTCTTCTGGACTCCCTTCCAGGTTGACGGTGTATGCCGCAACCCAACGTCGCCCTGCCCCCGCGACGGTCCGGCTCCCAGGGCGCGCGCAGGGGTGTGCCGGTGCGCCGGCAAGTGAGCAGCTGCCGCACAGCCGGTATTCCGCCCCCGGCGCCGCCAGACAAGCGGCAATCGGCGGGGTCAGAGTGCGGGGCGTTTCTTCCTCGTCACAAGGCCCAACTTAAATGTCTACCACAAATTAAAAAACACAGTGAGGGTATGCCTACACTACCCCGCTAGTTCGAACTAGCGGGGTAGTGTAGACATACCCTAAGAGAATCAAAGAAGTGCCATCGTGGCTTAATGACCAGGTAAAAGAAGCAGACACAGATAAAAAGATATCTTTTAAAAAGTGGAAGTCAAATCCTGGTGAGGAAAACAGAAAGGAGTATAAACTTTGTCAAATTAAGTGTAAAAATCATATATACAGTAGCCCAATGTCTGTGACTCTGTAACGCTGAAATGCTGGCTGTTACGTCTGGGTGGTGCTGTTGCTTCCCTCCGTGGCACTCGGCTGACTTCTGCGCCAGTCAGCTGGGCCGCCATGGGGGAGCAAGTGGCGCAAGCTGCCGTTTGGGGTCCACGCTCCCCATGCAGCACAGGGGTGCTGCATAGGGAGCGCGGACCCTAAACGGCTGCTTGCGCCGCTTGCTCCCGCACGGTGGCCCGGCTGAGCGGCGCAGAAGTCAGCCGAGTGCCACTGCGGGAGGCGAAGGGGGGCAGGGTGGTGACATTCATGGCCAGGGGGCAGGGCCCGGCCATGTACGTCACCACCCCGCCCCCTTCGCCTCCCGCCATGGCGCTCGGCTGACTTCTGCGCCGCTCAGCTGGGCTGCCACGAGGGAGCCCAAACGGCTGCTTGCTCCCCCGCAGCTGCCCAGCTGAGCAGTGCAGAACTCAGCTGAGCACCACGGCGGGAGGCGAAGGGGGATGGGGTGGTGACGTGCGGCGTGACAGTCAACAAAACCCTGTAGTCTAGACACACCCTCAGGTGCTACAGGACCATTAGCTGTTTTTTAATTTTTTTCAGCATTGGGTGAGGCTGTGGTGACACACAGTGGCCATGCAAAGGCTGCTCAGAATCATTAGCCTCAGAAGAGCTTGTAAAAAGCATCAGACTAAAATGCAGGGTGCCGGGGCTGACTACATTCTGACGCCTTGCCTCACACAACTCCCAGGGCATGTGGATTAGTTCAAAACATCCTGGGCTGGCACTTCACCCAGGAGGAACCCCCAAGTGCATTTATAGCTCTTAGCTCTTCACAACAATCCTCTGCACTTCTATGGATGCTCCACAAGCTTCTTCAGCCACGTGTCACCGCACCACGGTGAGGCAGGTAATTATTTCCATGGTCCTGTTGCAGATGAGAAAGGCCCCGAAAGATTAACTCAGCTGCCTCAGGCCAGTGGCTGACGTAGAATGAGAACCTAGGAGTCCTGATGCCAGTCTTCTTGCTTTGGGTAACCCTTCTGCCCAAGAGCTGTCTGGAATCCGTCTGGGGGTATTCACTCTGCTGTGAAAGCCAGATCCCTACCCTGGAACTGGACAAACAGGTCTGAAAAAAGACCTCCCCTTCCCCTTTGTTTAGAACAGGGGTGGGGAACCTCAGGTGTGGGGTCCGAATGCGGCCCCCAGCTTTCCAAGATCTGGTCCCCGAGGCTCAGAGATGCCCCCCCCCCCCCATGCTGGCACTCCAGCCCCCCTGCTGCCCCACCACACAGCTGGATCACATAAAATCTACAAGGCTGGGCCCCTCCTAAGCTCTGGGGTGCAAGGGGAATGTGGGGAGTGTTTTTCTCCTTCTCAGTCAGGGGCCACCACAGTGAATTTTTGTTTCTGTTTTTGGTTTTGGGTTTGGTTTTTTTGCTTTTGTGTGTGGCCCCCGACTAATTTTTCTGTGGGTCAGTGGCCCGCAACCCTAAAAAGATTCCCCACCCCTGGTTTAGAAGCTCTTTTGCATTTGATAACAGACATACAATAATTAACCCTCAGAGAGAGAGAGACTCCGAATGAATGGGGACCTCATGCAGGGTGTACAGTACCTCTGTGAAACACAAGCGAGAAGGTGTGATTCTACCTTATTCACAGGAAAAGCCTTTGCTGGGCAGCACTTCTGGATGGAGCCACCAAAGGGGTGAGCTCTCTCAGCTTCTTTAACTGACTGGTAGGGCAAAATCCCTCCCTGGGGCAGGCCCTGGCAGGAGCAGTCCGGGTGAATGTGGTCTGGCTTTTGGATCTCTGGCACTAACTAGCGGCACACTGAAGGGTCGTTCTAGGGGGGCTCACCCTCAGCTTATGCAAATGTGCACACAAACAGAAGCAGCCAAGCTCCTATACCACTCTGAGCCCCACATTTTGGGGTTTGGGCCTAACCGTGGCAGACCAAATGCCAGCACAGTCTGAGGGCATCATGCAGGCTGGTCAAGCTACAGAGTCCTGGACAAACTGCAGCCACCCTGCAGGGTCCTGATTGAATTCAGTAGCTCAGCACCCAGCAGAAAATTGCTCTCAGCTCTTGTTTCCTGTCTTATCGCTGCTGATGAGGGTGTGGGTTTGGGGCTAGTGCCACACCTTTAATTCTTCATTTTCAGCTCCGCCTGCCCAGGGTCTGGGGGAGGAGAGGGACTGACCTGACTGTTAACATGGGGGTATAATGACAAGCTCCTTTGCCCTTTGTTAATGCTGGGCCTTCACGCCACACCCTGGGAGGGCCTAGAACAGGGGTGGGCAATAATTTTTTTGGGGGGGGGCACTCCAAGATTTTGGAAAGTGGTCGAGGGCCGCACTCTTCCATGGTATTAATGGAGGAGATGCGGGGTCTGGGATGGAGGTTGGGTGCAGAAAGGAGCTTGGGGTAAGGGATTGGGGTGTAGGAGGGAGAATGGAGTCTGGGAGGGGGTTGGGGTGAAGGAGGCAGTTGTGACCTAGGACAGCGAACTGGAGTGCAGGGGTTTGGGATGTGCCCTAGGGTAGGAGGGGATTGTAATCGGGAGCAGGAGATTGGGGTGCCAGATCTGGGAGAGGGTGTGGGTGTAAGAGGGGGACAGAGGGTTTGGGTATGTTGAGGGGGCAGAGGGTTGGGGCAGAGAAGGACTGGGGTACCAGAGGCAGGCTGTGGCCAGGAGACTTACCAGCCAGCAGCCAAACCAGCCTGCCTGCCTGCAGAGCTAAGGATTGCAGAGCTTAAAACCTTTCCCAGCCAGCCAGCCAGCCTGCCTGCTTGCCTGGCCACGTGCTTCAGTGAACAACTGAGCTGAGGAGAGGAGGCGTGGTTCTTCTTGGCTGCCTGTTATTCAAATAAGCAGCTCCCATTGGCCAGTTTCTGGCCAGAAACAAGCCAATAGGAATGTGCTGGGGACGGGGAGGCTCCTGAAGCTTCCCCCCTCCCCTACAGTTTCAAAACAGAAACAGAGCCTGGCAGCCATGTTTCTACATGGCCTGCGGGGTTGCGGGGCAAGCAGGGGAGCCTGCCTGAGGCTCCCTGCTGCCTCCGTGGGCCAGATCTGGTGGCTTGGTGGGCCAAATCCAGCCCACAGGCTGTATTTTGCCCAGGCCTGGCCTAGATGGTACTGGGACCTGCCATGAGGGCAGGGGACTGGACTTGATCACCTCTCGAGGTCCCTTCCCGTTCTGGAGTTTTATGGTTCTGTGGCATCTACCTCAGAGGAACACGTGGGCTCTGTGATACTTAGAACTCGCAACCCCCTTGGCCACATCCCCTGGCAAGCCCAGAGAATAATTTCAAGCGTCTTCACGCCCCCCCAAGAAAAAAGGGCCAGAGGCGTGCATTTGAAACTGAAAGCTTTATTCAGCTGCTTCCACAGCAGAGCAGCTGTAGTCACTCAGTGGCCAGCGGCAGAGCAAGGCCTTTGGGAAACAGCAGCAGGTCACATACAAGCTCATTTCCTTCCTCCTCTGGGCACTCAGGAGAGGGGAGAGGCCTCAGTTGGTGGGGTGAAAGGCCCCTCGCTGATGCCACTGCATGTCCCGGATGCGCCGGACGGATTGAATCTGGGGGTGCTGGGCACCAAACTCTGAGCTGTCCTTATAGTCCCCCTTTTCAAACAGGTACTGGTAGCCTCTGTAGCCAGGGTACTGGTATCCGACCCAGCTACAAAGGGAAAGCATGGCTGAGTCAGAGACCAGGAGAACCCAGGCATCGGGGAGAGTCCCCAGTGTCTCCTCCCACACAGGCAGCCCCGCACCGCTCTGCAATCAAACTCCATCCCCGGCCAGCCTGGGGCAAGGGGCTGTGCCCCCACAGCCCTCACTAGCACTGCCGCTCACTTAGAAGCATTAAAGTTCTACACAAAGCCTCCGAGTGAAGGGAATTCCTTCCTTGGGGCTGACCCAGCTTGGGAGCTTCCCCCCTGCCTTGTTCTGACCAGGGCACTTGAGTCTGGAGCTCCTCACACACCTCCCTGGCCTCAGAAGGCTCCGTGCAGCCCTGCAAAAGACTGTTCGTTCTCCAGCCCCATCTTGCAACCTGCATCCTCCTGCTCAGCCCCAGGCCCAGAGCAAAGGACAGTGCAGCAGAGCTGCTGGCTGCAGTTGTGTCTGACATCTAACCACGTGAGTCAGGCTGTTGTCATGGCGAGGCCTTAAACTGGAGACAGAATTGGAGGCAAACAGTGCTTTTGTCCCCTCCGTTCCTCGATTCCAAATGTAGGGAAGGGAGACTCCCGTGCCCACCTCCTAACAGGGTCGAGGGGACCTGCCGCCCTAGGGACTTACGTGCCGCTTTGCACCCGCACCGACGACACTTTCTCCTGGTAGCCATGGGCATGGAAGCTGGGCACGTCGTCATCTATGATCTCAATCTTCTTGCCGGTGAAGCTGGGGTTTTCATAGAGCACGATCTTGTGTTCCTGACTGTCCTGAAGGGGAGGAGAGATGCTGGGTCAGTGTCAGCAGTGGGGCCAGGCAGCTTCCAGGGAAATTATGAGGGAGTCAGAATAGACAGCTTCAGCTGCCAAGCAAAACTTGAGTGCACAGAGAGCAGGCCCAGGCCAGCCTCATCACAGGACATGGAAAGCTGGCTGTGAGCAGGGATCATCCTTAGCCTTTCACTGTGAAACCTCTGCAGTGGCAAATTGCCCCGTAAATGTCCATTCTACAGTTGCCTCAGACCTTCCTCTAAAACAGGGGTGGGGAACCCAAGGCCGGGGAGCCAGATGCAGCACCTGGCTTGCCTGGATCGGCCCCCAAGGCGTGGGATCTCCCCCCAGCATTGGGGAGCTCATGCTGGTGTTCCAGCCTCCCCGCTGTCCCCCCGTGGGGCTGGAGCACACAGACACTCCCCACATTCCCCTCATACACCAAAGCCTAATGGGACCCAGGCTAGTAGATTTTGTCTCCTCCTCAGTCAGGGGCCATGTCAGTGAGAATTTGGGGAGGTTTTTTTGTTTTGTTTCTTTGCTTCTCACTTGTGTGTGGCCCCTGACTGATTTTTCTGTGGGTAAGTGGCCCCCAACACAAAAAAGGTTCCCCACCCCTGCTCTAAAACATCTGGCATTGGCCACTGTCAGAGATGTGACCCTGGCCCAAGATAGCCCCTGATCTGCCCTGGTAGGATGTTGTCTATTTTCCCCGGGGACATACAGCTTTCCAGTGGAGATTGGTGCACAGGTATAGTCACAATTATGGAGGCTGCAGGAGCTGCAGGCATTTGAGGACCTAGTGACTTGCCTGTTTGAAAAGTTCAGAACAGCTGGTTTTCTACAGAACTTTGGCTTCACCTCTTAGTCTGAGAGGGGCCTGGGAGAGGCTTCTGACTAAGCCTGACCAGATTATAATGATCAGTGTCTGACACAAGCACTCTCACCACTTTGATGGGTCTCAGGGAACCGATAGTGTCACTTCTCCGGCTGTTGGTCCAGGAATCCCAGCGGGGATACTCGCCCTTTTCAAACACAAATTGCTCACCTTTGCTGTTTGGCTGTTCATAGCCAACCCAGCTGGAAAAGAACAAAGTGCAAACATTGGAGATGGGAAAAGCACCAGATCCTCCAGGGAAGATCAATGCTGCCATGATTGATCTTCCAGGGTATGTCTACACTACAAAGTTAATTCGAACTAACAGCCGTTAGTTCGAATTAACTTTGATAGGCGTTACACATACAAACCGCTAGTTCGAACTTACTTGGAACTAGCGGAGCGCTTAATTCAAACTAGGAAAACCTCATTGTACGAGGACTAAGCCTAGTTCGAATTAGCTAGTTCGAATTAAGGGGTGTGTAGCCCCTTAATTCGAACTAGTGGGAGGCTAGCCCTCCCCAGCTTGCCCTGGTGGCCACTCTGGCCAACACCAGGGAAACTCGTCTGCCCCCCTCCCAGCCCCGGAACCCTTAAAGGAGCACGGTCTGGCTACGGTGCCCGTGCCAGGTGCAAGCCTGCCAGCACCCAGCCAGCAGACCCTGCACCTGGCACGGCTCGAGCCAGCCACCCGCTGCCACCCAGCCCTCCGCCTCTTCCCGGGACCAGGGTGGCAGCTCCCAGGAGCCTGCCCGGGGCCGGAAGAGGCGGGCACCCGTCTGGTCTAGTGTAGAGATCGTGGACCTCATCGAGGTTTGGGGGGAAGCCTCCAACATCCACGACCTCCGCACTAGGCACAGGAAAGTGGCCGTCTAGGGCAGGAGAGCTGCCAGCCTGGCCACCCAGGAGCAGGTGTGCATGAAAATCAAGGTGGTCCAGTGAGACCCCAACCCTGAGCCCTGAGCTTAGAACGTAAAAACATAAGCATGGCCACACTGGGTCAGACCAAAGGTCCATCTAGCCCAGTAGCCTGTCTGCCAACAGCGGCCAGCACCAGCTACCTTGGAGGGGATGGACCGAAGACAATGACCAAGCCATTTGTCTCGTGCCATCCATCTCCAGCCTTCCACAAACAGAGGCCAGGGACACCATTCCTAACCCCTGGCTAATAGCACTCCATGGACCCAACCTCCATGAATTTATCTAACTTCTCTTTAAACTCTGTTCTAGTTCTAGCCTTCACAGCCTCCTGCAGCAAGGAGTTCCACAGGTTGACTATTTGCTTTGTGAAGAAGAACTTTCTGTTATTAGTTTGAAGCCTGCTACCCATTCCTTTCCTTTGGTGTCCTCTAGTCCTTCTATTATGGGAACTAATGAAGAACTTTTCTTTATGCACCCTCTCCACACCACTCATGCTTTTATAGCCCTCTATCATATCCCCCCTCCGTCTCCTCTTTTCTAAGCTGAAAAGTCCCAGTCTCTTTAGCCTCTCTTCATATGGGACCTGTTCCAAACCCCTCATCATTTTAGTTGCCCTCCCCTCTCCCACCCTCTCTCTTCTCCTCTCCCACCTCCTTTTCCCAGTCTCCCCGAGTTTTGTTCAATAAAGAGAGTTTCTATTTTTGAACACACGTGTCCTTTATTTTGTACATCAGGAAGGGGGGCTAGGGAGGGGTAAGTGGAAGGAGGTGAGGGAGGAATGGGGTACGAGCCCCCGATGGGGAGGACTGGGGTGGCTCTGCGGGCTCCTCGGGGTGGAAGCTCCTCTGCAGCCCCCCGATTGACCCCCCCCCCCGGATGGCAGCCTGCGGCAAGTGCAGCCGGTCTGATGGTCGAGTGCTGTGATGTGCCGAGTGCGGGCACTCAGGGCACTCCAAGCCAGGACTGCTTTGCTGTCCCTCATCGAGTTAGACAAGCGAGCGGGGAACCCTGAGAACTGTCTGTCCGGGGTGGGGGTGGGGTCCCTTTAAGCACAGCCCTCGGCTAGCCTGAGACAGCATCTCCACGCTCTAAGTCCTCCTCTGATGCCCTGCCGGCACTGCTTCCGGCCAGCCTTAACCCCGGTTCAGGGTCCACTCAGTGTGGACATGCTAGTTCGAATTAGCAAAACGCTAATTCGAACTAGTTTTTAGGTCTAGATGCACTAGTTTGAATTAACTTAGTTTGAATTAACTAATTTGAATTAAGTTAGTTCGAATTAGTGCTGTAGTGTAGACATACCCTCAGAGTTTCATTTAGCGGGTCTTGCTAAATTGAACTCAGAGGGTGCCCCCGTCAGTGGCTGGTACTCCTTCTTCTGTGAGGAGTAAGGGAAATCAACGGGAGTGTTTGCTCCCATTGGCCTTTCGCTGTGGGGATGACGGGGAAACTCGAAACCAGGTATGTCGACTCCAGCTATGTAATTAATGTAGCTGGAGTTGCATATCTAGATTCGACCTCCTTTAGTGTAGACCTGGCCTTAGGGTATGTGTACACTACGCAGCTTTTAGCGACACAGTCATGTCGCTAACTTCCACCCCCTATGACAGAGGTTACTTTGTTGGCAGGAGACCACCTCGGTTTTCCTGAAGTTATGGAGCCTTGTGCCCACTAGGCAGCCTGTATTTCTGTCTCGCTCTTGCTGTGGCTGGCCGTGGGTGGGAGGCACAGCACTGATGGCCGATGTTGTACGTGTCACACACAACTCATTGCAGCGCCTAGGCCACTGACCATAGAGGGAAATGACCAGTGATCGGGGCAGGAAGCTACTCCCTGCAAAACACACAGTTAATTGGGCCAGCTGCAGCACAAAGCCAAGCTGGTTGCTACAACTGTGCTGCATCTCACGCCCGTGTACGAGCGTCCTTGCTCTCCCATGCTCTCTCTGGCAGAACCCAGATTCCTTACTGAGTGGCCTTCCAGCGTTGTAGGACTCCCTGCAATCTGTTCCAGGGATCCCCTGGTGCTGCAGAGCCAGCGGGTACATTCCAGCATGAGTAGCCAGACACATACCAGCTACCCCAAAACCAGCATGGTCACAGCAGCACAGGGTGGATCCTTGGGTTAACAGCTAGTATGCACACTGACACCCAGCCTGGGCAGCCTCCGTGCTGCCCGGGACGTACTGTTGCTTCTTGCACACTACCAGAAGCAGCACTAGTGTTTCTGGTTACCCGCCCTGGGCATACGCTCCCAGCTCTGCTGTACCTAAATCCTGCTCTTAGGCACCTGGCTGTAAAACCAGTGTGGGGCCACAGAGGTGAATGCATTCACATGGGCATGAATGAGGGCCAAGTCTGACCCAGCATCTGTCAGCCTGGGAGGTGTTCAGGGGGTCTCTTTATATAACTCTACCCTGTGGCTCAGCTGCTAGGGCCTCTCCAGGCTGGGGATACATGGGAGGAGCCAATGTCCAGTCAGTAACTTACTTCTTCATTTGATATTGTTTTACACCCAACGGTTGTTTCTAAGTCACTATCCCAGCCTCCCCTGCCAGACACACCGGCTGACCCAGGCTCACCCCTGGGCTTTCATCCCCAGCAGCCCACATGCAAGATACGTACGGTCCATAGTGTACTAGGATGGAGCAAACCTTCTCCATTCCGGCCTCCTTCAAATTGGAACAAGCGGCATTAAGTTCATGGCAGTGACCTTGGAAATTTTCTTGCTCAAAGACAATGATCTAACAGGCAAGAAAGAGATGGAAGAACAGCAGCTTAGACAAGGGGGTTGAAGCCCTGTAGTGCATCCTTCCCATGAGCACAGGGGTCAGGGCAGGGCTGTTCCCTACCATATGTTCTCTTGTGGGTTCTCTTAGCCCAGGTAGACTGACTCAAGGGAGGAGACACTGACAGTCCCAGAATGTTCAGGGGGTAGCCAAGTTAGTCTGTACAGGCTAAACTTAAAAAACAACAAATGGTCTGGTAGCACTTTATAGACTAACAAAACATGTGGATGGTATCATGAGCTTTCAGGAGTCATCAAGTCCAGCCCCCTGCTCTAGGCAGGACCAATCCCAACTACATCAACCCAGCCAGGGCCTTGTCAAGCCGAGACTTAAACACCTCTAGGGATGGAGAATCCACCCCCTCCCCAGGTAACCCAGCCCAGTGCTTCCCCACCCGCCTAGGGAAATCGTTTTTCCTTATGTCCAACCTAGACCTGCCCCACTGCAACTTGAGCCCATTGCTCCTTGTTCTGCCACCTGTCACTACTGAGAACAGCCTCTCCATCCTCTTTGAACCCCCCTTCAGGAAGTTGCAGGCTGCTGCCAACCCCTGCCCCCCCTCACTCTTCTCTTCTGAAGAGTAAACAAACCCAAATCCCTCAGCCTCTCCTCATCGGTCATATGCTCCAGCCCCCTAATCATTTTGGTTGCCCTCCGCTGGACCCTCTCTAGTGCATCAACATCCTTTCTGTAGTGGGGGCCCAGAACTGGACACAATACTCCAGATGTGGCCTCACCAAAGCCGAATAAAGGGGAATAATCACTTCTCTAGATCTGCTGGCAATGCTCCTCTTAATGCAACCTAATATGCCATTAGCCTTCTTGGCTACAAGGGCGCCCTGTTGACTCATATCCAGCTTCTCATCCACTGTAACCCCCAGGTCCTTTTCTGCAGAACTGCTACTTAGCCAGTCGGTCCCCAGCCTGTACCAATACTTGGGATTCTTCCGTCCCAAGTGCAGGACTCTACACTTGTCCTTGTTGAACCTCATCAGATTTCTTCTGGCCGAATTCTCTAATCTGTCCAGGTCACTCTGGACCCTATCCCTGCCCTCCAGCGTATCTACCTCTCCCCTAGCTTAGTGTCATCCGCAAACTTGCTGAGGGTGCAATCCATCCCCTCAGCCAGGTCATTAATAAACATAAGAACATAAGAACATAAAAATGGCCGTACTGGGTCAGACCAAAGGTCCATCCAGCCCAGTATCCTGTCTGCCCACAGTGGCCAATGCCAGGTGCCCCAGAGGAAGTGAATCGAACAGGGAATGATCAGGTGATCTCTCCCCTGCCATCCATTTCCACCCTCTGACAAACAGAGGCTCGGGACACCATTCCTACCCATACTGGCTAATAGCCAGTTATGGACTTAACCTCCATGAATGTATCTAGTTCTCTTTGAAACCCTGTTATTGTCCTAGCCTTCACAACCTCCTCCGGCAAGGAGTTCCACAGATTGCGTATGCGCTGTGTGAAGAAGAACTTCCTTTTATTTGTTTTCAACCTGCTGCCCATTAATTTCATTTGGTGGCCCCTAGTTCTTATATTATGAGAACAAGTAAATCACTTTTCCTTATTCACTTTCTCCACACCACTCATGATTGTCTAGACCTCTATCATATCCCCCCTTAGTCGCCTCTTTTATAAGTGGAAAAGTCCTAGTCTCTTTTATCTCTCCTCATATGGGACCCGTTCCAAACCCCTAATCATTTTAGTTGTCCTTCTGTGAACCTTTTCTAATGCCAGTAGATCTCTTTTGAGATGAGGAGACCACATCTGTACACAGTAGTCCAGATGTGGGTGTACCATGGATTTATATAAGGGCAATAAGATATTCTCAGTCTTATTCTCTACCCCTTTTTTAGTGATTCCTAACATCCTGTTAGCTTTTTTGACTGCCGCTGCACACTGCGTGGACGTCTTCAGAGAACTATCCACGATGACTCCAAGATCTTTCCTGATTAGTTGTAGCTAAATTAGCCCCCCCCCCCATCATATTATATGTATAGTTAGGGTTATTTTTCCCGATGTGCATTCCTTTACATTTATCCGCATTAAATTTCATTTGCCATTTTGTTGGCCAGTCACTTAGTTTGGTGAGATCTTTTTGAAGTGCTGCACAGTCTGCTTTGGTCTTAACTACCTTGAGCAGTTTAGTGTCGTCTGCAAACTTTCCCACCTCACGGTTTACCCCTTTCTCCAGATCATTTATGAATATGTTGAATAGGACTGGTCCTAGGACTGACCCTTGGGGGACACCACTAGTTACCTCTCTCCAATCTGAAAATTTACCATTTATTCCTACCCTTTGTTTCCTGTCTTTTAACCAGTTCTCAATCCATGAAAGGACCGGTGGAGCTCTGTGTAGTAGGGGCAGAAGTGGGGTCCTGCCCCGGAGCGCGAGCTGTGCTCCCTGGCCCTGGAGTACCCCTGCTACAGCTCCTTCACTTTGCTCCTCACTTGCTCCAGAGTCCTGTGGTGGTGGCCCCTCATGGCCAGGGTCTCAGCCATCTGGCCATATATGTTGGCGTTTCTGCGTCTGGAGCCAAGATCCTGGAGGGTCTCCTCCTCGCCCCATACCTCCAGGAGGGCCGGGATCTCCGCCCCAGACCAGGATGGCTCACATCTTTTCCTGCCCCTGTCAGGCTCTTGGAAGCCCTCTGCATGCTTCCTGGGAGGGCCAGTGGGCTCTTGCAGGGCTTGTGGCTGGGGGACATTGGTGCCCACATGTCAGGCACTGGCAGCTGCATGGTGGGGTGCAGCTCCCAGGGCCGGCTTCCTGCCACAAGCCTTGTCCCAGGTGGCTGCGGCTTTAAGAGCTGGCAGGAGACAGGAACTATAGAGTTGTGATGAGTGTGGATGGAGTGGCCAGCAGGGCATCTGTGTTATTTACTGGAGGCCTCTTTATTCGACAGAACTCCCTCTTCCACGTCCACACACCCCCTCTTCCAAAAAACCTTTTTCAGAAAAAGTGTTATTCCCCGTAGAATGAAGTTTACTGCTGTTGGAAAAACCCCTCCGTTCTTTCGACTTTTTGTCGAAATAATGCTGTTGCAGTGTGGACGCAAGTATTGTTTTTCCGGGAAAATGCTGCAGTGTAGACATACCCTGAAATCCTGCTGGACCACCGATGTTGCCAGACCAGAGTGTGCCAGACTAGAGAGGTTCTGAGCTCTTTCTGGTCTGTGCCCACAGACAGGAGCACTACATTGTGTCCTTTCGTGGGTGTGAGGCCAGCCGGTCTCTTCCATGTCAGTCGCTCCAATTTTCAGAGCATTTGAGCATCTGAAATTAACTTCTAATGCTTGATAGCCATTAATCCAGCCCTGGCTCCAGCATCTGTCTCTCACTCAAACCAGCCCATTAAACAAAACCAAGTGACACACGCACACCCATGAATGTATATTGCACCTAATGCTTTTACCAGCGCTTGCTGCCAGACTTCTGGCTCTCAGCAAGCATGTGCCCTTAGCAAGAGGTTGAAACAGGGTGTGCTCTGAGACCAGCTTAATGGGGGACATGTGGAAGGGGGCCTGCGCTTCACATCCCAAGCTATGCAGGAGGGAGGAAGTGGGCATGGCCTGGGGCTATGCTCCATCAAAAGTAAAGCGCTCTCCTGGAGGCTTGAATTTCATGCGCAAGCAGCGATGAAAGTAACTTAACATTTCTTACGGGTATTGTCCTATTGCAATCTGGGTCCCTCCCCGCTCTTCAAATAGCTCCCTGCTGGCTTTTGCCGTAGCTCAGTGAGCTCTTGCTGCAGCTGTGCACGATTGTGCTTACTTTCACATCTGTGTGCAAGTTTTGGCTGACACGGGCTTTGGCTTCCCCAGCTGCATGCCTGGGCTGTTTGGCCCCTTCGGATTTGGGGTGAGGACTGGAGGAATGGCAGTGGAGGAGACAGCTGTCGTCTGCAAACTTTGCCACCTCACTGTTTACCCCTTTCTCCAGATGATTTATGAATAAGTTGAATAGGACAAGGAAGAACTCAAACTTTGCCACCTCACTGTTTACCCCTTACTTTTTAAAGGCTAGGTTAGAAACCATAGTTAATAGTTCCGCAATTTCCCATTTGAGTCCTTTCAGAACTCTTGGGTGAATGCCATCTGGTCCCAGGGACTTGTTACTGTTAAGTTCATCAATTAATTCCAAAACCTGCTCTAATGACACTTCAATCTGTGACAAGTCCTCAGATTTGTCACCTACAAAGGACGGGTCAGGTTTGGGAAATTCCCCAACATCCTCAGCTGTGAAGACTGAAGCAAAGAATTCATTTAATTTCCCCGCAATGACTTTATTGTCTTTCAGTGCTCCTTTTGTATCAAAGATGTTGAACAAAACCAGTCCTAGAACTGATCCTTAGGGCACTCCGCTAGAAAGCGACCGCCAACCTGACATGGAGCCGTTGATCACTACCTGTTGGGCCTGACAGTCTAGCCATCTTTCTATCCATCTTACCATCCATTTATCCAATCCATACCCCCTTAACTTGCTGGCAAGAATATTGTGGGAGACCGTATCAAAAGCCTTGCTAAAGTCCAGGTCTATCACATCCACTGACTTCCCCGTGTCCACAGAGCCAGTTACCTCATCATAGAAGCTAATCAGATTGGTCAGGCACGACTTGCCCTTCGTGACTCCATGTTGACTATTCCTGATCACTTTCTCCTCTTCCAAGTGCTTCAAAATGGATTCCTTGAGGCTCCCCTCCATGATTTTTCTGGGGACTGAGGTAAGGCTGACTGGTCTGTAGTTCCCTGGATCGTCCTAGTTCCCTTTTTTAAAGATGGGCACTACATTTGCCTTTTTCCAGTCGTCCGGGATCTGTCCTGATCTCCACGAGTTTTCAAAGATAATGGCCAAAGGCTCCGCAATGACATTTGCCAACTCCCTCAATACCCTCGGATGCGTTAAATCTGGGCCTATGTTTAGCTTTACTTAATAGTTCCTAACTTGTTCTTTCCCCACCAAGGGCTGCCCACCTCCTTCCCACGCTGCGTTGCCTAGTGCACTAGTCTGGGAGCTGACCTTGTCCGTGAAGACAGAGGCAAAGAACGCATTGAGTACGTCAGCTTTTCCCACATCATCTGTCACTAGGGTACCGCCCTCATCCAGTAGGGGCCGCACACCCTCTCTGATCACCCTCTTCTTGCTAACATGCCTGTAGAAACCTTTCTTGTTACCCTTCACATCCCTTGCCAGCTGCACTTCCAGTTGCGCTTTCGCCTTCCTGATAACTCCCTTGCATTCTCGAGCAATATATTTATACTCCTCCCTCGTCATCTGTCCAAGTTTCCACTTCTTGTCAGCTTCCTTTTTGTGTTTAAGCTCACCAAGGATGTCCCCGGTAAGCCAATCTGGTCTCCTACCATATTTGCTTTTCTTACTGCGCGTCGGGATGGTTTCTTCCTGTGCCTTCAATAAGGCTTCTTTAAAATGCTGCCAGCTGTCCTGGACTCCTTTCCCCTTCATGTGAGCATCCCAGGGAACCCTGCCCATCAGTTCTCTGAGGGAGTCAAAGTCTGCTCTTCTGAAGTCCAGGGTGTGTAGTTTGCTACTCTCCTTTCTTCCTTTGGTCAGGATCCTGAAATCTACCATCTCATGATCACTGCTTCCCAGGCTGTCACCCGCCTCTACTTCCCCTATTAGTTCCTCCCTGTTTGTGAGCAGGTGGTCAAGCTGCGCACGGCCCCTGGTCAGATCCTTCAGCACTTGTACCAAGAAGTATAAAGTGCTACCAGACTATATGTTGTTTTTTAAGTCCCAGAATGGTGGAGCGTAGAGCTGGAAAAGCAGTATTAACACCAGTCCATTTTCAGCCCTCCTCCCTCAGCCATTCTTTCTGGTGTATTCAAGTGTTTTGCTCAGGGTGCTTTAGAAGTCCTAAGTGACTCCTGGCATGGCCCTGGGGGAGGTCTCTGGCTACCCATGCTCTACTTTGGTTTCTTCCATTTCTCTGAGTTACAAACTACCCCAAAGAACCCTCTCTTCGGTCTTAATTGTCTCAGAATGTATTGAGCGTCTTTCCACCCAAGAAAGTCTCCACATCCTGCAGAGTGTTTTATGTCTCCTTGGTCATTATTTACCCCAAACTGTAAAAGTTGGGCCAAAGTCAGCCCTGATGTAACCCTGCTATCTTTAGCGAACCCAGAGCAGACATCACTTAGCGCATTTAACCAGGGACCTCAGTCATTTGTAGCTCTTCTCTGAATTCCCCGCTCACCCATGTTGTCCCTGCACTTAGGTGCCTAGTGCCAAGCCGGCATTTCACAATGATGTTATCGATCATAGTGGGGTTTTAACACTTGGCCCAGCTGCCTCAGCAATTTGCTTTCCAGTCCCAGATCTAGGTCACTCCAAGTGCAGTGACCTTTTCTTCCCAGTGCAATTTGAGCCCCGGCTAAACATACAGTCTTCGGGACGGGTGTTACGTATTAACACATCATCCAGCAAGCCAGGTTCTGGTGGGTTTGTGGGGCAGTGGAGCTGAGAGAGGAAAATCTGTTGTCCCTGCACACAAAACAGGAGGGCTGGGCTGAGCCAGCACCACTGAAGTCAAACTGGCAGACTTTCCAGCCACTTCTGTGGGGGGTGGATCAGGCCCCCCATGGGAGGAAGGCAACCCTGACTTCTTTCTATCCCCCCCGTCCCATTTTTTCCTCCCCCCCCCCTTTCTCCCTCATTTATTTTGGCTCTGGACATCCAATACTCCAGTCATCTGAAGAAGTGGGCTGTGCCCACGAAAGCTCATGATACCATCTATGTGTTTTGTTACCGTATAAAGTGCTGCTAGACTATTTGTTGAACAGGATTGTCACCCCAAAGTCAGAGTTCCCAAAGGTGGTCCCAAGATGAGGGTGATGCGTGATGAGGGTTTTCCCCCACCCACATCCAGCAGAGTCTAGCCACTCTGCAGTGACACTGGTGGCTGGCCAGTGCCAGCTGACCCGGGCTAAGGAGCTGTATAATGGGTGCAAAGACATTTGTCTCAGGCAGGCACCCGGTCTCTAGGCCCCTGCCTGGTGGGACCCCAGGGTCCAGGAGCTGGGGCCTTAAAGATCAACACCAATTACTGCTGGGGTTTCTCCCGGGGCTGATGTGTCCGATGCATCAGGGCTGAGGCCAAAGGAAATGGCTGGCCCGCAAGTGGCTCAGCAACTTGAGAGAGAATGCTGGGCTGCTGCCTCATTGCATTACACATGGGTGGGTTCAGGGAAGACTTTTTGCACAGCACTGCTGCCCATGCTGCAGCTTTGGCTGATTCTAGGGCAATTGGCAGGATTTATCTAGTGTCCCTTGTGGGCCCCCCTGATGAATGGCTGTTAAATATGCCACTTGCTCTCCGGCTTTCCTATGAGACCTCAACCATGCGGGGAGGCTTGGAGAGCTGCCGGTGTGGGGAAGCCTCTTCCTTTTGTCCCACAGACCCTGCATCCCTGCACCCTGGAGGCGAGTCTCGGGATGGGGCGGGCGCAATGGCATTTGATGCTGTTGTGCACACTAAGCAGCTGCTTTGGGGCTGGCACTGGCGCGCCGAGACCACTGTCTAGCCTCCAACAGTCCGAGCTGCTGAATGAAAAGCAGAGGAGGGTTTAGGGCAAACTGCTGCTGATTCGGGGAGGGGAGGTTCTCAGCAGCTCAGCCATTCATATTCCTGCCTCCTGCCTCCCAGGAGGAGAGCAGCTCTTGGCTGCACTGAAGTGGGGCAGTGGATACACACACATGCCTCCATGCGTGTAGGCTTCTTGGGACCTTGTCGCTGGGCAAACCCAGCCACTGCACAGCTGTGCAGAGAAGCACACACTGACCTTCGGGCTGGCTTGCTGTTGCTTGGAGGCTGGCAGCTGGTGGTCTGACGCCATTGTGAAACTGAGGGCCGGGTTCTTTGGGAGGGAAACCCACACAGTTAAACCGGAAATTTGTTTGGGTTCATACACACAAACCCACCCTCCTGGCATCCATCCATTAATAAGTTTAATAGTGTGTTCACTTTTTTCATTGTATCCCTTTGGTATATATGGCCATGCCAATTCTCTTCCAGAATTTGATCTGAGGACGTGGGACTGGCCCACGAAAGCTCATCACCTAATAAACCATCTTGTTAGTCTTTAAAGTGCTACACAGTTTTTCCTTTTGTTTTAGCAAGATCAGACTAACATGGCTACCTCTCTATTACTAAAGTGTTTGGGTTTGCACAGTGCGCAATGATCCATCTCAAAGGGAAGAGAGACCACACACACCAGATGCAAAGGGATCATAGCGGGAGCAAAGAACTACAAACCGCAGCTCCCTGGACGCTAAGGAGTAGCTGGAGGCACCTGCCTTTCACCTCACTTGTTCTCTAGAAACATAATTAGTGCTTGCCTGACAACAGCAAGTGTGCTAAGCAATCCCACCTTAGAGTCTCAAGGGCAGTCCTGTAGGACTCTCTCCTTCCTACCACCTCAACCAGAGTCCTGCATTCTTCAAACACATGTCTCTGGCCCAGCGGCAGCCTAGCGAAGGGGAAAATCCATGCACTGACTTCCTCCAGTTTGGAGCCAAAGTCTAGGCCGGCCCAGCTTGCACCAACAAACAATACAAAGTCTCCATGGGTTTCAGTTAGGAGCTTTGTCTGCATAAGGGCTGTCCAGCATCTGAAGGGAGCAGACTCGCAGTGAAATCAAAGGGAAACAGCTTCCAGTTGGCCGGAGGAAAACTTGCCTGAGGCCCTCTGACTTTTGGCCCAAACAGTATTAACAATAGCACAGGCAGGGTGAGCCTCATGGAGTTTCCCTGAAATTTAGGGCTTGGCTAAAGCAGTTCAAGTTTATGAAACTGTTTTCAACTCCCCTGCCCCCCACCCCCCACCTGCAATTTAAACCCCAGAGCTATCCAATTAGACCTGCAGGGCAGCCAGTACTGGGTGTCCAGGAAAGACAAATCCCATGTCTCCAGTTGGCGCCAACGGACCAGCTGCAGATCATGTGGGGGCATCGCTGTGCAGGAAGGGGAGGCAAAGTGTCTTGTCTGTCCAACTCAGTACAAACTTAAAAACCAACAAATGGTCTGGTAGCACTTTATAGACTAACAAAACACATAGATGGTATCATGAGCTTTCGTGGGCACAGCTCACTTCTTCAGATGACCAGAGTTTTGAGTTTAGGATGTGCAGACCCAAAATAAATAGGGGAGAAGGAAGAGGAGGGAAGGGGGCGGGAAACAAGGAGCAGGGGATATGAAAATATCAAAGGGAAAAACAAGTAGGCAGAACTGGTAACCTATAAGCACCTAAAGATTGGATAGTTAAAAGAAGCAGATAAGGATCATAGGATAGCAATTAGATAGGAAGGGTACTAACGCAAGAACCTACAGACAAAGAGCTGTTGGCACCTTCATTGAATGTTAGGTTGATAATGTGCCGGCCATCCGTTATCTCGATTGAGGAGGTCATCAGTGTGAGAATTGAACTTGCAGATGAATTGTAATTCCAACACCTCTCTGTGTATTTGACTTGTAGAATTGGTTTGTGACAAGACAGCCACCTGGAGATCTTTACTGGAGATCAAATTACTATACCTAATCACTCTTTAAAAGATCTCCAGGTGTCTGTCTTGTCACAAATCAATTCTACAAGTCAAATACTCCAGCCACCTGGAGATCTTTTAAAGAGTGATTAGGTAGATTGAAGTGCTGTCCAACAGGTTTCTGTATGTTCCCTTTATGTATATCTGATTTGTGTCCATTGATTCCTTCTCGTAGGGACTGTCCAGTTTGTCCACTATATATAGCAGTGAGGCATTGTTGGCATTTGATGGCATGGACCAAATTAGTGGATGTGCAGTTGAATGATCCTTTGATTTGGTAGCTTATGTTGTTGGCTCCAGTGATGAATTCGCTTGTATAGATATCTAACAACATAAGCTACCAAATCAAAGGCTCATTTAACTGCACATCCAGGCGTTGGAATTACAATTCATCTGCAAGTTCAATTCTCACACTGATGACCTCCTCAATCGAGATAACGGATGGCCGGCACATTATCAACCTAACATTCAATGAAGGTGCCAACAGCTCTTTGTCTGTAGGTTCTTGCGTTAGTACCCTTCCTATCTAATTGCTATCCTATGATCCTTATCTGCTTCTTTTAACTATCCAATCTTTAGGTGCTTATAGGTTACCAGTTCTGCCTACTTGTTTTTACCTTTGATATTTGCATACCCTCTGCTCCTTGTTTCCTGCCCCCTTCTTTTTTTTCCTCCTCCCCTCTCCCTCCTCCCCTATTTATTTTGGGTCTGCACATCCTAAACTCAAAACTCTGGTCATCTGAAGAAGTGGGCTGTGCCCACAGAAGCTCATGATCCCATCTGCATGTTTTGTTAGTCTATAAAGTGCTACCAGACCATTTGTTGTTTAAGTTTTTCCTGTACAGACTAAGGGTATGTCTACACTACCACCCTAGTTCAAACTAGGGTGGTTAATGTAGTCATACGAACTTGCAAATGAAGCCCGGGATTTGAATTTCCCGGGCTTCATTTGCATGTTGCCGGACGCTGCCATTTTTAAATGTCCACTAGTGCGGACTCTGTGCCCGCGGCTACACGCGGCACAAACTAGATAGTTCAGACTAGGCTTCCTATTCCGAACTACCGTTACTCCTCGTGGAATGAGGCGTACAGATAGTTCGGAATAGGAAGCCTAATCCGAACTATCTAGTTCGTGCCGCGTGTAGCCGCGGGCACAGAGTCTGCACTAACGGGGATTTAAAAATGGCGGCGCCCGGCAACATGCAAATGAAGCCCGGGAAATTCAAATCCCGGGCTTCATTTGCAAGTTCATATGACTACATTAACCACCCTAGTTCGAACTAGGGTGGTAGTGTAGACATACCCTAACTCAGCTACCCCCTGAAGCTTCCAACTCAGTACAGTCTTCCCTGACAGGAACTTGTGCCCAGTAATAATCAAACACGAGGGGGATTTTCAAAGCTGTCTCATTTGAGTAGGCTGGAAGTTAGGTGAAACCACCTGCAAAACTGCAATGAAATTCTGGTCATGCTCCTGACCAGTTGTGAACTCCCTGTCGCTGTGTGCTACTGAAACACTGGTATCCTCTTATTCGCCTATTGAATGTACGTACCCACATACATTGCTGGGCACCTCTTTGCTGCATTGATGCTATGGAGGGTCAATCAGTCTTCAGACCCTGTGGCTTTGGATTGCAGTGGCAACAACATTTGTAAAAAGGGAAGTAAATAGAAAATTCTTACCAGTCCTACGAGCACCTGCTGGAGCCACTGATGGGCCTGGGGCTGAGCAGGAGAATTTATACCGTCCCTTGGCAGAATGGTGCCAAAACTATTTACAAACCAGTCAAAACATGAAACAAAGAGAGAATGCTGGACAAAAACTCCATGAAAACCAAGGTCAGCTGCTTCCCAGCAGCCATTGTCTTGCTAAACCCCCAGCTGTGGAATTATTTCATTAGCCTTCACATTCGGAGCAGCCAGCTTTGTTGGGTGTGTTGGCCAGGAGATTTAGAGGTTGCATGCATCAGCCAAACACAGGCCAGGCTCGAGACCCTCGCTTTCAAACAATGCAACACCCAGCCTTGCTTCAGGATTTTTGGAGCCAGGGACTTTATTCCTGTAGCAAGCTGACGTCCCCGCCCCTCAGTTAGAAGTGCAAAAATTGCTGAGGTGGGCTGGCTGTGTGTGCAATAAATAACTGGGCCTTTCAAACAAACAGTCAATGGCTCTGCTGCCACCAATGTCATTACTTTCAGCAGAAACAGAAATCTGTGTATGTGATGCTTTGAACATGGCCCCGAGAACACATTTAACCCTTGCATGTATGGCAGAGATGGCTGTAGTGTCCTATGTGTTAGGCCAGGGGGAGACTGAAGTGTATAGCTAGGACAGTGGTCACCAACCAGGAGACTGGGATCTACTGGTAGATCCTGGAGCCTCTGACAGGTGATCCTGACTGGTTTGGCTGGGAGGCTGTCTTCAGCTGCCTTTCCCCCTACTGCTGTGCTGCTTCTGCCCTCTGTCTTGGAGCTGCCTCAGGAACTTCCTGCTTGCTGTGCAGGGTGGAAGAAGGGGGTGCTGATGTCAGGGTGTCCCCCTCCCTCTTTCCATGTCCGCCATCTCCACAGAGTGAACAGGGCGGGGCCTTGGAAAAGGGGTGGTGTAGGTGCTGGGCCACAGGGAGGGAGGTAGGGCAAGGGTGTTTGGGTTTGAGGTGGATCCTGGATTGTGTTTAAATTCAAAATGTGATCTCGTGCTTAAAAAGGTTGGAGACCACTGAGCTAGGACTTTCCAGTGCTTTCTATGCTAGGGTGCAAAACAAAGCCAGGGACCAGATTCTGAACTCAGTTACATGGGTGTAAACCTGGAATAGTGCCATTGAGTCACACTGCTACAGAACCACTGTGTAAAGAAACAAACAACAAGGAGTCTGGAGGCACTGTAAAGACTAACAAATGTATTAGGGTGTTAGAGCAGGAGAGGGGATCAGTTGGTGGCCACACAAAAGTGAGAAGCAAAAAAAAAAAGTGTCCCCTGACTGAGAAGGAGAAAGACACTCCCCACATTCTACTCACACCCCAGAGCCTAGGAGGGCCAGGCTAGTAGATTTTGTGGGTCCCCCCTAGGCTCTGGGGTGGGGCCAAAAAGGAGGAGTTGAGTGTGTGGGAGGGGGCTTCCAAGAAGTGTGTGGGGTCTGGGCATGAGGGAAGGTGCAGGAATGGGTTGGGGGTTGGTGGGTCTGGGAGGCTGGTAGGATGCAAGAGCAGGGTGGGGGTGGGGTTCTGGGCAGGAGGGGGATACAGGAGCCACTTCCACCTCTTGCTTGTGGGTTGGAACCAAACCCGGATTGCCTGACTCTGGCCTGTGAAGCTTCCGGTTTCCCACCCTGAGACTTGTAGGCTGGATCCAGGCAAGCTGAGGGCTGGATCCAGCCCCCAGGCCTTAGGTTCCCCACCCCTGTACTGGAGCATAAGCTTTCGTGAGCTACAACTCTCTCTTTTTTTTTTTCTATCTGTCTTACTTCCTCAGATGCTGAAGAGAAAAAGGAAGGATACAGAGATGGGAGTGTGACATTGTGCTAATAAAATTATATACATATATAGATGTGGCTCATCTCCAACAGCGGTGAGAAGGTGAGAGCACCTGAATGGAAAATTCCCTATTGTAATGTGAGAACCACTCTATGGCTGTGTCTAGACTGGCCAGTTTTTCTGGAAAAATCAGCCGCTTTTCCAGAAAAACTTGCCAGCTGTCTACACTGGCCGCTTGAATTTCCGCAAAAGCACTGACGATCTACTGTAAGAAATCAGTGCTACTTGAGGAAATACTATGCTGCTCCCATTCGGGCAAAAGTCAGTTTTTGCGCAAAAAGCTTTTGCACAAAAGGGCCAGTGTAGACAGCTCAGATTTGTTTTCCGCAAAAAAGCCCCGATGGCGAAAATGGGAATCGGGGATTTTTTGCGGAAAAGCGCGTCTAGATTGGCACGGACACTTTTCCGGAAAAAGTGCTTTTGCAGAAAAGCGTCCGTGGCCAATCTAGATGCTCTTTTCTGCAAATGCTTTTAACGGAAAACTTTTCCATTAAAAGCATTTGCGGAAAATCATGCCAGTCTAGATGTAGCCCTTGTGTCTATTTAGACCTTGGTTCAGGGTGTCAAATCTGCATATTAATTCCAGCTCAGCAGTTTCTCTCTGCAGTCTGGGTTTGAAGTTTTTCTGCCGGAGAATGGCAACTTGCAAGTCTGAAACTGTGTGTCCAGGGAGGTTAAAGTGCCCCCCACCCCGGCTTTTGGATGTTGCCACTTTGAATGTCCATTTATTCTTTTGCATAGAGACAGTCCATCTTCTCTGATGTACATGGGAAAGGGGCACTGCTGGCACAGATCACATTATTAGCTGTGTACACAAATGAGCCTATGATGGGGTGCGGTCACAGATGACCCCTCGGGGGTGCCTCCGGGGATGCTGACACGGCCACTGTCACTCACCTTCCTGTTCTCTGGGGCTCCTCACTGCCCAGTCCAGCTGGGCCAGCTCCCTGGTCTCCCCCAGCCAAGGGCCCAGGCTGAGATCCCATCACAGAGCCTTTGAGGGTATAGCTGATGTGGCAGACACTATCACAGGATCTACTTGTGTAGATGTGTGGACAGAGTTGGCAATGGGGTTTACTGCAGGGATTGGTTCCTGGGTTAGTGTTGCTGTGGGGTGTGACATTGGTGGTGAGTATTTGGCAGGTTGGGGGGCTGTCTGTAAACGAGGACTGGCCTGCCCCCCAAGGCCTGTAACAAAAATTATCAGGGAAGCAGCATATAGGGGGGCTTTCGCCTTTTCTGCAGAGCCTTCAGTCCCACCCACGCTGTGTCTCTAGCACTGCTGAAATCAGCCATCTCCGAGGCAAAGTGCCTGCCAACAGCTGTCCCTTGTAATGCTACTGTACAGCCAGATTAGAGCTGATTACTTTAAAATTGTCTACCCTAAATTAAAAAAACACAGTAAAAGAACTAAAAAAGAGCCACCGTGGCTTAACAACTATGCAAAAGAAACAGTGAGAGATAAAAAGACATCTTTTAAAAAGTGGAAGTCCAATCCTAGTGAGGGAAATAGAAAGGAGCAATAAACACTGGCAAATTAAGTGTAAAAATGTAATAAGAAAACCCAAAAAGGAGTTTGAAGACCAGCTAGCCAAAAACTCCAAAGATAATAACAAAATGTTTTTTAAGTACATCAGAAGCAGGACACCTGCTAAACAGCCAGTGGGGCCCCTGGACGATCGAGACACAAAAGGAGCACTTAAAGACGATAAAGGGTACATCTACACTACAACGTTAATTCGAACTAACTTAGTTCAAATTAGTTAATTCGAACTAAGCTAATTCGAACTAACGCGTCTAGAACTAAAAACTAGTTCGAATTAGCGTTTTGCTAATTCGAACTAGCGCGTCCACACTGATTGGACGCAGGGGGGCATTTAAGGGCAGCTGAAACCGGTTCTGGCAGGGCATCAGGTCAGTAGTTGCTTTGTGTGGCTGCTGTCTGAGGCTATCTGAGGCTCGAGCTTAAAGGGACCCCCCCTGGACAGCCGGTTCTCAGCTTTTCCTGCTTGCTTGCCAACCTCGCCGAGGGACAGCAAAGCGTTGGTCTCTGTGCCCGTCTGTGTCGGTACTTCCCTTCGGGGGGGGCCGCCGCAGGTGGCAACATGGAGCCACGGCTCGCCCTGCACCTTCTGGTGCACTTTCTGGACTTGCTGCTGCAAGCCTGCCAGCAATGGCTCGAGGCTGCCTGGCACCACCTGGGGAACGTCAGCCCCCTGCCTCTCCGCCTGGCCGCCCTGGGGGCCGTGGAGGAGCCGCGGCGGCGCCCCGGCACCAGCGTGCCCCGCCGCGTCTGGCGTCTGGACACCAGCAGCGACTGGTGGGACCGCATCATCCTGGAGCGCTGGGAGGACCGACAGTGGACCCAGAACTTCAGGATGAGGAGGGACACCTTCCTGGAGCTCTGCGAGTGGCTCGCCCCTGCCCTGCGCAGAAGGGACACTCGCATGAGACTCGCCATCCCCCTCCAGAAGCGGGTGGCCATCGCCCTCTGGAAGCTCTCCACGCCGGACACCTACCGATCCGTCGGGAACCAGTTCGGCGTGGGGAGATCCACCGTCGGAGCGGTGCTCATGCAGGTACGGCGCTCATCGGCCACCGAGCCGGGGGGGAGGGGGGCTGCGAGGAGGGGATGGGCCGCCCCAGGGACAAAGGGGGGGCGGGAGGAGGCGAAAGCGCCCCGCACCAGAGGGGTCGGGCTGTCCCGGCCGTACTACACGCCGCCAGGGGGGTTGCTTCCGGGAGTGGGGCGCCGGGCACTGCCAGGGCACGAACGCTCCCAGCCACCCGGGCGCCCCACTGATTGGCGCTGTGCTGTGTCTCTCCGCAGGTGGTCAAGGCCATCAACCGGGTGCTGCTCTGCAGGGTGGTCCGCCTCACCGACCCGGACGCCGTCATCCGGGGATTCGGCGCCCTCGGCTTCCCCAACTGCAGGGGGGCCATCGACGGGACGCACATCCCCATCCGTGCCCCGGAACACCAGGCGTCCCAGTACGTCAACCGCAAGGGGTACTTCTCCGTGATCCTGCAGGCCGTGTGTGACCACCGGGGCCAGTTCACGGACATTAATGTGGGCTGGTCCGGCAAAGCACACGACGCCCGGGTGTACCGCAACTCCTCCGTGTGCCAGCGGCTGCAGGCTGGGACCTTCTTCCCCGACCACCACATCAGGGTCGGGGACGTGGACATGCCCGTGTGCCTGGTGGGGGATGCCGCCTACCCACTGCAGCCCTGGCTCATGAAGCCCTACACGGGGCACCTCAATCCCTCCCGCCAGGCCTTCAATGCCAGGCTGACCAGGGCCCGCATCGTGGTGGAGGGGGCCTTCGGGCGACTGAAAGCCCGCTTTCGATGCCTCCTCACCCGTCTGGACCTGGCCGAGCACAACATCCCTCCAGTGGTGGCAGCATGTTGTGTGCTCCACAATTTGTGTGAGTGAAAGGGGGAGGCTTTCCTGCCAGCCTGGATGGCTGAGGCTGACCGCATGGCTGGACACTACGGTCAGCCCCGCACCGCCGCCATCCGGGAAGCCCAGCGGGGAGCCGTCCGGATCCAGGAAGCCCTGCGGGAGAGCTTCCTGGTGGAGGAGGACTGACCTCTCCCTTGCATGCCCCACTGGGGCCTTCTTCCACCCTCCCCCCCTTCCCCTTTCCCCTCCCTCCCTACTGTAAAATAAAGACACCTGTTTTTCAAACAAAAACGTCTGTTTATTTCACATAACTGGGGTGGGGGGAGGGAGGAATGAGGGTGGGAGAAGGGAGGGGGAAACCTGGGACGAGGGAGCTGGAAGGGGAGGGAAGGGAGGAAGGGAAAGGAAAGCTCAGGGGTGGGGGTCCGGCTGCCTCTCCCGTCTCGCCACACTGCGGGTGCGGGGGCATCGGTGGGGAATGGTTGTGGGGGGGGGCAGGAGGGACAGGGGGTGTGGAGGAAGCAGGAGCAAGAGCAGGGGGAGCAGGAGGAGCGGGAGCAGGGGGAGCAGGCGCAGGAGCCGGAGCAGGAGGAATTGGGAAGCGGTCGAGCAGGCTCTGGAGGTGGCCTCGCAGGGCACGGCCCTACTCCTCCAGTGCCTCCAAGCTCCTCCGGCGCAGCCGAAGGTCCTCCTGGACCCAGTGCTCCTGGATGCGGAGCTGTTGCTCCATGAACTGGAGGTGCCGCCGCTGGTAGTCCTCCTGGTTCCTGGCTCTCCTGCTTGCCCGGGCGCGGGCGGCTGCTGCAGGCGGTGTGGTGCGCCCTGCAGGCCCAGGTGCTGCAGCTGTGGTGAAACAAGACCAGCGGTCAATTACCCCAGGGGCCCAGGTGTGTGAAACCCAGCTCCCCTCTGCAAGGCCGGGGCCCCTGCAGGATCCCCAGCTGCTGCTCCGTGGTGGGTGTCGTACCTCGGTGTTTTCGTACCTCGGTACCTTCGGAGGTCTGGACTGTCAGTGTCAGCGTCGTCTGGTCAGGGTTGTCCTGGCGCGCTCCTGACAGGACCTCTACTCCGTTGTTAAACTCTCGGCTGCGTGCGTAACAATCGGTTCTCCCCTTATCTAGAGTGTTAGACCCCGTGCACTTGGGTCAACACAAGAGATCTCTGAGAGGCCCCGGAAACAACAGGTGCAGGCAAGGTTTGAAATCAATCGAGCAGGTTTATTGTCAAAGGCGAAGCTCTACCAGTTGGTAACAGAGATCGGTACAATGTGACACCACTGGGCACTATGGCCCGCGTTGACAAGGTACCAACACCGGGCAGGCCTATTGCCATATAACAGATACTAACAGCAGTTAGTCAAAGTTAAGCTACTGTGCACTCTGTAAGTTTAGGCAATGACACCTGCCGTTCAGGCGCCTAGTGCGTCCCCCCCAAGGTCGGCCGGAGAGCACCCTCTGCGGTGTCCTTTTATAGACAGGTACAAACACCTTACATCATTTCTTTACGTACCAGGTTACCACCCTCTGTTGCCTAGTTACCACCCCTCACCTTATGGAAGGGGGCTCACTTACTATCCTTCATGCTGTCAATCTCGACCTGGTCCTGAACCTAGGTCGGTCTGTGCATTAGTTTTTAGGGAGTTTTTGTACCAAGACATTTCTTATTAAGATGTTCCAATACTCCCCTTTGGCTCACAGTCTGTACCCAGTGCCTCCCTGTGTCCTTCCATGCTCGACCTAACTTACACAATCGCACAGTTATCAATAGGGCCTCTTTCTTGGCTCCTGTTACTGAACCAAAGTCTTGCTCACTAGATTGCAGGTCTGTTGCTGTTTTCATGTTACAGGCCTCTATTTAGGCCTGCTGACTCCATGTTACTGACCCTCAATTTACTACAGTGGGCAAGGCCCAGGCGCACGGTCCCGGGGCTCCCTCTCGCCCCAGCCCCCCGTACACATAAGGGGAGCACGATGGTACTCACATGTGGACGCCTCCCCGGCCTCAGACGACACAGGCGAGCGGCTCTGTGGCGTGCCTTGGGGGTCCCGGGTCCTGGGCAGGCTGCCAGCAGGCTCCTGGCTCTCGGAGCCCTCCTCCTCCTCCTCCTCCGTCTCTTGGAGCGGTCCCTCTGCCCCAGGGTCTATCACGTCCCGGGGGGCAGGGACGGCATGAGCCCCCAGGAGGCGGTCCAGAGCCAAAAACTGGGGGCAGGCCTCCGGGTCAGCCCCTGGCAGGCAGGCCCGGGAGTAGGACTGCCGCAGGTCCTTTATTTTCCAGCACACCTGCTCCTGGCTGCGCTGGTGGCCCCTGGCGGCCAGGCTGGCAGCCATGCTGCCGTAGACGGCCGCGTTCCTGTGGCTAGTGTGGAGATCGTGGACATTGGAGGCTTCCCCCCAAACCTCGATGAAGTCCACGATCTCCGCACTAGACCACACGGGTGCCCGCCTCTTGCGGCCCCGGGCAGGGTCCTGGGAGCCGCCAGGCTGGTCCCGGGAAGAGGGGGAGGGCTGGGTGTCATTGGGTGGCTGGCTCATGGGTGTCAGGTGCAGGGTGTGCTGGCACAGGTGCTGGCAGCCTTGCAACTGGCACAAACTGTGTAGCCAGCCCGTGGCCCTTTAAGGGGTCCGGGGCCGGGAGGGGGGCAGTAGAGTTTGCCTGGTGTTGGCCAGAATGGCCACCAGGGAAAGCTGGGGAGAGCTAGCCTCCCACTAGTTTGAATTAAGGGGCTACACAGCCCTTAATTCGAACTAGCAAGTTCAAACTAGGCTTAATCCTCGTGGAATGAGGTTTACCTAGTTTGAACTAAGCGCTCCGTTAGTTCGAATTAAATTCGAACTAACGGAGCACTAGTGTAGCGCCTATGAAAGTTAGTTCGAACTAACAGCCGTTAGTTCAAATTAACTTTGTAGTGTAGACATACCCATAGTCATTACAGAGAAACTAAATGAATTCTTTGCTTCAGTCTTCACGGCTGAGGGTGTTTGGGAGATTCCTAATCCTGATCCGTCCTTTGTAGGTGACAAAGCTGAGGAATTCTCACAGATTGAAGTGTCATTAGAGGTGGTTTTGGAATTAATTGATCAATTTAACAGTAAAAACTTACCAGGACCAGATGGCATTCACCCATGAGTCCTGAAAGAACTCGAATGTGAAATTGCGGAACTATTAACTATGGTTGGTAACCTATCCTTTACATCAGCTTCTGTACCCAATGACTGGAAGGTAGCTAATGTAACACCAATATTTAAAAAGGGCTCTAGAGGCGATCCCGGCAATTACAGACCGGTAAGTCTAACATCAGTACCGGGCAAATTAGTTGAAACAATAGTAAAGAATAAAATTGTGACACACATAGAAGAACATAATTTGTTGGGAAAAAGTCAACATGGTTTCTGTGAAGGGAAATCATGTCTTACTAGTCTATTAGGGTATGTCTACACTAGCCCCCTAGATCGATCTAGGGAGGCTAATGAGGGCGACCGAAATTGCAAATGAAGCACGGGATTTAAATATCCCGCGCTTGATTTGCATGTTCCCAGACGGTCGCCATTTTAGAAATTGACTAGCCCGAAGTAACTGCCCGTGTCTACATGCGGCAGTGAAACAGGATTCCAAAATAAAGTCCTAACTTGAATTAGCTGGTAAACCTCATTGCAGGAGGAATACCAGCTAATTTGAGTTAGGGCTTTATTTCGGAATCCCGTTTCACTGCCACGTGTAGATGCGGGCAGTTACTTTGGGCTAGTCAATTTCTAAAATGGCGACCGGACGGGAATATGAAAATCAAGCGTGAGATATTTAAATCCCGCGCTTCATTTGCAATTTCAGTCACCCTCATTAGCCTCCCTAGATCGATCTAGGGGGCTAGTGTAGACATACCCTTAGGCTATGTCTACATTGGCAAGATTTTGCGCAAATACTTTTAACGGAAAAGTTTTTCCGTTAAAAGTATTTGCGCAAGGGAGTGTCTATACTGGCATGTGCCTTTGTGCAAAAGATTTGCTTTTGTGCAAAAGCATCCGTGCCAATGTAGACGCTCTCTTGCGCAAGAAAGCTCTGCTGGCCATTTTAGCCATTGGGCTTTCTTGCGCAAGAAACTAACGATGCTGTCTACTCTGGCCTCTTGCGCAAGAACACTTGCCCAAGAGGGCTTATCCCTGAGCGGGAACATCAGAATATTTGCGCAAGAACCACTGATTTTGTACAGTACAAAGTCAGTGTTCTTGCACAAATACTCGCGGCCAGTGTAGACAGGCGGCAAAATCATGCCAGTCTAGACACAGCCTGGAAGAGCTGAATTCACTGTTGCTGTGGGGAGCCTGATGCTATACTGCAGGCGGACAGCAGAGTGGTTTGCGGGGACGACCACCGGGCGCAGGCAGCCAGCAGAGTGGCTGGCAGGGATGACCTGTGGGCGGCCGGTAGGAGTGGCAGCAGACAGCCAGTGGAGCAGCTGCAGGAGCAAGCAGCTGGCGGCCAGGGGCGTGGACTGAGATGGCTGGCGGAGCAGGGCAGTTTGTGGGATGACTGAGGCGGCTCATTGGACGACAGGTGGAGTGTGGCGGAGTGACTCGCATTGACAGCGGCAGCAGAACCCCGCAGAGAGGCGGAGCCATCGGCGGACCACGTACATTGTATCAATCCCCGCCCCTCCAGGTTGGGATGGTGAAACGCTGCCAGGTGAACTTTTGAACCCTGGGGCAGCACTGACCTGGGGCAGAGACTCTTGGGGTGTTGGACTTTGGGTGATTCGTGGCTGGGGGGGAGGGTCTTTGCTCATGTTTGGTCTATGAATCCGAGTTGTGGTGTTTCCCCAATTTAATGCAGATGTCGGTTACCTCATGTTATTAAAGGTTTGCTGCTATACCGAGGCTTTGTGCTTGCGAGAGGGGAAGAATTGCCTCTTTGAGTCACCCAGAGGTGTATGTAAGATTTCCCAGGTCACTGGGTGGGGGCTCGAGCCAGTGTTGTATTACCTTGTTGGGAGGAGACCCCTAGATACTGAACCCGGCCCTTGCTGCTATTAACTCGGCCTGACAGAAGGGTTACATATACATACAATATGATGGGGACTAATTTAGCTACAACTTATCAGGAAAGCGATTGTGGTTACTTCTCTGAAGATGTCCACGCAGTGTGCAGCGGCAGTCAAAAAAGCAAACAGGATGTTAGGAATCATTAAAAAAGGGATAGAGAATAAGTTAGGGTATGTCTACACTACAGCGCTAATTCGAACTAACTTAGTTTGAATTAGTTAATTCGAACTAAGCTAATTCGAACTAACGCGTCTAGAACTAAAAACTAGTTCGAATTAGCGTTTTGCTAATTCGAACTAGCAAGTCCACATTGAGTGGACTCTGAACAGGGCTTAAGGATGGCTGGAAGCAGTGCCGGCAGGGCATCAGAGGAGGACTTAGAGCGTGGAGCTGCTGTCTCAGGTTAGCCGAGGGCTGCGCTTAAAGGGACCCGACCCCCACCCCGGACAGACAGTTCTCAGGGGTGCCCCGCTTGCAAAGCAGTCCTGGCTTGGATTGCCCGGAGTACCCACACTGGGCACATCACACCACTCGGCCATCAGCCCGGCTGCACTTGCCACAGGCTGCCATCTGGGGAGAGGGGACAATCGGGGGGCTGCAGGAGAGCTTCCACCCCCAGAAGCCCGCAGAGCCAGCCCAGTCCTCCCCATCGGGGGCTCGTGCCCCATTCCTCCCTCACCTCCTTCCACTTACCCTTCCCTAGCCCCCCTTCTTACTGATGTACAAAATAAAGATAACGTTTCTTCCAACATTGACTCTGTCTTTATTGAACAAAACTGGGGGAGACTGGGAAAAGGAGGTGGGAGAGGGGAAGAGAAAGGCTGGGAGAGGGGAGGGCAACTAACATGATCAGGGGTTGGGAACAGGTCCCAGATGAAGAAAGGCTACAGAGACTGGGACTGTTCAGCTTAGAAAAGAGGAGACGGAGGGGGGACAGGATAGAGGTCTCTAAAAGCAGGGGTTGGGTGGAGAGGGTGCATTCAGAAAAGTTCTTCATGAGTTCCCATAAAGAAGGACTAGAGGACACCAAAGGAAAGGAATGGGTAGCAGGCTTCAAACTAGTAAGAGAAAGTTGTTCTTCACAAAGCAAAGCGTCAACCTGTGGAACTCCTTGCTGCAGGAGGCTGTGAAGGCTACAACTAGAACAGAGTTTAAAGGGAAGTGAGATAAAGTGATGGAGGCTGGGTCCATGGAGTAGTCTTAGCCAGGGGGTAGGAGTGGTGTCCCTGCCCAAAGTTTGTGGAAGGCTGGAGAGGGATGGCACGAGACAAATGGCTTGGTCACTGTCTTCGGTCCATCCCCTCCAGGGTCCCTAGTGTTGGCCGCTGTCGGCAGACAGGCTACTGGGCTAGATGGACCTTTGGTCTGACCCAGTACGGCCATTGTAAGCTCAGGGCTCAGGGTCGGGGGTCTCAGTGGACCCCCTTGATTTTCATGCACACCTGCTCCTGGGTGGCCAGGCTGGCAGCTCTCCTGCCCTAGACGGCCACTTTCCTGTGCCTAGTGCGGAGATCGTGGACAAGGTCCACGATGTCCGCACTAGCCCAGGAAGGTGCCCGCCTCTTGCGGTCCAGGGCAAGCTCCCGGGAGCCGCCAGCCTGGTCCCGGGAAGAGAGGGTGGCCTGGGGGACATCGGGTGGGTGGCTCTGTGCCGTGCCAGGTGCAGGGTCTGCTGGCTGGGTGCTGGCAGGCTTGCACCTGGCACGGGCACAGTAGCCAGCCCGTGCCCCTTTAAGGGGTCCGGGGCCGGGAGGGGGGCATAGAGTTTCCCTGGTGTTGGCCAGAGTGGCCACCAGGGAAACCTGGGGAGGGCTAGCCTCCCACTAGTTCGAATTAAGGGGCTACACACCCCTTAATTCGAACTAGCTAGTTCGAACTAGGCTTAATCCTCGTAAAATGAGGTTTTCCTAGTTCGAACTAAGCGCTCCACTAGTTCGATTCAAATTCGAACTAGCGGAGCGCTAGTGTAGTGGCTATGAATGTTAGTTCGAACTAACGTCCGTTAGTTCGAACTAACATTGTAGTGTAGACATACCCATAGAGAATATCTTATTGCCTTTATATAAATCCATGGTACGCCCACATCTGGAATACTGCATACAGATGATGTCACCTCATCTCAAAAAAGATCTATTGGCACTGGAAAAGGTTCAGGAAAGGGCAACTAAAATAATGAGGGGTTTGGAACGGGTCCCATATGAGGAGAGATTAAAGAGACTTGGACTTTTCAGTTTAGAAAAGAGGAGACTGAGGGGGGATATGATAGAGGTCTATTAAAATCATGAGTGGTGTGGAGAAAGTGAATAAGGAAAAGTGATTTACTTGTTCCCATAATATAAGAACTAGGGGCCACCAAATGAAATTAATGGGCAGGAGGTTTAAAACAAACAAAAGGAAGTTTTTCTTCACTCAGCACACAGTCAACCTGTGGAACTCCTTGCCAGAGGATGTGGTGAAGGCTAGAACTTGAACAGAGTTCAAAAAAGATCTAGATAGATTCCTGGAGGTTAGGTCCATCAATGGCTATTAGCCAGGATGGGTAGGAATGGTGTCCTGAGACTCTGTTTGTCTGGAGGTGGGTGACAGGGGAGGGATCACATGAGGATTACCTATTGTGTTTCTTCCCTCTGGTGCATCTGGCATTGGCCACTGTCGGCAGACAGGCTACTGGGCTAGATGGACCTTTGGTCTGACCCAGTACGGCTGTTCTTATGTTCTTTGTTCTAAGTTCTTAAAACAAAACCCACTTCTTATAACTAACCATCCTAGGAAGCATGCACGTAACATGTGATCTTTTTCTCTGTCAACTCCTTTTTGAGCTTTTGGCTTCAGTGAGGCATCTCCCAAAGTTCAGCCCCTCTGCATGGTGCCAAGGCAGTGGAAATAAACCTGAGGCATATCCATGCTAGCACCCTGGAACATCCTGTCAGGAAAGCTGCCTTTTCAACGCTGTCCTGTGTTCAGTACGAGTCACTAGCAAGCCAAGTGCCTGTGCTGAGAACACAGAAGCTCCCCAGGAATTTCATCTGGAAGCCCAGGGCCCGGATCTGCTCACTGCCACTGATGTGACCAAGCTGCAGCTGATGGTGTTATGCCAGTGTACAACTGTTATGAGCAAAACAAGAGTCAAGTCCCTGCCCTGGGTGCTATAACCACCTAGCAGAAGGACCAACAGAATTGCCAGGCCTGTGGGCCAGGTGGAGGGAGGGGCAGCTCTGCGTTCACAGAATGGGTGGGGTCATGGGTAGAAGGGGTGGGGCAAGAGCTAGCCTTACCCCATTAGCCCTTCAGTGCTGCCTGGAGCACGCCATCCAGAGCTCTGGAGCACACTGCATGGGGCTCTAGAGGCAATTAAGCCCTGCTCTACACTAGGGAGTTATTTCAAAACACAGTGCTGGATTTAGAGTTAGTGGGACCCTGTTCTCAGCTTCATTTTGGGGCCCCCTGGGGACCCAGCCAAGAAAAAGATCAGTCAGTCCTCCTGCTGCCCTCCCATTTTCATTCTTTTTTCTTCAGCCGCCTCCTATATTATAAGTCAGAGGTTCCCAACCCCTGGTCCATGGACTGGCCTCTGGGAGCCGTGCCTGGGAAACACTGCCCAGAACCTCCTCTCCTGCCGCAGCTGTTGGGGGAGTCATGTCCTGCCCTGACTCTCAGCCAAACAGAGCCAGGCAGGGGTGGGGTCTCCTCTCGACCAAGGAAGAGCAGTTCGCTTCGCTACAGGATACACCTCTCCCAACAGCCAGGGTTGGAGAGGAGGTGGTGTTCCCCACCCTGGCTCCCAGAGTCACAGCAACACAGGCAGCAGCACTCAGCTGGCAACTGGGAGGCAGTGCAGGGCTAGGTGAGGGAAGCAGGACTGGCACTGGGGGCTCCAGGGGCAGGGTTACTGCTGGGGGGCTCTAAGAGGTGGGGGGCTGGCACTGGGGGGTTGGGTGCAGGGGACTCTGAGGTCAGTGGCTGGCGCTGGGGGGTAGTGGAGGGGCAGAGGGTTCTAAGGGTTAGGGTTGGCACTGGGGGGCTCTGGGGGCTGGGCCTTTTGGCAGACTGGCAATATTTTATTTGCATATTTATTATTGTTTGTACCATTAGCTAACTATTGTAAAGTGCCTTGGACTCAGAAAGGTTATGATTTAAAAAAAAATAAAATGCTCTTATCCACCTGAATGGAGTTCTCGAAGCACAGTTTGAGAACCTCTGGTCTAGATGGACGCTTGTATTTGCATTAAGCTAATGTGAAAAATGTGTAAAAACAAAATGTATTGATGACGCATGAATGGAAAAATAAAAGTTAACTTCCTCTGAAGAAACTTATTCAATTTGAAAAAAACTATTCAAATCGCTTTCTTTCTACACATTTTCTTTACAACATCATCAATTAAGTCATCATAAGTAATCAGGAACTTTCAATTGTCAATATTGCTGAACTTAATTTTTAACTCATTTCAATACAGAAAAAGAATGTTCACCAGAAACATTTGTGACAGGGACTGTTAAAATATTTTCAGAATAGTTTCTACATTTGGGAAGGTTGCCTGCAAACCGTCATGTACAAGTCTATAGAAAACAGGTGAGCTCGAAGCACAGACCTCATCATTTTTGATAAAATGAATGAAATGTTTCATTTCATCTTTGTAATGAACAGGAGGAGTACTGACCAGCACCCGGTGACTAAGGGGTTAACTCAGGTAGTTAGCAAAGATGTTGGCCAGGGGGCCGTGGGAACCAATTGAGATAGAGGGTTTAAAATTGAATTGGATATAGGTTCCTTGCCTGCTTTCTTAGAATCATAGAATCCTAGGGCTGGAAGAGACCTCAGGAGTCATCAAGTCCAGCCCCCTGCCCAAGGCAGGATCAACCCCAACTAAATCAACCCAGCCAGGGATTTGTCAAGCCGAGACTTAAACACCTCTAGGGATGGAGATTCCACCCCCTCCCTAGGGAACCCATCCCAGCGCTTCCCCACCCGCCTAGGGAAATATCCAACCTAGCCCTCCCGCACGGCAGCTTGAGCCCATTGCTCCTTCTTCTCCCATCTGCCACCACTGAGAACAGCCTCTCTCCATCCTCTTTGGAACCCCCTTCAGGAAGTTGAAGGCTGCTCTCAAATCCCCCCTCACTCTTCACTTCTGCAGACTGAACAGACCCAAGTCCCTCAGCCTCTCCTCATAGGTCATATGCTCCAGCCCCCAAATCATTTTGGTTGCCCTCTGCTGGACCCTCTCCAATGCGTCCACATCCTTTCTATAGTGGGGGGCCAGAACTGGACACAATACTCCAGATGTGGCCTCACCAGAGCCGAATAAAGGGGAACAATCACTTCTCTAGATCTGCTGGCAATGCTCCTCCTAATGCACCCTAATATGCCATTAGCCTTCTTGGCTACAAGGGCGCCCTGTTGACTCTCATCCAGCTTCTCATCCACTGTAACCCCCAGGTCCTTTTCTACAGAACTGCTACTTAGCCAGTCGGTCCCCAGCCTGTACCAATACTTGGGATTCTTCCGTCCCAAGTGCAGGACTCTACACTTGTCCTTGTTGAACCTCATCAGATTTCTTTTGGCCCAATCCTCCAATTTGTCTAAGTCACTCTGGACCCTATCCCTGCCCTCCAGCGTATCTACCTCTCCCCCTAGCTTAGTGTCATCCGCAAACTTGCTGAGGGTGCAATCCATCCCCTCATCCAGGTCATTAATGAAGATGTTGAACAAAACCGGTCCAAGAACAGATCCTTGGGGCACTCCGCTAGAAACCGACCACCAACCTGAAAGCAAGCTGTTGATCACTACCCGCTGGGCCCAGTCTTCTAGCCGGCTTTCTATCCATCTTACCGTCCATTTATCCAATACACATCCCCTTAACTTGCTGGCAAGAATATTGTGGGAGACCGTATCAAAAGCCTTGCTAAAGTCAAGGTCTATCACATCCACTGACTTCCCCATGTCCACCGAGCCAGTTACCTCATCATAGAAGCTAATCAGATTGGTCAGGCATGACTTGCCCTTTGTGAATCCATGCTGACTATTCCTAATCACTTTCCACTCTTCCAAGTGCATCAAAATGGATTCCTTGAAGCTCCCCTCCATGATTTTTCTGGGGACTGAGGTAAGGCTGACTGGTCTGTAGTTCCCTGGATTGTCCTTCTTCCCTTTTTTAAAGATGGGCACTACATTTGCCTTTTTCCAGTTTGTTGCCACTCAAGGTCATTCTTGGCCGTATCGTTAGTTCCTACATGGAGAAGCAGGAAGGGGTAGCGATCCGAAGGTTTCATCACTTTTGGAAGACTCTCGGTCACATCCTGAATGCGAGCCCCTGGTAAGCAGCACACTTCTTGAGATTGCAGGTCTGGATGGCAGATGGATGACTCAGTCCCCGACCACCACCACCCATCTTTTTGGGGGAGAGTTAAACCAGGAGTTGAGACACACAGAATGATTTAAACCCAGGCAGCATTACCATACCCCCCTGCCCCGCCACACACACACACACATAATTCAGGGCATGGGAGTGGACTGAGGAAAGAGAAATTTAGAAGTAAGTAACAGGAAAATGTGAATGCAGTTGCATTCAGGGTATTTTCTTTATTTGGTGGTTTGGTTTGAAGTGCTCTGTGTGATTCTATGCCTCATTTCCCATCGAGCACTGTGCACAGAGACTTTTCTCTGTTTTAATTTGGTTTCCTCATTTGCTCTGTACCATCTAGCAGCCAAGTATGCTTTCTCAAGTTTATCTTTTGTTTTGTAATACAAATCACTTCTTTTAAGGCGATGATTTGATTCTTGTGTCCTGGAGGGTCTGTCTGTGTGTATCTGCAGGCCTCTGACTGAGGGGTCAGCTACCAGAGACTATAGCTTGTTTTTCTCTTCTCTTTTTCAAGCTCTTTTGGGGCAAACAAGCTTGGGGTACCCCGGGTTTGTTTACAGACTGAGCTTTTTTCATCTGCTCCAGGGGTGGTGGTGAACTGAACTGTTGAAAGGGGGGCTGGGGGAGAGGCTCCAAGCCCTCCCGCTAGTCCAGCTGCCCCCCCCCCCACCCGCTGCCACCACCACCAAGGCCCCCTCCACCGCCCCTCACCACCTGGACTGTCTCTTCTCCCCCTTGCGGGGTTTGCCGCCCCACCCTGCACCTGGGACTCTGCTGCAGCGGTGGGCGAGGTCGAGCCCCTACAGCGCTCGTGGGTGTGCTCCCTCCCCCCTCTTCTGGACTTGGCCCCCCTCCCTCAGCTACATCTGGCTGGGGGGCCACCCTCACCCCTGGTCACCCACCCTACCCCAGCAGCTTGTGTCCTTCCCCACTGCCTGCCCCTCCCCTGCTAGCCTAGGTTGTTTTTCCCTCCCTCCCCAGTCACTTACCCACCACACCTGCCCCCAAAGTTCATCTGCCACGCCCCTGCCCCAGCCAGCCCAAGAGTGTGTGCCCCGCCCCACCCAGCTGCTGTTGCACTCCATTTCGTCCTCCCCCCCCCCCAGCCGCCTGTCAGTCCTTGAGCACTGCCCGATCTGTCCTATCCCCCCTGCCTTGAGCGCTTGTGCCCCCCCTTTTAGTTAGACCCCCTGTTCACTGCACCTCCCCAACGGCCCCATAGCCCCCCCCTTGTATCCCAGTGCAGCCGGAGGAGCCGGCCCCCGCCCTGTACCCGTTACCTTGCCCCCTGTCTGCCCTGCCAGCGCCCTCCTCCTCCGCTTCCAGCCTTGCGGGGAGGAGTGGTTGCTGGCCTCTTGGTGTCCTGTTTTCATCCCGCCATTCCTGGTGCCCTCCCTCCCTGCAATAGTCAGCGGGAGGGAGTGGTTGCCTTCCCCCCCCATCCACCCAATCGCGCCCCCCCTTTTTTTCCCCACGTCCCTCCCCCCACAATAGCGCCCTCCTCCCCTGCCACAGTCTCAGCAGGGAGGAGAGGCTGCTAAACGTCCCCCCTTCCTCAGTTGCCCTTCCCTGAAACCAGTGCCCTTCCTCTCTCTCCCTCCTTCCCCTCACTGACGCCCTCCTCCCCTGCCTGTTGTTCGGTGGGGAGGAGCGCTTAATTCCTGCCCCTCCCACCTCCCCCCTTGCCATTTGAAAGCCCCTTCCCCCTTCATGATGGAGGAAGCCCCTGCCCTTGTCAGTCTCACGGTCCCCCCGTTGCCACTGGGCCCAAGGAATGCTGCGGCTGACCTCCCGACCCCAGGCCCGCGCTCCGCCGCTGCCACGGCCGATGCTCCCTCAGATCTGGGAGCAGCCACCACCTCGGCCGGGAAAAAGGGCGGGGGGAAGAAAAAGGGCAAAGGCCCGGCCCCGAAGGCCAAACCCACCACGGCCAAAGCCACCCCGCCCCCTGTGGCCCTATCGTCTACCACAGCCCCTCCTTCCCCTGCTGTTCCCTCCACCAACTCTGGGGGTGACCCAACCAAGGCCCCCAGAGCGTACGCCCAGGTGGCCGCTGCCGCCCCCTCACCTGCTGAGTCATCCGCCCCGACTGCCGCCTCCAGCTCCATCCCGGGTGGCCGGGGCCCCTTTCCCACCATGACCAGGAGGCACGGCGTTCGCTGCCTCCTGGTCGCCGCCTCACCCCACATGGAAACGTACGTGCGGGCGTTGGCGAGGGTGGTGGGGGCCTCGGCCGTGGTGGCGGCCTCCAAGATGTATGGCAAGGCGGTGTTCTTCCTTGCCTCGGAGGCCGCCGCCCAGGAGGCGGTGGAGAGGGGCCTGGCGGTGGGGGGCGTGCACGTGCCCCTCGAACCGTTGGAGGACCTGGGCGTACGGGTGGTCCTCACCTCCGTCCCGCCCTTCCTCCCCAATGCCGCCCTGCTGCCCTCCCTCTCCACTCTGGGGAAACCCATTTCAACCATCAGCCCTCTCCCGCTGGGCTGTAAGGACCCCGCCCTCCGCCACGTATTATCGTTCCGCCAGCAGGTGCAATTGCAAATGCCGCTGGTGGTGCGTGGCGGGGTGGCACTAGAGGGGTCCTTTATGGTGCCCTACCAGGGGGCCCTCTACCGGGTCCACTATTCGACAGGTGAGACCCGGTGCTTCCTCTGACGGGCAATGGGGCATGTTCGGAGGGGGAGGCGTCCGGGCCCACCGGGGCCTGGGGGGGCGCCGGCCCCACCACCGCCGGCCCCCCTGGTAGTCCGGCCTCCGTGGCTGCCCCTCCTCCAACCAACGGCCCTGCTCGGGAGCTGGAGGCGCCCCCTCTGGCGTGCCCGAGCGAGCAGGCGGGCCCCGCCTCTACACGATCCATTTCTGCGGGGCCCGAGGAGGAGAGGGTGGCGCGGTCGCTGTCGGGCGAGGGAGAGGGATCTCCCTGGGGGGACTTTTCCCTACCTCCCTCTCCCCCTCCCTTGCCTCAACGCCTTCCCCGAAAACAAACTGCGCCCCCTGGCCTTACCCCTGCTGACCAGTCTTCCACTTCCACCTCGGAGGGCTGGACGCTCGTCGGGGGCAAGCGCAGAGCCCGCCGGTTGCGGACTCAATCTCCCCCCTCTGATGAGCAGGGTGGGAAGGCCCCCCTCCGGAAGATCCCGAGGGGGGCCAGCGCAGCCTCGGCGGCTGGTGGGGGAGGCTCCGGGGTCGAGGGGATGGAACTGAGCTCCATCTTTGAGGAGATCGAGGCCCTGGGTCTGACCCCGCTCACCCAGGGGGAGGACGACCCTCCGCCAGCGGGCCTCAGTCTGGGTGGCATCTCTGTGACGCCGCCCCCTCCCTCCCCCAACCCCAATCCTAATCCTATGTCCCAAGTGGCCGACCCCATCCTCACACTCGGGGCGCCCCTGGTATTACCTATTGGCCCGGCCGACTCGGGCGCCGGAGCTGAAGCCGCCGAGCCCTCCGGGGTGGCGGCTGGCAACGAGCAGCCGGGTCCCGAGCTTGGGGGCGCCCCCTCTCCAGCAACTAAGGGGGGGCGGTCATCTCCCCTTTCCATTGGGGGCCCAGTGGAAAACCCCATTCAAGCCGACGCCGTGGCAACACCTCCTGTTCCTTCATCTGAGCCCGGCGTCAGCATGGGCCCCCTTTCTGTTCCTGTCTCCTCGGTTCCCATTCGGGAGGAGCCACAGCCCGGTGGCACAAACAAGGGGGACCCTTCCCTAAACCCCGCTCCAGTCTCTGGTTCCCTTCCCTGTCCCGTTCCTTCCCTCACCCCTACACGTGCCCTGGGTCCAGACCCTACCCTCTACGAACCCATTTCCAGCCCCGAATCCTCCCCTGCCCCTGATTCCTTTCCTATTCTTACCGCCCCTGCCCCACCATCCAGCCGTGAGCCCGCGCCCCCTTCCACGCCTACCGTGCTGCCTGTTCCATCCTCACCGTCATCCCAAACCACCATTATTGCCACCCCCACGGGGGCTGTCTCGTTCCCGTTAGTTGCGAGCGGCTCTCGTGGGGTGGTATTTGTATCCCCGGTCCCCAACCCGTTAGGGGCTGCCCTGTTCCCTTGGACGCCCCCTCCCTCGCCAGGGTCAGGGACGGGCGACGCGGCGCCATCTCTGTCGGCGCCGCGTTGGGGATCGGATCCCTGTTTGCCCGTCTCCATGGCCCGTGAGCTACACCCGGGGGCCCGGACGGAGGAGAATCCTGATTCCCCGCTGGCGCTGAGGGGCGAACTGCGCCAATTCCTTGAGGACAACCGCGGGGCAAAAGGAAAGGTGCAGCTCGCCCTCCAGCACTGGGGGGACTTCCACCTCATCCTCCAGGCCACTAGAGCCTTGTTGCGGGAGGGGAGAGGGACAAATAGGCAGGACGACGCGGCCTACCGCCGGACCCGCAGGTTTTGAGATGCTCTCCTGACCTTCGGGTCGGAGAGCGGTCTGCTGCGGGGCCTGCGTGAGGCCGCCAATTCACCTGCCCACGAGGATCCACCCAGCCCTCATCATGAATTGCACCACCATCGCGACGCTGAACGCCTGGGGCTGTAGGGTGGGTCTCCGCAGGAGCCGGGTGCTCTCCTTCCTTCGGGTGGGGGGGTACTCGGTGGTTTTCCTGCAGGAGACCCACACGACTCCAGCCGTCGAGGCTGGCTGGCGGCTGGAGTGGGGAGACGGGGTGCACTTTAGCCACCTCGGCGCTCGCTCGGCCGGGGTGGCCACCCTGTTTTCCCCTGCCCTACAGCCCAAGGTGCTGGGGACCGCCGAGGTTGTCCCGGGCCGCCTGCTGCACGTCCGGGCCCGCGTAGAGGGGCAGACGCTGAACCTGGTAAACGTCTACGCCCCGAACGCGGGCCCGGACCAGGTCACCTTTTATCGGCAGGTGGCCACCTTCCTCGGCACTCTGGATCCTCGCGAGGGCCTGGTCCTGGGCGGGGACTTCAACACCACCCTCGATGACCGGGACCATGTAGGACTCGCGAACTGCCAGGCCGCGGCAGACATCCTCAGGGAGATCGTGGAACATCACTCCCTGGTGGACGTCTGGTGGGACCACCACCCGGACGACAGTACCACCTTCACTTACGTCCGGGTGGGGAACAAGCGGTCGAGCCACTCCCGGTTGGTTCACATCTACCTTTCACGATTCCATCTGGCACGGGCCCACTCCTCCAGCGTCCGGCCGGCCCCGTTCACGGACCACCATCTGGTGGCCGTGAAAGCCTCTCTAACTTCGGAGAGGCTGGGGCCGGCCTACTGGCACTTTAATAATAGCTTGCTGGAGGACGTGGGCTTCGTAGCGTTCTTCCGGGAGTTCTGGCAGGCCTGGCGGGGGCAGCTGCCCGCCTTTCCCTCGGCGCGGCAATGGTGGGATATGGGGAAGTTGCGCGCCCGGCTCTTCTGCCGTGACTACTCCCGGGGCGCCAGCCGGCGGAGGGATGCGGCGATAGAGCAGTTGGAACGGGAGGTTTTGAAGCTTGAGCGGCGCCTGGTGTCCGCCCCCGAGGATCCACCCCTCCGCGAGGCGTACCGGGAGAAGCGGGAGGAAGATCACAGGGCCCGGGGCACTTTTGTTCGATCTCGCATCCACCTCCTCCGGGAGATGGATCGCGGCTCCCGCTTCTTCTATGCCCTGGAGAAAAGGAGAGGGGCTAAAAAGCACGTCACCTGCCTCTTGGCAGAGGACGGCACCCCCTTCACAGATCCGGCGGAAATGTGTGGAAGGGCCAGGGCCTTCTACGCCAGTTTGTTCTCCCTGGATCCGACCGAAGCCGACGCCTGCAAGGCGCTCTGGACCGAGCTCCCGACGGTCAGCGCGGGCGACCGAGACCGTCTGGAGCTGCCTCTCACTCTGGCCGAGTTCTCGGAAGCCCTCCGTCTCATGCCCAACAATAAAACCGCGGGCATGGACGGGCTGACCGTGGAGTTCTACCGCGTGTTCTGGGACGTCCTCGGCCCGGACCTCGTCACCGTCTGGGCCGAGTCCTTGGAGAGCGGGGTCCTCCCTCTGTCGTGCAGGCGAGCTGTGCTCGCCTTACTGCCGAAGAAGGGGGACCTCCGCGACCTACGGAACTGGCGTCCCGTCTCGCTCCTCAGCACGGAATACAAGGTCGTAGCAAAAGCCATCTCGCTGCGACTGCGGTCCGTGCTGGCGGACGTGATCCATCCCGACCAGACCTACACCGTCCCGGGCCGTAGTATATTTGACAACTTGTATTTGGTCCAGGTTCTCTTAGAGCTCGGGTGTAGGGACGGCTTGTCGTTCGCCCTCCTGTCCCTGGACCAGGAGAATGCGTTCGACAGGATGGACCACGGGTATCTCCTGGGCACCCTGCAGGCCTTCGGCTTCGGGCCCCATTTTGTGGGTTTTCTCCGGGTGCTGTACGCCCTCGCGGAGTGTCTGGTCAGGCTCAACTGGACCCTGACCGAGCCGGTCGGCTTCGGGCGGGGGGTACGTCAGGGGTGTCCGCTGTCGGGCCAGCTGTACGCTCTGGCGATCGAGCCCTTCCTCTGTCTCCTCCGTAGGAGGTTGACGGGGTTGGTGCTTCGGGAGCCGGAGCTGCGGCTGGTCCTGTCGGCGTTCGCCGGTGACGTGCTCCTCGTGGTCCAGGACCCGGGTGACCTGGTGCGGGTGGAGGCTTGCCAAGCCGTCTACTCGTCAGCCTCCTCTGCCCGGGTTAACTGGGTCAAGAGATCTGGCCTGGTGGTCGGGGACGGGTGGCGGGCCGGCTCCCTCCCACCCGCGCTTCAGGCCATCAGGTGGAGCGCGGGTCCGCTGCTCTATCTGGGCGTCTATTTATCCGCCACGCATCCTTCTCCGCCGGAAAACTGGCAAGGTTTGGAGGCCAGGGTGGGTGAGCGGCTGCGGAGATGGACAGGGCTGCTCCGGTGTCTCTCCCTTCGCGGGAGGGCACTGGCACTAAATCAGCTGGTCCTGTCCATGCCCTGGCACCAGCTCAACACCCTGCGCCCAGCCCCGGAGGTCCCGGCCAAGCTCCAGAGGGCAGCTTTGGGGTTCTTTTGGCCGGGACTGCACTGGGTCTCTGCAGGGGTCCTGTCTCTCCCCCTGGAGGAGGGGGGCCAGGGCCTGGTCTGCATACGCAGCCAGGTCCGGACCTTCCGCCTCCAGGCCCTGCAGAGACTCCTCTTCAGTGCAGGTAGTCCGGCATGGAGCACCTTGGCGCGCGCTTTCCTCCGCCGCCTCCGAGGGCTCCGATACGACCGGCAGCTCTTTTTTATTCACCCGAGGGGTCTTCCGCGAGACCTCTCAGAGCTGCCGGAATTCTACCAGGACCTCCTCCAGACCTGGAAGCTGTTCTCGGCGACCAGGTCCGTTGTGGCCTCCGAGGGAGCAGACCTCCTCGCGGAGCCCCTGCTCCACAATCCAGCCTTGTGCATGCAGGTGGCGGAGTCTCCCTTGGTGCGCCGGAGGCTGATCCTGGCAGAAACCACCATGGTCGGAGACCTCCTGGACTACGACGGGGGGACTGGGTGGATCCCTGAGCGCTCGCTCGGTGCATGGGGCTCTCCACCCCCCGAACTCCCCTGCGCCTACTCCAGGAGGTGAAGGCGGCTTTGCCGCGGCCCGCTCTCGACTTCCTGCAGCGGTCCTTGCGAGAGGGTACACCCCGCCCCTCCCCTCCTGCAAACCCTCCGTCCCTTATTATCAGGCTCCTGTTCCACGGGCCCCCCCGGCCTCCCCACCCCTGGACCCCCAGCCGGCTGCAAAATCTGCAGCCGGTCTGTTTTCGTACCGCTCCTAGGGAACATCTGTACACGCTCGTGCTCCACACCCTGCATTTCCCCACCCTCGTGTCCCGCCCCGATTCTAAGTGGCGGGACTATCTAAGACCCATAGAGGGTGAGGGACCCCGATGGGCCAGTGTGTACTCCACCTTAATTCCACGGCCCATCGGGGACATCAGTTGGCGGCTCCTCCACAGGGCCGTGGGCACGGGAGTGTACTTGGCGCGGTTCACCCCCATCCCGGCCACCTGCCCCTTTTGCGGCGTGAGGGAAAAACCTGGCGCACGCATATCTGGAATGCGCCAGGTTGCAGCCCCTGTTCCGGCTCCTCCAGAACCTCTTACTGAGGTTCTGGCTGCACTTCTCCCCTCACCTTTTCCTATACGCACACCCTATCCGTGGTCCCACAAAGTCGCGAGACCTCCTCGTCAACCTGCTCCTGGCCCTGGCAAAGACCAGCATATACAATACCAGGAGGAGCATGCTGGACGAGGGGGCTCCCTGCGACTGTGGGGTCTATTTCCATTCCTCCCTTGTATCACGTATCCGGGCAGAGTTCCTCTGGGCGGCGTCCACTGGCTCCATCGACAGCTTTGAGGAGCAGTGGGCGCTGTCCGGGGTTCTCTGCTCGGTGTCCCCATCCGGTTCCCTTATTTTGAACCTTTAGCCCGCACTCCTTGCCCTTTTTGTCATTATTTGTCCCCAGTAATTAGTTGAGCACGGGTCCAGTCGTCCCTCCCGCAAGGCTGGGGGAGGGGCTTTTAGAAGTGCCACTTCCTGGGTTTCAAATAGGCTTTGCCCGCCCACTCTCCCGTGTCTTCAAATAGGCTTGCCCCGTTACACTCCAGAGAAGGAGAAAAGGCAGCAGGGTGCAGTTACTGCTTTTCTTCCTCCTGCTCCTGCTCCCTGCACCAGCCGGAGCCCTACCCAGCCACCACCTGAGGACTCCGTGCTGGTAGACCTGCTCCCTCTGGACACTGCCGCTTCCTACCACCACCGGCTGCTGCTGCTGCCTGAGGGGAGGGGGGGGCCTTCCGGCTGCCCTCCCTCTCCTCTCCACTGCAGAGGAAGAGGACCCCACCAGCGCCACCACCCAGAGGCCTTTCCCTGCTGGCGGCTGCTGCTGCTGCCGCCCCACCCCGCCCCGCCCCGCCCTGCCCCGCCAAGGAGGAGAAGAGGGGCATCATCACCTAGAACTGTGGAGGGGGTTTGTTCATCAGACTGAGTTTGTCACCTGCTCCGGGGGCAGTGGTGAACTGAGCTGTTAAAAGGGGGGTGGGGGGAGAGGCTCAGAGCCCTCCCCACCCCAGTCCAGCCATGCCCCCTGCTGCCACCACCCCCAATGCCCCCTCCACCATCTGAACTGCCTCTTCGCCCCTTGGCAGGGTTTGCTGCCCCACCTTCCACCTGGGACTGAGCTGCTGCAGCGGTGGGCGAGGTCGAGCCCCCACAGTGCTCCTGGGTGTGCTTCCTCCCCACCCCCTTGGACTTGGCCCCTCTCCCTCAGCTGTGTTTGGCTGAGCGGGCCCCCTCGCCCTTGCCTACCCCACCCTGTCTCAGCAGCTTGCCCCCCCTTCCCCACTGCCTGCTCTGCCCTTCCCTGCTAGCCCAGCCTGTTTTTCCCTCCCTTCCCAAAGTTACTTACCCATCACATTCATTCCCAGGCTGTGTCTAGACTGGCAAGTTTTTCCACAAAATCATCTGCTTTTCCAGAAAAACTTGCCAGCTGTCTACACTGGCCGCTTGAATTTCCCCAAAAGCACTGACGATCTCATGTAAGATTGTCAGTGCTTTTCCGGAAATACTATGCTGCTCCCGTTCGGGGAAAAGTCCTTTTGCGCAAGAGGGCCAGTGTAGACAGCTCAGATTTGTTTTCCGCAAAGAAGCCCCGATCACGAAAATGGCGATCGGGGATTTTTCGCGGAAAAACGCATCTAGATTGGCACAGACGTTTTTCCACAAAAAGTGCTTTTGCAGAAAAGTGTCCTGCCAATCTAGACGCTCTGTTCCCAAAATGCTTTTAACGGAAAACTTTTCCGTTAAAAGCATTTCCGGAAAATCATGCCAATATAGACATAGTCCCAGAGTTTACCTGCCACGCCCTTGCCCCAGCTAGCCTAGTTGTGTGTGCCCTGCCCCTCCTAGCTGCTGTTTTAACACCTCCTCGCCCCTCCCTCCAGCTGCCCACTAGCCTTTGAGCACTACCCTGTCTGCCTTGTCCCCCCGAGCGCCTGTGCCCCATCCCCCCCTTTTTAGTTAGTTCCCCTGTACACTGCACTCCCCCCAATGATCCCATAGTTCCCATCTATACCCCAGTGCAGCCGGAGGAGCTCTGTCCCCTGCCCTACCCTGCCAGCGCCCTCCTCTTCTGTTCCCAGCCTTACAGGGAGGAGTGGTTGCTGGCCCCTCGGTGTCCTGTTTTCATCCTGCCCTCCCTGGTGCCCCCCCTCCCTGCAATAGTTGGCGGGAAAGAGTGGTTGCTTTCCCCTTCCCCCCCCCTCCCCAATCGCGTCCCACCACCCCGCTTTCCTTACGTCCCTCCCCCTGCAATAGCGCCCTCCTCCTCTGCCACAGCCTTAGCAGGGAGGAGTGGCTGCTGGCCCCTCAGTTCCCCGTTTCCACCTTGCCCTTCCTAGAGCCCTCTCTCCCTGTAATTACTTAGCGAAAGGGAGTGGTTGCTTCCCCCCACCTTTTTCTGCCCCCCCCAATTGCATACCCCTTCCCTCACATTCTCCCCCACCCCCCGTAATAGCGCCCTCCTCCTCTGCCACAGCTTCAGCAGCAAGGAGAGGCTGCTAACCTCCCCCCCACTTCTGAAACCTGTACCCTTCCTTTCCTCCCCCCTCCCTTTCACTGACTCCCTCCTCCCCAGCCTGCCATTTGGTGGGGAGGAGCGGTTAACCCCTGTTCCCCCTCCCTGCCATCCATGCCTCCCTCCACCCTCTCCCCACGATGGAGGAGACCCCTGCACCAGTTGGCCCCACAGTCCCCCCCACTGCCACCGGGCCTAAAGAATGCTGCGGCTGACCTCCCGACCCCTGGCCCGAGCTCCGCCACTGCCACGGCCGACGCTCCCTCAAAATCAGGAGCAGCCTCCACCTTGGCCTGGGAAAAGGAGCAAAAGCCCTCAGTGGCCTAGGCCGCCCCGCCCACTGTGGCCCCACCATCTGCCGCAGCCCCTCCTCCCCCTGCTGTTCCCTCCACCAGCTCTGGGGGTGACCCAACCAAGGCCCCCAGAGCGTACGCCCAGGTGGCCGCTGCCATCCCCCCACGGACCGCGTCATCTGCCCCGACTGCCGCCTCCAGCTCCATCCCTGGCGGCCGGGGCCCCTTTCCCACCATGACCAGGAGGCACGGCGTTCGCTGCCTCCTGGTCGCCGCCTCGCCCCACATGGAAACCTACGTGCGGGCGATGGCGAGGGTGCTGGGGGCCTCGGCCGTGGTGGCGGCCTCCAAAATGTATGGCAAGGCGGTCTTCTTCCTTGCCTCGGAGGCCGCCGCCCAGGAGGCGGTGGAGAGGGGCCTGGCGGTGGGGGGCGTGCACGTGCCCCTCAAACCGCTGGAGGACCTGGGCGTACGGGTGGTCCTAACCTCCGTCCCGCCCTTCCTCCCTAATGCTGCCCTGCTGTCTTCCCTCTCCACCCTGGGGAAGCCAATTACCGTCATCAGCCCTCTCCTGCTGGGCTGCAAGGACCCCGCCCTCTGCCACGTCCTGTCGTTCCGCCGGTAAGTGCAGCTCCAGATGCTGCTGGCGGCACGTGGCGGGGAGGCGCTCGAGGGGTCCTTCCTGGTGCCCTACCAGGGGGCCCTCTACCGGGTCAACTATTCTATGGGAGAGGCCCGGTGCTTCCTCTGCCAGGCAACAGGGCACGTCCAGAGGGACTGTCCCTTGGCCCGTTCGGGTGCCGGCCCTGCCACCACCGGTCCCCCTGGTAATCCAGCCTCTGCGGCTGCCCCTCCTCCAACCGACGGCCCTGCTTGGGAGCTGGAGGTACCCCCTCTGGCGTGCCCGAGCAAGCAGGTGGGCCCCGCCTCCATTCCATATGTCTGCGGGGCCTGAGGAGGAGAGGGTGGCGCGGTTGCTGCCGGGCGAGGGAGAGGGCCCCCCCCAGGTGGAGGTTTCCCTACCCTCCTCTCTCCCTCCCCTGCCTCAATGTCCCCCCTGGAAACTAACTGCGCCCCCCCCACCCGGCCTTGCCCCTGCTGACCAGCCCTCCACCTCTACCTCGGGGGGCTGGACGCTCATCCGGGGGAAGCGCAGAGCCCGCCATTCGCGGGCTCACTCTCCCCCTTCCGATGAGGAGGGTGGAAAGGCCCCCCTCCGTAAGATCCCAAGGGGGGCCAGCGCTGCCGAGAATGCCCTCGGCGAGCACCAGCAGGAGGCGCCGGCCGAGGAAGCCGTGGCGGCAAAGGGGGACGAAGCCGCCCCCCCCGCGGAGCCCATCCATGAGGAGGCCTTGGGTGGAGCTCTTTCGGCCCCAATACCAGCTGAGCCTCCCGCCGTTACCGCTGAGGCAATTGTTGCCTTGGCGGCCGGCGGGGAAGGCTCCGGGGCCGAGGGGATGGAACTGAGCTCCATCTTCGAGGAGATCGAGGCCCTGGGTCTGACCCCGCTCACCCAGGGGGAGGACGACCCTCCGCCAGCGGGCCTTGATCTGGGCGGCGACTCTGTTGCGCCACCCCCTCCTCTCCCCACTACCACCCTAATGCCCCAGGTGGCCGACCCCATCCTCACGCTCAGGCAACACTCAAACACCGGTGCTGGAATGGCCGAGCCCTTAGGGGCGATGACCAGGTCCCGAGCTTGGGGGCCCCCCTTCCCTTGAAAATGTGGCAGGGAGGCCATCTACCCTTCCCGCTCCCATCCTCCCTCTCCCTGTTCGGGAGGCGCCGCAGCTAGGTGACCCAAACTCTGGGGATTTTCCCCCTGATCCCGCCCCAAATTCAGATTTCCTCCCCTGCACCGATCCTCCACTCACCTCTGTTCACGCCCTTGGCCCTGACCCCACCCTATATGAACCAATCTCCAGCCCCGAGTCCTCGCCCGTCCCCAATCCCTCTCCTATCCATATTGCCTAGAGCCCTCCCTCCCTCCCAACCCTGTCGTGATGTCCACTCCCCCACCACCATCCCCCCCATCTCCTCCCCACCCCCATCCCCGATGCAAAACCCATCCCACTCCCATCGTCCTCCCACACCACTGTTCTTGCCACCCCCATGGGGGCCGTCTCATTCCCGCTAGCTGTGGGCGGCCCTCAGGGGGTGGTATTTGTTTCCCCGGTCCCCAATCCTTTAGGGGCTGCCGTGTTCCCTCCGCCGCTCCTTCCCTTGCCAGGGTTGGGGACGGGCAGCGCGGTGCCGTTGCTGTCGGCGCCGCGCAGGGGATCAGATCCCTGCTTGCCCGTCTCCGTGGCCCGTGAGCTCCACCTGGGAGCCCGGACGGAGGAGAACCTTAGTGCCCCTTCGGTGCTGAGGGTCGAGCTGCGCCAGTTCCTCGTAGATAACTGGGGGGCCAAGGGCAAGGTACAGCTCACCCTTCAGCGCTGGGGGGACTTTGATTCCATTCTTCAGGCCACCAGAGCCCTTTTGCAGGAAGGGAGAAGGACCAATAGGCAGGACGACGCGGCCTACCGCCGGACCCGCAGGTTTCGAGACGCTCTCCTGACTTTTGGGTCTGAGAGCGGTCTACTGCGAGGCCTGCGGGAGGCCGCCGATTCACCTGCCCGGGAGAAACCACCCCAATCCTCATTATGAAGTACACCACATTCGCAACATTGAATGCCCGGGGCTGTAGGGCGGGTCTCCGCAGGAGCCAGGTGCTGTCCTTCTTTCGGGAGGGGGGTACTCAGTGGTTTTCCTGGAAGAGACCCACACGACTCCAGCCGTCGAGGCTGGCTGGCGGCTGGAGTGGGGGGACGGGGTGTATTTTAGCCACCTCGGCGCTCGCTCGACAGCACCACCTTTACCTATGTCCGGGTGAGGGACGATTGGTCGAGCCACTCCCGGTTGGATCGCCCCTATTCCGGCTCCTCCAGAACCTCTTATTGAGGTTCTGGCTGCACTTTTCCCCTCACCTTTTCATTTATGCCCGTGGTCCCCAACACGGTGCCCGGGTGCGCGGCGCATGGGGGGGAGAGCGCTGGCCCCCGCGCGCGGCGCTTGGGGGAGAGAGCGCCTGCCCCGGGCGCTCGGCGCTTGGGAGAGGGGCGGGGAGAGCGCCAGCCCCGGGCGCGCTGCGCTTGGGGGAGGGGGGAGGGAGAGAGCGCCAGTGCCGGCCCCGGGCGCGCGGCGCTTGGGGGAGAGCGCCGGCCCCGGAATGTGGCTATGGGGGGGCCCCGCCCCCCCGGGCGCCTGGCGGGCGAACGGCCACGCCCCCTGGCGCCCGGCAACCCCAAACGGTTGGGGACCACTGATTTATGCACACCCTATCCGTGGCCCCACAAAGTCATGAGACCTCCTCATCAACCTCCTCCTGGCACTGGTGAAAGCCGCAATATACAGCACCAGGAGGAGGATGCTGGACGAGGGGGTTCTTTGCGACTGTGGGGCCTATTTCTGTTCTTCCCTCGTATCACGTATCCAGGCAAAGTTCCACTGGCTCCATCGACAGCTTTGAGGAGCAGTGGGCGCTGTCCGGGGTTCTCTGCTCGGTGTCCCCATCTGGTTCCCTTGTTTTGACCCTGTGACCCACACCCCCTGACCTTGTTTGTCATTATTTGTCCCAAGTATTTAGTTGAACCCCAGGTCCAGTCGTCCCTCCTTCAAGGCTGGGGGAGGGGCTTTTAGAAGTGCCACTTCCTGGGTTTCAAATAGGCCCCATTACACTTGTATACTGTGTTTTATACATTTTTGGACTCCCCCTACCCCACCTCAGGATGACAATGACATCTACGTTGATTCTGTTGTGTTTGATGTATGATACCACCCCAATTCCAGAGTATAAGTTGCCCCCAGTATATGTCAGGAAGGAGTGTAAATGACACACGGCGGATCCATATGGTAAATATTTGATTTAAAAAAAGTTCTGAGAGGTCATTAGAAGGCAAAATAATTGTCACATAGTGTCTTCCAAAACCTTGCCCCATATAATGGCTGTGTCTACATTGGCAAGATTTTGCGCAAAAGCAATTGCTTTTGCGCAAAATCTTGCTGCCTGTCTACACTGGCCGTGAGTATTTGCACAAGAACACTGACGTTCTAATGTACAAAATCAGTGGTTCTTTTGCGCAAATATTCTGATGTTCCCGCTCAGGGATAAGCCCTCTTGTGCAAGTATTCTTGCGCAAAAGGCCAGTGCAGACAGGCAAGTTAATTTCTTGCGCAAGAAAGGCCGATGGTTAAAATGTCCAGCAGAGCTTTCTTGCGCAAGAGAGCGTCTACACTGGCATGGATGCTTTTGCGCAAAAGCACATGCCAGTATAGACGCTCTCTTGCGCAAATACTTTTAAAGGAAAAACTTTTCCGTTAAAAGTATTTGCGCAAAATCATGCCAGTCTAGACATGGCCAATAGGTCTCCAAAAACATCAAAGGATCTGATCATGCAATTTTTATGGGCAGGTATCAAGAGTCTGAAAGGTTTTTTTGTCCATTTAATGCCTGTAGGATCAATGTCAAAACAGGATAGTCATGAACTAAACTTGCTTGTAATAGGTTTTTTTTGCTACTCATACCTTGGGGCTTATTGTTTAAGATTTCATTTTACTTTGTCTTCCTTACTGTAAACACGACATCTCCTTTCTAAACCTATTATTTTAATACAGTAATTAGGTTAAAGTTAATTTGTAATATGCTTAACCATTTAAAACTTATCACATTATTTTTAATGTAGACAATTACAAAAATCACTGGCCATGTTAGGTTTAGTTCATAGAATCATAGAATAATAGGACTGGAAGGGACCTCAAGAGGTCATCGAGTCCAGCCCCCCGCCCTCAAGGCAGGACCAAGCTCCGTCTACACCATCCCTGACAGATGTCTATCTAACCTGTTCTTAAATATCTCCAGAGAGGGAGATTCCACCACCTCCCTTGGCAATTTATTCCAATATTTGACCACCCTGACAGTTAGGAATTTTTTCCTAATGTCCAATCTAAACCTCCCTTGCTGCACTTTAGGCCCATTACTCCTTGTCCTGTCCTCAGAAACCAAGAGGAACAAATTTTCTCCTTCCTCCTTGTGACACCCTTTTAGATATTTGAAAACCGCTATCATGTCCCCCCTTAATCTTCTTTTTTCCAAACTAAACAAGCCCAGTTCATGAAGCCTGGCTTCATAGGTCATGTTCTCTAAACCTTTAATCATTCTCGTTGCTCTTCTCTGTACCCTTTCCAATTTCTCCACATCTTTCTTGAAATGTGGCGCCCAGAACTGGACACAGTACTCCAGCTGAGGCCTAACTAGTGCAGAGTAGAGCGGCAGAATGACTTCACGAGTTTTGCTTACAACACACCTGTTGATACAACCTAGAATCATATTTGCTTTTTTTGCAACAGCATCACACTGTTGACTCATATTCAACTTGTGGTCCACTATGACCCCTAGATCCCTTTCCGCCGTGCTCCTTCCTAGACAGTCGCTTCCCATCTTGTATGTATGGAACTGATTGTTCCTTCCTAAGTGGAGCACTTTGCATTTCTCTTTATTAAACTTCATCCTGTTTACCTCTGACCATTTCTCTAACTTGCTAAGGTCATTTTGAATTATGTCCCTATCCTCCAAAGAAGTTGCAACCCCACCCAGTTTGGTATCATCTGCAAACTTAATAAGTGTACTCTCTATCCCAATATCTACATCATTGATGAAGATATTGAACAGTACGGGTCCCAAAACAGACCCTTGAGGAACTCCACTTGTTATCCCTTTCCAGCAGGATTTAGAACCGTTAACAACAACTCTCTGCCTACGGTTATCCAGCCAATTATGCACCCACCTTATCGTGGCCCTATCTAAGTTATATTTGCCTAGTTTATCAATAAGAATATCATGCGAGACCGTATCAAATGCCTTACTAAAGTCTAGGTATATAACATCCACCGCTTCTCCCTTATCCACAAGGCTCGTTATCTTATCAAAGACAGCTATCAGATTAGTTTGGCATGACTTGTTCTTCACAAACCCATGCTGGCTATTCCCTATCACTTTATTACCTTCCAAGTGTTTGCATAGGATTTCCTTAATTACCTGCTCCATTATCTTCCCTGGGACAGACGTTAAACTGACCGGTCTGTAGTTTCCTGGGTTGTTCTTATTCCCCTTTTTATAGATGGGCACAATATTTGCCCTTTTCCAGTCTTCTGGAATCTCCCCTGTCTGCCATGATTTTTCAAAGATCATAGCTAAAGGCTCAGATACCTCCTCTATCAGCTCCTTGAGTATCCTGGGATGCATTTCATCAGGACCTGGTGACTTGCTGACATCTAACTTTCCTAAGTGATTTTTAACTTGTTCTTTGTGTATCCTATCTTCTAAACTTACCCTCTCTCTGCTTGTATTCACTACGTTAGGCACACCTCCAGACTTCTCGGTGAAGACCGAAACAAAGAAGTCATTGAGCATCTCCGCCATTTCCAAGTTCCCTGTTACTGCTTCTCCCTCCTCACTAAGCAGTGGGCCTACCCTGTCCTTGGTCTTCCTCTTGCTTTTAATGTATTTATAAAAGGTCTTCTTGTTTCCCTTTATGCCTGTAGCTAGTTTGATCTCATTTTGTGCCTTTGCCTTTCTAATCTTGCCCCTGCATTCCCGTGTTGCTTGCTTATATTCATCCTTTGTTAGTTGTCCTAGTTTCCATTTTTTATGAGACTCCTTTTTTATTTTGAGATCATGCAAGATCTCCTTGTTAAGCCAAGCTGGTCTTTTGCCATATTTTCTATCTTTCCTACACAGCGGAATTGTTTGCTTTTGGGCCCTTAACAACGTCCCTTTGAAATACTTCCAACTCTCCTCAGTTGTTTTTCCCTTCAGTCTTGCTTCCCATGGGACCTTACCTACAAGTTCTCTGAGCTTATCAAAATCTGCCTTCCTGAAATCCATAACCTCAATTGTGCTGGTCTCCCTTCTACCTTTCCTTAAGATCATGAACTCTATTATTTCATGATCACTGTCCCCTATACTGTCTTCCACTTTCAAGTTCTCAACTAGTTCCTCCCTATTTGTTAAAACCAAATCCAGAACAGCTTCTCCTCTGGTAGCTTTTTCAACCTTCTGAAACAGAAAGTTGTCTCCAATGCAGTCCAGAAACTTATTGGATAGCCTGTGCCCCGCTGTGTTAGTTTCCCAACATATGTCTGGATAGTTGAAGTCCCCCATCACCACCAAATCTTGGGCTTTGGATAGTTTTGTTAATTGTTTAAAAAAGGCCTCATCCACCTCTTCCACCTGGCTAGGTGGCCTGTAGTAGACTCCTAGAATGATATCACCCTCGTTTTTTACCCCTTTTAGCTTAACCCAGAGACTCTCTACACAGCTATCTCCTACGTTCATCTCCACTTCAGTCCAAGTGTGCACATTTTTAATATACAAGGCAACCCCTCCTCCCTTTTTTCCCTGTCTATCCTTCCTGAGCCAGCCGTACCCTTCCATACCAATATTCCAATCATGCGTCCCATCCCACCAGGTTTCTGTAATACCAATGATATCATAGTTGTATTTATTGGTTAGCAATTCCAGTTCTTCCTGCTTATTACCCATACTTCTCGCATTTGTATATAGGCATCTAAGATACTGATTTGATCTTGCCTCCCTGTTGTGCCCTGACAAAGATGGGACAAAGATAGTGATCCCAGTTAAGGTGCAAGGGGAGGAGGCCACAGCCTTGGTGGATACGGGCTGTGGGCAGACTCTGATAGAGGAAGGCCTAGTTAGCGACCCAGAGCAATGGGGACCCCCGGTGAGAATGCAGTGTATTCATGGGGACGTGAGGACGTACCCCACGGCTAAGGTGAAGTTAGCTATCGGGTCGCACGAAGAGCTGTGCAGAGTAGGGGTAGTCCCCCGACTGGCTTACCCCGTGGTGTTAGGGCGGGATTGGCCCTACTTTTGGGCCCTACTGCGGGGCCACCCCGGCAAGGGGGGCCCAGAACAGCCACAAGCGGCGTTAACCGGACAGCGGACGGAAGAAGACCCCGGGGAAGGGACCTCAAGGGGGGCCAGGAGGGGAGCCATACGATCCCCTGGAATTGACGCTCCCCCTATAGACACCCAAGCAGCCGACATCGCCCTGGACGGAGACTTCCTAGAAGAACAAAGGAATGACCCGACCCTCAGCCGAGCTTGGGAGCAGACAGGAGGACCGGAGCCGACGGACCTGCCACCCCCAGAGAGGCCCCAAGGCCCGCGGTTCGAGGTACGGGGTGATCTGCTGTACTGCCTGACCCAAGATCCGCAAACCCAAGCCGAGATCTGTCAGCTGCTGGTACCCCAACGGTTTCGGATGGCGGTGATGCGGTTGGCCCGCGACGTGCCCTGGGCGGGCCACCTAGGCCGGGAAAAGACGTTATGCAGACTAGCCCAGCGGTTCTTCTGGCCGGGAGTACACCACGCTGTGAGGGACTATTGTGCTTCGTGCCCCGAATGCCAACGTGCTAACCCCAGTGGGGTTCCCCGCGCCCCATTGGTCCCACTGCCCGTGGTAGGGACGCCTTTTGAACGGGTAGGACTGGACCTGGTCGGGCCGCTGGAGCGAAGCACCAACAAGAACAAATAGATTTTGGTCATTGTGGACTACGCCACTCGGTACCCGGAGGCAATTCCCCTAAGGGTCACGACCGCCCGAGCCATTGCCGATGAACTTTTAAAAGTGTTTGCCAGGGTGGGCCTCCCTAAGACGATCCTAACAGACCAGGGAACTAACGTAACGTCCAACTGATAACAGAATTGTGTCGCCTACTGAACATCCAATCCTTGAGAACCTCCGTGTACCACCCCCAGACGGATGGACTGGTGGAACGGTTGAACAGGACGCTGAAGTCGATGCTGCGCAAATTCGTCGAAGACGACCCGCAGCAGTGGGACAGGTGGCTGCCAGCTCTTCTCTTCGCCGTAGGGGAGGTTCCCGAAGCATCCACGGGATTTTCCCCTTTTGAATTATTATATGGGCAGTGACCGCGGGGGATTCTGGACCTAGTGAGAGAGACTTGGGAGGGACAAGAAAGACGCGCCCAGGGGTCCATCCACTATATTTTATAATTGCGAGAGCGGCTAGAAGAATTAGGCCGGCTAGCACAGGAGAACCTGCGGACGGCACAGGAAACACAGGCGCGTCACTACAACCAGAAGGCGAAGGTGCGGACTTTTCAACCCGGGGACCAGGTGTTGCTCTTGTTGCCCTCTTCCGAGTCCAAGTTGCTAGCAAAGTGGCAAGGACCGTTTGAAGTCGTGCGGAAGGTGGGGCCGGTCGACTATGAGGTGAGGTTACCAGGGCGGCGGAAAGACTTACGAGTGTACCATGTGAACCTCCTGAAGGCCTGGAAGGAGAGGGAGGCAATGCTGATCACCCCATTTCCCCCGGAGGACGAGTTGGGACCGCAAGTGGGAGCCTCGACGGAGCGCCCCCAGGTGGACATCGGGCAAGACCTGGAGAAGGGACAACAGCAACAGCTGCAAGAACTCATAGCGCAGTTCCCGCATGTGTTGTCAGATAAACCAGGAAGGACCCCGTTGATCAGTCATCACATCGCCACAACACCGGGGCAGAAAGTACGGGACAATCATCGACTCCTACCCAGGAAAATGTGGGACACCGTGCGCCAGGAACTAAAAGAAATGTTGGCTCTAGGGGTGGTGGAAGAATCCCGAAGCGAGTGGAGGAGCCCCATCGTGCTGGTCCCCAAGCCCAATGGCTCAGTGAGGTTTTGCGTCGACTTCCGCAAGGTATACGCCATCTCCCAGTTCGATGCCTACCCCATGCCCCGGGTAGACGTGCTACTGGAACGTCTGGGGAGGGCCAGATATATCTCAACACTGGATCTCACAAAAGGCTATTGGCAGATCCCATTGACACCGATGGCGAAAACCAAAACAGCATTCCCAACCCCTTTTGGGCTCTACCAATTCATGATGATGCCTTTCGGAGTACATGGAGCCGCTGCCACATTTCAGCGGCTGATGGATCAAGTCTTGGCACCCCACGATGAGTATGCAGCGGCATACATCGATGATATTATTGTGTACAGCGAAGGATGGGAGGAACATCTAACCCACTTAGAGAAGGTATTGAGGGCCCTAGGGGAGGCCAGGTTGACAGCGAACCCGGCCAAGTGTCACCTAGGGAAAGAAGAGGTAACCTACTTGGGGTATACGGTGGGGAAGGGACGGGTGAAGCCCGTAATAGACAAAATTCAGGCCCTCCGAGAATACCCCACTCCCACCACGAAACGACAGGTGAGACAGTTCCTGGGGTTGGTGGGATATTACCGGCGCTTTGTCCCTAACTTTTCCACCATAGCTGCCCCCCGACGGACCTGAACAAAAACCAACACCCCCGGCGGGTAGAGTGGTCAGCAGCGTGCGAGAGGGCGTTTCAAACCTTGAGGGACCACCTTACCCGGGGACCGGTATTAGCCCAGCCGGATTTTTCCAGGCCCTTCATCCTACAGACAGATGCTTCCGAGGTAGGCCTCGGGGCCGTGCTATCCCAGGAGGTGGAGGGAGTAGAACACCCTCTACTGTACCTAAGCCGCAAGTTGTACCCTAGGGAAACCCGGTACTCCACCATAGAGAGGGAGACGCTGGCAGTGAAATGGGCCGTGGACGCATTGAGGTATTATTTGCTGGGGGCGTACCTTTTTGGTACTGACGGATCACGCCCCTCTAAGGTGGTTGCAAACAATGAAAGACACCAATGTGCGTATCATACGCTGGTACCTAGCATTGCAGCCGTATTCGTTTCGAGTGGCACATAGACCAGGGAAAGCACATGGAAACGCAGATTTTTTTTCGCGCATCGCTCCTAAGGAGGGGGAGGAAAGACTACCGGGAAGAACGCTTTTAAGGGGGGAGGTGTGTGACGGGGCTAGCCTGCCCCGCACTGAGCAGGAGGGAGGGGAGCCCGCCTATTGGGTAGAATACGCCCCTCCCCCACAGCCCTACCGGGCATGCTCGCAGTGCAGCCTCACTATAAAAGGCTTCCGGGCTGCTCAGTTGGAGCGGACTGCCGGGGAGGAAGGAGCTCCAGCCCCAGCTGCAGGGCCGCAGCCGGACCTGCTGCCAGAATCCGAGCCGGAGGGACCGCCGCTATTGCTGCTACCATCACCGGGGCGAGCACGCCCCCAACGCCGACTCCGGGGGGCCGCCCGTCCCGCTGCAGTGGACATCCCCTGCGCTGCTACCCCAGAGATGGGACCGGCTGACATTGCCGCCGCCAGCCCAGCATTGCCAGGTGGGACCTCCGTCGGCCACAAGGCTGGGGTAGGAAGCAACCCAGGGCAAGGGGCAGGGAAAACCCCAGTGGGCTTGGCGCGTTTCAGGGAACCACCCACCACTATTAGGGCCTTGGGTTGGGGTCCGGTGGAGAGGGAGGGCCCGGACCCCCCTACCCCAATCCCTCAGAGCGTGGACTAGGCCTCAGGGCCTGCTTTGACTGCGGACTAGGCCTCAGGGCCTGTAGCAGATGCTGGACTAGGCCTCAGGGCCTGCTATGACTGCGGACTAGGCCTCATGGCCTGTTATGACTACCAGACCAGTCCTCAGCGTCTGTGAGTTGGGTGGGCCTGCTTTAATCTCGGGGAGGAGAGGACGGGGCGGAGGGGACCCCGCCACATCAAGGTATATCACATCCACTGACTTTCCTATCTCCACAGAGCCAGTTACCTCATCATAGAAGCTAATCAGATTGGTCAGGCACGACTTGCCCTTGCTGAATCCATGCTGACTATTCCTAATCACTTTCCTCTCTTCCAAGTGCTTCAAAATGGATTCCTTGAGGCTCCCCTCCATGATTTTTCTGGGGACTGAGGTAAGGCTGACTGGTCTGTAGTTCCTTGGATTGTCCTAGTTCCCTTTTTTAAAGATGGGCACTACATTTGCCTTTTTCCAGTCATCTGGGATCTCTCCCGATCTCCACGAGTTTTCAAAGATAATGGCCAAAGGCTCCGCAATGACATTTGCCAACTCCCTCAGTACCCTCGGACGCATTAAATCTGGGCCCATGGATTTGTGTATGTTTAGCTTTTCTAAATAGTTCCTAACTTGTTCTTTCCCCACCGAGGGCTGCCCACCTCCTTCCCATACTGCGTTGCCTAGTGCACTAGTCTGGGAGCTGACCTTGTCCGTGAAGACAGAGGCAAAGAACGCATTGAGTACGTCAGCTTTTCCCACATCATCTGTCACTAGGTTTCCTCCCTCATCCAATAAGGGGCTTTAGTGAGGCACTATTTGAAACCCAGCCCGTCCACTTCTAAAAGACCCTCCCCCAGCCTTGTGGGAGGGACAGCTGGACCTGGGGATCAACTGATTCCTTGGGACAACTAATGAAAAACAGGGTCAAGGAGTGCGGGCTAAAGGTTCATAATAAGGGAACTGGATGGGGACACCAAGCAGAGAACCCCGGACAGCGCCCACTGCTCCTCAAAGCTATCGAGGGAGCTGGTGGACGCCGCCCAGAGGAACTCTGCCTGGATGCGTGAAACAAAGGAGGAACGAAAGTAGGCCCCACAGTCGCAGAGCACTCCCTCGTCTAGCATCCTCCTCCTGGTGATGTAGATGACGGCTTTCACCAGGGCCAGGAGGAGGTTGACGAGGAGGTCCCGTGACTTTGTGGGGTCACGGATGGGGTGTGCGTAAATAAAAAGCTGTGGAGAAAAGTGCAGCCAGAACCTCAGTACCCTCTCGCAGGGCTCTCTGCAGGAAATCGAGAGTGGGCAAAGCCACCTTCACCTCCTAGAGTACACACAGAGGGGTTCGAGGGGTGGAGAGCCCCATGCGCCGAGCGAGTGCTCGGGGATCCACCCAGTCCCCCCGTCGTAGTCCAGGAGGTCTCCGACCTTGGTGGTTTCTGCCAGGATCAGCCTCCGGCGCACCGAGAGAGACTCCGCCACCTGCACGCACAAGGCTGGATAGTGGAGCAGGGGCTCCGCGAGGAGGTCTGCTCCCTCAGAGGCCACAACAGACCTGGTTGCCGAAAACAGCTTCCAGGTCTGGAGGACTCATAGACTTTAAGGTCAGAAGGGACCATTATGATCATCTAGTCTGACCCCCTGCACAGTGCAGGCCACAGAATCTCACCCACCCCTCCCAGAATAATCCTCTCACTTATATCTCAGATATTGAAGCCTTCAAATACTTTGAAGACCCCAAGATGCAGAGAATCCTCCAGCTGTGATCCGTGCCCATGCTACAGAGGAAGGAGAAAAACCTCCAGGGCCTCTGCCAATCTACCCTGGAGGAAAATTCCTTCCCGACCCCAAATATGGCGATCAGCTAAACCCTGAGCATGTGGGCAAGACTCACCAGCCAGACACCCAGAAAGTTCCCTATAGTAACTCCTATCATCCCTCCATTGACATATTCCCACTGATAGTGAATGGTCAATTAGTTACCAAGATCATGTTATCTCATCAAACCATCCCCTTCATAAACCCAGCTAGTTTAATCTTGAAGCCAGATAGATCTTTTGCCCCCACTACTTCCCTTGGAAGGCCGTTCCAGAACCTCACTCCTCTAATGGCTAGAAACCTTCATCTAATCTCAAGTCTAAACTTCCTACTAGCCAGCTTATATCCATTTGTTCTAGTATCCACATTGGTATTAAACTTAAATAATTCCTCTCCCTCCCTGGTATTTATCCCTCTAATATATTTAAAAAGTGCAATCATGTCCCCCCTCAGCCTTCTTTTGGTTAAGGTAAACAAGCCAAGCTCCCTGAGTCTCCTTTCATAAGACAGGTTTTCCATTCCTCGGATCATCCTAGTGGCCCTTCTTTGCACCTGTTCCAGTTTGAATTCATCCTTCTTAAACATGGGAGACCAGAACTGCACACAGTATTCCAAATGGGGTCTCACCAATGCCTTGTATAACGGCACTAACACCTCCTTATCCCTACTGGAAATACCTCGCCTAATACATCCCAAGATCGTATTAGCCTTTTTCACGGCCATGTCACAATGGCGGCTCATAGTCATTTTATAATCAACCAGGACTCCGAGGTCCTTCTCCTCCTCCGTTACTTCCAACTGATGTGTCCCCAGCTTATAACTAAAATTCTTGTTATTAATCCCTAAATGCATAACCTTACACTTCTCACTATTAAATTTCATTCTATTGCTATCACTCCAATTTACAAGATCATCCAGATCTTCCTGTATGATATCCCGATCCTTTTCTGAATTGGCAAGAGCTCCCAACTTTGTGTCATCCGCAAATTTTATTAGGACACTTCCACTTTTGGTGCCAAGATCAGCGATAAAAAGATTAAATAAAATTGGCCCCAAAACTGATCCCTGAGGAACTCCGCTAGTAACCTTCCTCCAACCTGACAGTTCACCTTTCGATATGACCCGCTGTAGTCTCCCCTTTAACCAGTTGCTTATCCACCTCTCAACTTTCATATTAATCCCTATCTTTTCCAATTTAACCAATAATTCCCCATGTGGTACTGTATCAGATGCCTTACTAAAGTCGAGGTAGATTAAATCCACTGCATTTCCTTTATCTAAAAAATCTGTTACTTTCTCAAAAAAGGAGATCAGGTTGGTTTGGCACGATCTACCTTTTGTAAAACCATGTTGTAATTTGTCCCAATTGCCATTAGCCTCAATGTCTCTAACTACTTTCTCCTTCAAAATTTTTTCCAGGATCTTACATACTACAGATGTCAAACTAACAGGCCTATAGTTATCCCGGGTCACTTTTTTTCCCTTTCTTAAAAATCGGAACTATATTAGCAATTCTCCAGTCAAATGGTACAACCCCTGAGTTTAGAGATTTATTAAAAAATTTTGCTAATGGACTTGCAAGTTCATGTGCCAGTTCGTTCAATATTCTTGGATGAAGATTATCTGGGCCCCCCGATTTACTCCCATTAAGCTGTTCAAGTTTGGCTTTTACCTCGGATATGGTAATATCTACCTCCATATCTTTAGTCCCATTTGTTAAGTTACCATTATCCCTAAGCAATTCATTAGCCTCATTAAAGACTGAAGCAAAGTATTTGTTCAAATATTGGGCCATTCCTAGATTATCTTTAACCTCCACTCCATCCTTAGTAATTAGCGATCCTACTTCTTCTTTTTTTGTTTTTTTCCTATTTATATGGCTATAAAACCTTTTACTATTGGTTTTAATTCCCTTTGCAAGGTCCAGGTAGAATTCCGGCAGCTCTGAGAGGTCTCGCGGAAGGCCCCTCGGGTGGATAAAAAAGAGCTGCCGGTCGTATCGGAGCCCTCGGAGGCGGCGGAGGAAAGCGCGCGCCAAGGTGCCCCATGCCGGACTACCTGCACTAAAGAGGAGTCTCTGCAGGGCCTGGAGGCGGAAGGTCCGGACCTGGCAGTGCACGCAGACCAGGCTCCGGCCCCCCTCCTCCAGGGGGAGAGACAGAAACCCTGCAGAGACCCAGTGCAGTCCTGGCCATAACAACTCCAGGGCTGTCCTCTGGAGCTTGGCCAGGACCTCCGGGGCCGGGCACAGGGTGTTGAGCCGGTGCCAGAGCATGGACAGGACCAGTTGATACAGCACCAGCGCTCTCCCGCGAAGGGAGAGACACTGGAGCAGTCCTGCCCATCTCCGCAGCCGCTCACCCACTCTGGCCTCCAAACCTTGCCAGTTTTCCGGTGGAGAAGGATGCGTGGCGGATAAATAGACGCCCAGATAGAGCAGCGGACCCGCGCTCCACCTGATGGCCTGAAGCGCGGGTGGGAGGGAGCCGGCCCGCCACCCGTCCCCAACCACCAGGCCAGAGCTCTTGACCCAGTTGACCCGGGCGAAGGAGGCTGCCGAGTAAATGGCTTGGCAAGCCTCCACCCACGCCAGGTCGCCCGGGTCCTGGACCACGAGGGGCACATCATCAGCATACGCCGACAGGACCAGCCGCAGCTCCGGCTCCCGGAGCACCAACCCCGTCAACCTCCTGCGGAGGAGACAGAGGAAGGGCACGATCGCCAGAGTGTACAGCTGGCCCGACAGCGGACACCCCTGACGTACTCCCTGCCTGAAGCTGACCGGCTCGGTCAGGGTCCAGTTGAGCCTGACCAAACACTCCACGAGGGCATACAGCACCCGGAGAAAACCCACAAAATGGGGCCCGAAGCCGCAGGCCTGCAGGGTGCCCAGGAGATACCCGTGGTCCATCCTGTCGAACGCCTTCTCCTGGTCCAGGGACAGGAGGGCGAACGACAAGCCATCCCTACGCCCGAGCTCCAAGAGATCCCAGGCCAAGTACAAATTATCAAAGATGCTACGGCCCGGGACGGTGTAGGTCTGGTCGGGATGGATCATGTCCGCCAGCACGGACTGCAGTCGCAGCGAGATGGCTTTTGCTGCAACCCTGTAGTCCGTGCTGAGGAGCGAGACGGGACGCCAATTCTGTAGGTCGCGGAGGTCCCCCTTCTTCGGTAGCAAGGCGAGCATGGCTCGCCTGCTCGACAGAGGGAGAACCCCACTCTCGAAGGACTCGGCCCAGACGGTGACGAGGTCTGGGCAGAGGACGTCCCAGAACACGCGGTAGAACTCCACGGTCAGCCCGTCCATGCCCGGGGTTTTATTATTGGGCATGAGACGGAGGGCTTCCGAGAACTTGGCCAGAGTGAGAAGCAGCTCCAGCCGGTCTCGGTCGCCCGCGCTGACCGTCGGGAGCTCGGTCCAGAGCGCCCTGCAGGCGTCGACTTCGGTCGGATCCGGAGAGAAGAAACTGGCATAGAAGGCCCTGGCCCTTCCACGCATCTCCGCCGGATCCGTGAGGGGGGCGCCGTCCTCCGCCAAGAGGCAGGTGACGTACTTTTTGGCCCCCCTCCTTTTCTCCAGGGCATAGAAGAAGCGGGAGCCGCGATCCATCTCCCGAAGGAGCTGGATGCGATATCAAACGAAGGCGCCCCGGGCCCTGTGATCTTCCAGGGCCCGGAGCTCCTCCCGCTTCTCCCGGTACGCCTCGCAGAGGAGTGGATCCTCAGGGGCGGATGCCAGGTGCCTCTCATGCTTCAAAACGTCCCGTTCCAGCTGCTCTATCGCTGCATCCCTCTGCTGGCTGGTGCCCCGGGAGTTGTCGCAGCAGAAGAGCCGGGCGCCCACCTTCCCCACATCCCACCATCGCCGCGCCGAGGGAAAGGCGGGCCGCTGCCCCCGCCAGGCCACGCAGAACTCCTGGAAGGACGCCACGAAGCCCACGTCCTCCAGCAGGCTATTGTTGAAATGCCAATAGGCTGGTGTAATGCCAAAAGTTCCTACGTTATAGGGATGTGCTATAGGTAGCACTTTCTTATTGGCACGATTGTAAGGAAGTGCTACTGTAGGAAACAGCAGCTAGCGGCAGCACAATTCTACAAGGAGCTGTTTTTGAAACATAAATGTTGGGCACTGCTTCATGTAGGATTGTGCTCCTCTGGGCAGTTTCTGAATTTCAGAAATTAGAAATTGCTACTATAAGAAACTCCTACTGTTGTATCAATTTCATCTTTGTTGAAAGTGTTCAGCAAACACCATTTCTGAACACCAACAGTTGTTTACAACTGGTAACACTAAACCTTGTTTCTACAGTTTTCAGGCACGCATATTTTTTTCTATGATTCCTAAACATTTGTTAAACAACTTAATGATAGCTGGTCAGGAGACTACATTATTTCATGTAAAAATGACAAAAATAATAAAATGCTGTAAAATTGAAAACACAAATTCAAGTTTTCTCAATTTCAGTAAATATATTTTTTAAATTGGGTGTTCTACCTCATCACACTACTTATAAGATTGTTTTTTGAGGCCTTGCCCTCCCCTGCCCTTTCTCTGAGGCCTCACCAGGCTCACTGCAGCCCTCTGTCATGGCTTCTGGTGCTTCACCAGTGGTGTTAAGGAAGTCTTGTTTCTGCCCGGGCACTGCACCACTCTTCAAATCGGATGTCATGTAGAGCCATGGCACCAGGTGCTGCCCCTATTCTACAAGCAGTGAGCTACAGCCTCCACTGGCCACGTTTCCCCATTAGTGATCAATGACAGTTGCAGGAGTGGTGTTTTCAGGCAATCACAGCTTTTGGAGACCGCCCCCCCCCCCCCCAGTAGTTTTCACAGTGGCTAAAAGGACATGCTGTAGCCTATCAAGTTACTTTTCTATGATGTTAATAATATGTGTTAATGTAGATTAATTTGGAAATACACTAGGCCTTATGCCTGCCCAAGTTTGTGAATGCCCGCTAATGCTAACACAATAGCAATCAATTCCTTGTGGACAAGCTTA